>NW_027468859.1:11096712-11296712 GCF_046254945.1 Alosa pseudoharengus
ACAAAACACACTCACAGAAACACACACACACACACACACACAAATTATGCTGTGGAATAGGAGCTGGAACAAATAAGGAGATTTGCTGCAGTGCTGTTTTCAGGCTAAACACATCTGAATTAACATTCCTCCACAATTTTCCCATAACATAGTCTGTAACTATTAATAAATATGTCTTAGAGTCAGTGTAGACGCACAGCAATGTAGCGCAACGGTACATGTGTTTTAATTAAACTGGGTGTAAGTGTGTGTGTAAGTGTGTGTGTGTGTGTGTGTGTGTGTGTGCGCGTGTCCAATATCTTCTGATATGACTCAGTGGAGGCACATCTAAGCATGTGCACTGTGTGTGCATGTGTGTTTGTGTATGCGTGTTTATGTGTATGTGTCCAACACCCTCTGATATGACTCATTAGAAGCACATGTGCTGTAAGCATGTCCACTGTGTGTGTGCATGTGTGTGTTTGTATTCACATTGGGCAACCTTGTGTAGCAATCATAGCTAACTAACATATTATAGCTTCATTACCATGACTGATGTCCTAAACAGGAGCTAGCCACGGTAAACTGGCTGGCAAACAAACAAACAAACAAACAAACAAACAAACAAACAAACAAACAAACAAACAAACAAACAAACAAACAAACAAACAAACGCGCTGGAACTGGCCAGTGTGAAGCTACTCATGTGATGTGGTCACATAGACACACATGCAGACACATGCAGACACACATACAGACACACACACCAGCTAGTCCCAGTTTGTTGGCTATGGGTAGTTTGTGTGGACATGAGTGAGTGTGCTGCCTTTGTTCAGGTTATTTGACTTGTGGTTCTGTTGATATTAGAGGCTGGTGGTGAGGAGCTGTGGCATGTTAGTGTGCTATGATTTACACAGCGGGGGAAGGAAACAAATCAACACTTTTAATTCCGTCACACACATACGCACACATACGCACACGCACGCACGCACGCACGCACGCACGCACGCACGCACGGAATGGGTGACACAGACTTTCCAATAAAATAAACACTGAGTCTGTAATCATACCAGGCCACTCACATATAGCAGCGGGCATGTACACACACACAGATTTCTTTGACACCCTTATCATACAACAAAACATAAATACACACTCACAAAGGGAGAAAAATAACACCGAACAGACACACCCAAAGCATCGCACCCTGACACACACACACACACACACACCTGGGTCAACAGCAGCCTCATGTTAGTGGCATTCACAAAAGTGGAATGCTACCCCCACCACACACACACACACACACACACACTCAAAACTGCTCAATAGTTCAGAGGGCCTGGGTCATTCAACCCCAGGTAAACCATTAGACAGAGAAACACACAGAAACACACACACACACACACACACACACACACACACACACACACACACACACACACACACACAGTTGTCCAAAGGTGACCCAGCTTCACTAGGTGGTTAAACAAAACAACAGGAGGGGGATATGTAACTGAACTCCACCACGTCTCTTTATTTGGTGGCTTTTTTCCCCTGCTTCCCAGTGTCCTATTACACACACACACGAGGTTGAGGATTGCCATGGCACCAGACCGACATGGCATGACCCAAAACACACACACACACACACACACACACACACACACACACACACACACACACACACACACACACATCTTAATTGTTCTGACAAAGGTGATTAGTGCGTCAAGCATATCAGTTCAACTAATAGAATAGAGTTCATAAAAAGAGAAGGAAATTCACAGCTATTTATCTCCCTGTCTTTCTGACTCATAGACACACAGATACACATACACACACACACACACACACACACACACACATTCTTATGTTATGTTCTTCATACTTTTGGCGGCGGAATGTAGACAACTGCCATGTTTGCATTACAAACTAACCCCATCCATTTCTATGGGAGATTATTTGAGTGGCATGTCTCCTCATTAGAAAGTCTCTGGCTAAACTGGCCATAGGTCACCGGCTCCACATGCAGTAGAAGCACCTTGGTGAAAAAGAATTCTAATTGTACCATGACCCATTACTTTACTCTGAGACTGACTGTTGCTAATAGGACATGACTTACTTGTTTTGGTTTGTTAGTGTGTGTGTGTGTGTGTGGGGGGGGGGGGGGGGGGGGGGGGGGTAATGGATAAAGGTACACTGTGGGCTTTAATAGTGCAGATTTATAAGGGATTTAAAACAGGATAATGTCGTTTGTGGCCTTTCAGAGAGGAAAAAATGGCACAGCGACACAAATGTTTTTTTTGCCACAGGTGCCAATCTCTGACAGAACAGAGCAGTGGCCAGACTCTCAGGCCGACCCTGCTGTTGGCTAACTCCTGTGTGTGTGTGTGTGCGTGTGTGTGTGTCTGTGTCTCTGTGTGTGTGTGTGTGTGTGTGTGTGTGTATTGGAATGGTGTGAGGGAAACGGCAGCTGGCTGTGAAGGGGATATGAAGTGAGAGGTAGTTCTGAAATGACAGGACTGAGTGTGAGAGAGAGAGAGAGAGAAATAACAGAGATAAAAATAAAAGGGGGAAGGAAAGAGAGAGAGAGAGAGAGAGAGTGAGAAAGAGAGAGATAAATTAGAGTGAGAGATAGCTCTGGAATGAAAGCTGGGAGAGAGGCCAGGAGAGAGAGAGTACTTGAAAGAGGAAGACATTGAGTAAGTGATGGAGAGAAAGAAAAAAGGAGAGATAAAAAGGGAGAGAGAGGAAAAGAGAAGGAGAGGAAGTGTGAGATGAATTACAGTGAGAGATTCCGGAATGGATGAATGACATGAGAGAGCTTGGCCATAAGTGAGAAAAAGAAAGAGAGAGAACACCTACATGAAGTCAAAATTGAAGAAGTGTGAAAGAGAGCAAAAGAGAATGAGAGATTAATTATGGTAGAATGTAAATAAAAGAGAGAAGGCCTGCAAGACGAATGATGGACAGATGGATTAGTGGGTAAGGACAGATGGATTAGTGAGTAAAGAAAGAATGAGATGTGCATTGATTGGACTCCACAGGGCGTGTGACGCAAAACACAGAATAACCTCTCTTTCTGTCTTTCTTTCCCGCTCTCTCTCTCCTATGGAGTTAAAAGCAGGCCTCGAGTCCCAACCAAGAAAACATGACAGCCGCTGTTGCCAGGCAACCACAACAGTTGCAAGAAAATGCACTGTGGTCTGGAGCTGGGCCTAGGACCCAGCCTTCCCCTAAATCCAGCCGTCCCAAATCCAGCATTCCCGAGCTCAACCTTCCCAAGTCTCCAATTCCCTGAGCGCGGACAATATATGGGTATGTGCCACCCACTCCAAACCACAAAAAATGGAGAGTCAGCAGGAATCAACCGTCATTTCATAAGGACCCATAAGGAAATGATGAGTCAAAGTGCTTATTAGATCGTGCCAAACTTTACATATTTTAAATCCAATTTTCATAAACCTTCAAATCACTGTGAGGTCATAGGTAAGGTAGGCAGATACACTGGTACATGTGTATCACAAAGCCACACAAACACACCCACTTACACTCATATGTAATGCAATGCACAATGAAATGGCAGTGTCAAATACAAGCTAATCAAACTTCAGGTTCACAACACCCCACCACACCCCTATATAACAAGGTGGTGTGGTCCAAACAGGCGCTGCTTGTGCTATGCTGCACCCCAAAGCCCATTAACACCTCATAATGTCCAACAGAGACACTTTCTTTCAAAACAAACCTCACTCTGCCTTATGCCCAAGGCTTACAAATCAGCAAGTGTGTGTGTGTGTGTGTGTGTGTGTAGTGATTTGTTAGCAGGACAGATGTGATTTTGCTCACATCTGTCCTGCTGACCAAAAGCGCAGGGCAACTCGTTGCCCAGAACTTTTCCACAGCTGCACCATCACAGATCCTTGAAGCGACTATACATACACATAAACATATGGGGCAGTTAAGACCAGGTCATGCGGGCCCTGGTCTCTGAAGGCCAGCAGAGTCCCTCTCCATCGTATTGCTCAGCCACCCACCTGATCTCCATTTGATGATGTCACTGAACTCGTTGTCGGCTACTCCCTCGGCGGTATCCCTGGACGACGCTGCGTCGGCCATGTTTCCCTGTGTGTGTGTCCTCACGCTCCGCGACTACGGCTGGTTTGGTTGGAAATGTCCAGATAGATCCCGTCACCTCCTTGCAGGTCCCACTCGGACTGTAACACCACCTGTAAACAGAGACATCCCACTGAGTCTGAGCTTCGTCTTCAGCCTAGATTGTGAATTCTGGTCCATTACACTTTCTGTACAATTCAGAAAATTGCTCCTCGCGTTCCTCTAGCGGTCCATTCTGTGATTAAAGTTAAAAGAAATCCAGTGTTTGTACACAATCCCTTGCTCTGTGAATGGGAAACAAACACATGGGCTCGGAGCCAATCCATAGACAATTCTAGCCTATCAACACATTGCTTCAAGAGCAAGGAGGGAAGGGGTGTCATTTGATTGGCCTTTGAGCTAAAATATCAACAACCCTTTTGGCAGAACTGCAGACTCCTCCTTCAAACTTTACAGACTATAATCTCACACCCAATCCCCCATCCCTCCAACCGTAATCCCAGAATTTGACTCTCCAATCCTGGCTAAAGTTCCAACCCACTCCCGGGCTTTACTCCCAAACATTGACTCTTTCTCTTTGTCCAGACCTGAGGACTGGACTAGGAAGCAAGTTTACCAGCTTTTCTGCTAAATACCAGTCAGATTTTTCAAATCCAGGTAACTTCCAAGAGCAAGAGCTAATCTTCAAGGACCACGTCCCTTTTAAAACCAAATATGTTACCAGGATGAGCCAGTAACCTCACATCCTAAAGACACAATTGCACCCGTCTGACTGGCTTTTGCCCTGTTACCAGAATCCCAGACTAGGATTCTCCAATCCTGACACTACTCATTCTCAAAGCAGCCTCTGGCATTATTCTCCATCTTTGTCCCAAATTGGCTGGCTCTTGCTCTGATCTTGGGGACTGACTCCTCCACAGCACGCCCAAACCCTAAGCCTGGCTAGAGCCCCGGAGGCCCAGGGAAGAGGCAGGCCCTTTGCTCAATTACAGTGTGTGTGTGTGTGTGTGTGTGTGTGTGTGTGTGTAGACTGCAGAGGCCGAAGGGCCTGAGGGGGAGGGAGGAATCCAGGGAGTCAACGAGGTGACCGCTGAGAATGGGTGGTGCAGTGTGTGTGCGCGCAACACCACAGGCATGCTATCATTACCACATCTATAGAGGCACGGGTGGAGTCTTAATAAAGCACACCATCTGACAAGAGAAGAAAAAGTACAAGAGTGTGTGAAAAACCAAGTATACTTAAACAGAACTGTGGATGATGAGTGACCACTGCGAGTCCCTCAGAAGTACTGTGTCACACACACACACACCCTCCCACACTCCCACAGTCGTGACTTGCTGAATTTAGCTCAGGTCGGCTGGATGGAAGTTTACTTTTGCAAGGCCCAGCTGTCAGTTCGGAGCTGACGTCACGTTGATAATGGTGGAATGTTGAGAGGTGCAGAACATGCAAGCGTGTGCGGGGCTCGAACAAACCTCCATGAAAGGCGCTATATGGAGGGGACCGAGAAATAAACAAGCTCGGGCGCTGTTAGAGGGTGACGTCAGCTCCTAAAGTAGATATAAAAACCATTTGGCTTCGATTTCAGTTCCCCTCGCGAGACATGGCTCCTTCCTTCCCTCCCCTCGCGTACAGAGCTTCCCAAAAACCAGCGAGGCAGCACTTCATCGAGGGTTCAATGAAACATACTGCATTAGACTTGAATGCATTTCCAAACTGGTGCAGGCTATGGACATGACGTTAGCTCTACCTAGTCAAACAGGTAGCTCTGCACCGGTGTACAGGGCCAAACCTGTGTCCATTCGGTGGACTGTGTCGTTTTCAGTCCGCCTCCCATGGGTCGTTTTAATCCGATCATCACAGTAAGCACCAACATGAGAACGATTTGTGTGTGTGTGTGCTGACTCTTGACACAAAACTCTGCGGCCACCCCCTTCATTTCTCCCACCCTCATGGTCACTCACCACACACACACATAGCCTACACACACACACACACACACACACACACACACACACACACACACATCTCCCATTCTCTAACTGCTGTCTTTCCCACCTTGCAGGATGTAAAACAATATCTTGTCAAGTACATCCAGTATCCATTTGAAATATTAGCTTCACTTAACTTTATTAAAACTCTTAAACCAATGTTGTGACAATCTATATTTATTGAACGTTCTAAAGTTTACTGTAACAGGATCCAATCTCTTTTTAACCAACTTTAAGTGATTTGATTTGATTTGATTTGATCTGAGCCGATCTAGCATCGCTTCGAAACATGAATAGTGTTTTGCTACAGATTAACGTTAATGCTAACCAAGTGCCAAGTGATTTGATAATAAGTAACTCCCACCTTACTGACAGTCCTGAGGTCTGAACACAAGTCTCCCAAAGTTTCGAAGAAATCAGCGAGGAGCAGCGAGAAAAGTGAGCTATTTCCACGTTTGCTGTCCCCTCGCTACGGCCTTTAAGACATTTTCAAACATCAGCCCCGACTCGCACACCCAGTCTCCACTTGAACGCGCTCCCAAAAAATGTGTTGCGAGGGATAATCTCAATCAAAAGTCAGAGAATATTCTTTTCTCCGCAGTGGCTGTTGAATTCTTCCACCACGGCACGGACAGTATTGTGTTCCGGTTCTAAAGTATCGCCGTTGTAGACGGGGAAACGGGTGCAGATGCAGCTTTAATCGAGCCCTTCCCTAACTTTGTTCCTGTTGCAAGCTAAGTTACCTTTCCCTTCCCCGCTGCCTGCGCAAGCCTGCAAAAAAACTTCGCAAACGCAGAGATGGAAACATGGCGCGAGCGCAGTCACGTGACCGTGCACCCTGGCGACCAACTTGGACAAGTGGTGCCCTCTCGTTGGGACAGAAAGTTGGGATGTGGCGTGGTAGCCCTATGGTGGTAGCAGGCTAGGGCAAAACCAAACGTGAGCTAACGGCATTAACCGATTAACCAACGACCATTTACCGATTCACCACGGCACGAATTGCAGGAGAATGGTCGAACAGTTGATATAAACACATGACACATTTATGAATAATTGGTTATTTATTCAAAGTCCTTTATACAATTGCATGCGGGTTTTTTGTTTTTACATTTTACATGTTACACCTAATTGTAAACAGTTACTTGAAAAATAAAACAAAGTAGTCTCAAAGTTTTGGGATGCTGTTAAGTGCTGGTGCTTTGCCGGGGAATAGAAGTCCGAGTCCAACCGCAGTTACATGTGAATCCATTGGCTCTGGAATAAACCAGAGCCATACGGCTCTGGAATAAACGCTCTTATGGTGCCCTCTGCTGGTCCTTTGGCGATACTTTATCAACGGGCTTCTTCACAGAACTTTCGAGAAGAGCGTTCCCGCTGTGAAACGTGCAAATCATCTTCTATGTGCAACAAAATTACACATTTACATTAATTCTGTCTCGGTAGTATGCGTGTGACCCGAATACTGCTTTTTCCCTAAATCACTCTGTCCAATCCAGCAGTCAGGTGTCAGCCATCTGTGTGCAATTTTTCCCAGACACCAGCAGGAGGCGATAGTAACATCATTGTTTTCATTTATAGAGTAGCTCATCCTTCATGTTATTGGAAATCCCTTCACTTTGGATTTTCAGACAAAAGTCCAATTACACACGATGCCATATATAACTTTTGTTAATTTCACGTATAGCCTTACTTTTATGAAATTCCATATGGATCGCACACCACGATTGTTTTCATTTGTCGGCTCTAGGGTAGTATCTACGCATTCTCTGGTAGTACCCATAGAGGTAGCGCCTGAGAATGGTAGTGTTCCTTCGCTGAAACGATTCCTTACCAATTCCTATTTATTCACTCAGAAGTGGACAACGTCGAGGCGAATATTCTTTCTTCAGTCGCTCTCCCTTTGGTTAAACCATATTTGCCTCAAAATGTTTTTACCAGGAGTGGGGTTCGAACCCACGCGGACATATGTCCATTGGATCTTAAGTCCAACGCCTTAACCACTCGGCCATCCTGGTACATATAACTACTACATGAGACCCCACTCAATTTATGTAAAAATGCAACCATATATTTTTGAGCTTTTTCAACAAATTTACTTTCCAAATCAACATTTCTCATGCGGTAACGTTAATGATAAACTTGTCCTTACTCCCATTTCCTAACAGTCTGATTCAGCTAACGTTAGCAAGCATTTTCCAGGTTCCAGCAACCTAACCTGATATAATAGACACTCGCTGTGACATATCAGAAGCACATTCTTCACCCGCATACATCATATCTTATCTTATCTAATATATAATAGCTATATTAAATCTAGCAAGTACCACCTCTGCGGAGAACAAGTTGTTAGCTAACGTTAACGTGTTATATCTATCTAGGACAGACATCTCCACCAATCATCTAACGTTAGCGAAGCTAGCTAGCAATTGAGCTAAGTATTGGTAGCTAACCCTAGTTAGGTTCACCAGTATTTTAACCTGCGAGGAAAATCGAAGGAGTCATACAGAGGTAGCTGCTAATTGTTTCTCGCCCTCTGGTTTTACTTGTTCGGTGTTTTGTGATTAAGTGTTTGTCCGATAATGTCAAGGAGCAAGCAAACTGTATGTTACACTTGAGTTAACGTTATATACTACTCAGTTCGCAACTTTCTTCTCACTAAATTACATTCCTTTGCGATCAAAGCCATCGTGTCAAAAACATTACGAAAAGCGTTTATTACTACATTCTATTATTTTTTGTTATACGAAACAATGGCACTGTAGTCATCGCACGATCTTGTTCAACGAGATCCTCTCCATGTATTTCCAGGCGCCATAAGAAATCAATGTATTCCAGCATGCCTGATCGCCACAGAATAGAATCTAATCTGATGACATCACACAAACCAAATTCGACTGGTCTTTCTGGTTGGCAGAAGTTCTGATGTCAAAATGTTATGTCTTTAGATTAGTACAGCGGTTCCCAAACTTTTCCCCCCGCGGACCACCTTCTACCTGACTCGGCTCGCGTACCCCCACCATCCAACACATAAAAAAGTAACTCATTCTATTGACGCATTCCAGGCATCGTTGTTTAATTAGCCGCCCTACATGATAACACATAGACTGTATATAGAACTTCTATAGTAGAAGAACTTCTAACTTCTATATAGAACTTCTATAACATAATCAAAATGTGCAACTGGTCTATGAGCTCTCACGTTACAAAAAACAGTGGAGAACCACATTAGAATGGTTAGGTAGCATCTCACTGCAGACCACGCACTGTGGCTTTGGGCAGTCTGTCTCCCAATCCATCATACTTTAGCTTTCTTCGCGCAGTCTTTTATGTCTCGTTCTTTCTTTTATCCCCCTGTGCTCCATCTCCACCTTCATTAGTCTGCCCTCCATCCCATTCCATCGTTAGACCTACCTGTGTCCTGCTCTGTTTCTCCTCTTCGATCGCTTTAATTAGGCCTTTTGGACAGTGTCCCTGTTTTTAGTCAGTTTTCCATGTTTACGCAGCCTTCTACCTAGCCTAGGCTATACTTCAACGAAACTAACGCGCCAGATATTCTGGCTGCCCGCAGGAAATCACGTATTGTGTGTAGCTTATTTTTTAATGAAAACATACCCTATTATAGAGTTTACAAATGATTTCCTTTAATTTCACGTTTCCATATCATTATAACCCGATTCGAAATTATGTATTATTTATGAATTAATTAGAGTATTAATTACTCATTTTTAACTCCTTTCCGCCATTGCCCTTTTCATCTCGCGTACCCCCTAGTGGTAGCTCGCGTAGGCTACCACCGGGGATACGCGTACCACAGTTTGGGAATCCCTGGATTAGTAGATTAGCATCAATAGTGCAGCAGCCTGCTCAGGCCTCAGTTTTTTCATGTTTAGGCTCTTGTCAGACGCTAACAATTAACATTATCATCAAAATAAACAATTTCACATAGTCATAAAGCCTAGGCTACATTAAAATAGCCCTAATAATAGTTGACTAATTAATTTTAACAGAAACCGTCACAGTAAGAACAAGGTGACATTGTAAGGAGAACTAATTAATTAGATAAGGTAAGCTTTTTTTTTTTTTGTAATTTCATTTTTCAAGTTGGATCACATACATAACCAAAGTTGTTCTTGGTCACAATGTAGCCTACGTGTACAGGAGAAAAACAAAACAAAAAAGAAAAATAACTTACAAAACAATATAGAGTAATAAACCAGGGGAGTCCATTTAGACAAAAGTTCTGTTTACTTCAAATAGGCCTAATTATAAGCTACCATTTAAATTATTAGATTTGCACCAAATGGGGGAACAGCTGCCCCCAGTGTATCAGTGTACAGTGTATCAGGCCTACATAGAAAAGCCACAACAACCAGTTTTCATGAAATGTGTCTGTTTGGCCTCGCAAGGTTTCCATGTTATATTATAAACCACATCGATCCATTCATTCACTGTTGGAGGGTGGTTTTGAAGCCATTTTCTTGTTAAAGGGGTGGTTCAGGATTTTGGACATTGGACCTCATTTCCAAGTTAGCAAGTGTGATATTTATCAGTGGAGACCGCTTTCAACACGTTTCATCCAGTCCTTTTAATTGTAGAGTTCGCAGGTGCTAGGCTAGCGCAAGTCATCGGTATTTGTTAGCATGCCACTAAAAACAGTCTTACCACCCCTTTAAAGCTTTTTTCGCTGCCACTAATAGTATTCTCAACAAATACTCAACTCCTCTTGTACAGTGAAGCTCCTCAAAATCACCAAGATACATTGCTTTAAAATCATAGTTGATTCTTATTCCAAGTGCTGATTCTAAGCCATCATGAACTTTGGTCCAAAATGGAGCCACAGAGGGACAATCCCAAAAGATGTGGAAGTGATCTGCCACAACGCATCCACAAGATCTCCAACAGTCAGTTTGATCAGAGTATTTTGACCTTTTGAGCAGGAGTACAAAAAAACGTATCATATATTTCCAGCTGAAGACTCTCCAAGAGGGTGAATTTGTAGTCCTTCACTGCTCTCTGCAAATTCCCTCCCATTCCTCCTGTGTTTTTGTTAAATTACCCACTTTTTCCCCATCTGGCTTTAAAGGATAATTCCGGTGTGATTTTGACCTAAAGTGTGTTGAAACATGATACAGAGTGTGAATGTATGTCTCATAGCTCACCACGGCTTGTCCCCTGCACTCAGAAATCTGGCGCTAGTTAGCCAATGCTACCAACACAGTGTTTTGTTGTGGTGCCTCGGGCATCGGCCTAGCCATGCAAATAAATCACTGTTTTACACCATTTACGAGGCTCAAAGTAGCTCCATACTTCATTGGTAGACAAATCAGTATAACGGTATAAATCGTCTTGTAAATAAACTACCAGTGCTTTTTCAAAGTTCTCTGTCTTGTTTTAAATGTCAAGGCCCTTGGAAGTCTACCAATGAAGTATGGAGCTACCGTGTCTAAACAACAGAAAAGCTCATCAAAATGCGTCTAAGATGCAAAGGCATATAGGGCAGGACTTGGACCACAAGAAAAGGCGCGATATTTCCAGAAATTACGGTTTATTGGCAGCGCAGATCCATATGAGTTGGGTGAGGGAGACGAAGTACCAAGTTCAACCACAAGCGCCCCCCTTCCTCTGATAACTTCTGGCATTATTCTCCTTTTCCCCTGTTTTTTTAATAACTTTTGGAAGTCGATACCTACACCAGATGTTTTTCCTCACTCTGTCCTATTGGTACAACCTAAAACACGGCAATAATTAACCATTTTCCTTGACGATGTTAGGGATTTACTTCAGTGCCTAATGCTTTCTAATGAGGCGAGTATCTCCAATATGGCGACGTCCAGAACTGATGACACGCCGTGCAAACCCCTAATATCCGAACACTACAGTGGACATCTACGAGAACTTCGTATTAAGCTGCATAGTCTACTTAGGCCTACATAAGAGCTACGTGACAAGGACTAACCTCGGTACGGATCAGTGTTGCGCGGTCTGCCCGAAATTAAGCGGTCGCCCGCAGATGACCGCGGTCACCTGCGGTTATGTCATAAACAAAATATTTTAATGATATTCGGGTCATTTGCGGGCGGATCAGTTAAAATTAGGGCTGTCAATCGATTAAAAAAATTAATCTAATTAATTACATACTCTGTAATTAATTAATCTAAATTAATCGCATATATAATTTTTGCTGTGAAAGTATTTTAAATATTTAAATTAAAATGAATCATTGAATAATCAGCATTAGTGACATTAAAGTTCAAAGACTTTTATTATTATTTTCACTGTTCAAATAATTGCCATAATAATCTATGATATGCCTTAATATGCTGAGGAAATAAATTCAAAAGTGCTTAGGGAAGAAGTTTTTTTTCACATACAAGGCATTTCAGGCCACAGATATAACCTAGGGGACACAATGAAAATAAATTAACACTCCCCTCAATGTCAACACTTATTTCTTTGCATTGATGTGCGACTACAGAGTTGATGAACTCCGGTGATATGCAAATCCTTGCTGCAGACATTGCAGAGGACTTTATTTTCAACACTTTATTTTTTATCAACACCATCAGGCCGTTTTTTAAAAGTAAATGTTCCAATCAATGATCCAGGCAGCACGTTTTCTTCTCTCTCCTTCATTTTACAGTCTAAGTTTTACTGACTAGAACGGCTCGGGGTCAAAAGTCATACGGAATCGATTAATCTGCACTAATTTTTTTAATCAGTTATTTTTTCTCAAATTAATTAATCGAATTAATCAGTTATTTTGACAGCCCTAGTTAAAATTAATTAAATATATATGTTCTACAAACCAGGGGAAAAGAAGAATAATGCCAGAAGTTATCAGAGGAAGGGGGGCGCTTGTGGTTGAACTTGGTACTTCTTCTCCCTCACCCAACTCATATGGATCTGCGCTGCCAATAAACCGTAATTTCTCGAAAATCGCGCCTATTTGTAGAACATATATATATATATTAATTGATTTTAACTGATCCGCCCTGACCGGAATAAAAAAAAAAAAAAAATATCACGAGAAGGCTAGCATCCAGACCTCTCAAGTCACACGCATTCCAATGACTTCACACGCTCACACGCCACACATGGCATTTCTCACTCCGATAAATTATTAACTTGCCCGCACAGAAGTTTCTAAGGGCTATACAAACGTGTCAACGTTGCTGTCTGTGCGTTCATTCAGCTCAGAGAGTTGCTGTTCAGTTACTAACCTATCGGCCAATCAGAAAATAGGATTTCTCAATCAATCAGGAAATAGTTTTGTTTTGATGTGGGTCCGCAACGTGGAGACTGCTGGTCCGCGGAGTCGTGGAGTGAAATTAGGCCCGGTGCTTCGTCTGATAATTTGCTGCGCAGTTGATCAAGATACCGCGGACCGACAAAAAAAGAAAACAAACGTTTCTGCTATCGATGTCATTAAACATGGAGCTATACAATAAAGTGGTGGTATGAGTGTTCATTCAATGGCAGGCGTAGGCCTAATCCTAATTTTTTCACAGCTTTATTTATGAAATCATTCAATATTAGCCTAATAAATAAAAAAAAACTTGTGTGACAACTAGCCATGACTCATGTGCAATCTGAATATTGGCATTATTCCGAATAAAACCGGAATATGGTGTTCATGGAAACCATAGACTATAAAATATGAAAACGTAGCATTGTCATGCCTTGGCCTGTGTGGCGTTGCTTTGCATGGGTCTATCCTGACGCTTAAAAACACAACGTTCCATTCAATTAACCATAACGTTAAAAGACGCACTGTTCTTAGCAGTGATGCTGACACTGGCAGCAGCGAGAGATTGTCCTCTACGGTCACGGTCTACACATGTTTAAAATGATAAATTATTTGCTTTCCTCTGTAGGCTTATTTAAAAAAAAATGAAGCACTGTTTGGAACAAGGATTTAGTTAATGGGTAGAGCAGAGGTTCTCAACCTTTTTGGGGCTAAGGCGCGTCATGACGAGTCGGGTTGGTGCGGGTGTTAAAAATTCTTGACTGCGTAGCCTAGGCTTGTCATCTAAAAGTTTGGGACAACCAGAACAGCAGTGCAATGTATTTAGAGTGTTGTGAGCAAATCATTATTGTTAGTAGGTTACCATAACTGTGTTTTTCTCTAGCCTATCGCAAATCGCGACATAAACTGGTTTATTTTTTCTTTTCTTTACCTTTGCGCTACGTGCAAGATAGAGCCCTTAGTATGTTCAGCTTGTCCATATTTAGTAGCCTACTCATACAGTACAAAAGCAGAAATTAGTATAAGAACTACTATAAGGGGCGGACCTGCCATTAGGCATGGTCAGGCAATTGCCTGGGGCCTCGGCCACCAGGGGGCCTCGTCATCCCCGTATCGTATTTCGTTTTTTTTTTTTTTTTTTTTTTTTAATAAATGATCACCGCATCCAATAGGCGGTGGGCCGAAGCCGCGTATCTGTTCAACTTTGAAAAATGAGAGATGGATTACTTGTTTTTCTACTATTCAGTAGGATACATTTATTTTAAACGATATGCCACTTGTTGCCACTGACGTTCGTGACGCAGAAACTAGAAATATTAGTTTTATTAACTATTAGTGGTACAGGCGAACGCTGTGGTCCCCAATGTCAATCTACCAATAGCATAATACAATACTGACATACGAATATTACAAGCCTATCAGATTTGGCTATACGAATCAGCTGTTGGACAACAACATACACACTTTTTTAGCAGCCGTCCGATATGGCTACCTTAGTATGGACATCGCCGAAGAGGATTGGTTTTGTGGGGTAAGTATCTTTGATATAGCCTATTATATATTTATCCCGTGTTGGTTTCGTAGACAGCGATGGTCAAATGTGTTTTGTCAATGTAACGGCAATCTTAGTTAATTAAGGTTTGCGTTCTTGGTAGGCTAATGCTTGTTGCTAGCTTGTCGAGCTAAAACTGTCTAGGTACATTGATTTTGAACAAAACGTGTACAAAACGTCTGCGATTACCTTAAAATGCAGTTGTTGTTAACACGGAACGATCTATTTTGTTACAGTGCCTGTTAACTTCCTTAAAATTGGCAGGCTGTATTGAAAAGATGGCTATATAATTGGCACATACGGTAGGCTATGTGCAGTATAGAACTTTTGACGTAAGTGACAGTCTTACAAATTAAGTAGCAGTGCTTAACTTTGTCAGTGTTGCATGCATGAAGAGACATTGTAAAAAAGATTTAATTAAAACATTTAATTAACAAATATTTGATAACCAAATAAACAGAGCTGATAGTTCAAGAGGTGAACATCATTCAGGAGAATGCCACTCTAGTCATTGCTTTACCTGTTCTCACACATTGAGCACTGGCATAGGTCTGTACATGGCAGATCTTTTGCATGTACATCTACCCTTAGTACATTTTTTTTGTAAGTGCCAGTACAGCCTCTGGACCTGGTGGCAGTGACATCCACTACACTTCGTAGCCATCTCCAGCCAACTTACACCCATGGCTTCGGCGGTGTACTGCAACCTGATCACTTGCCCGCTGAATATGTTTGTGCAAGCAGTCTTTATTTGGAGGTAAGTCCCTCTCTGAACATTTTCCTGCCTTAAAAAGTTTGGCCCTTGCAATGTTCAGTTATTTACAGTCTTCCTGTTCATACAGGTGAAGCCCGTCAGTGTTTAACAAAGGTCTGAAGATGGGGGTGAAGCTAACTCCTAGGTCTTGGAACAGACGCAAGTACTCTACAAACTAGTTTCTTAAAGCAACACCAAAGAGTTTTTTTGTACCTTAATATAATGCAACACTGTAAACAAACACCTGTGTCCAACGTGAAATGTGGAATATTTGGGTAATTTTTAGGCTTTTGAACTCTTTACTCAACTTGATGGAAAAAAAGGCTGTAGGCTAAATTAAACAAGTATGGGTGTAGAAGTAACGTTTACAGCATAATGTATGATGGTTGTTCTGTTTCTTTGAACTAACACTAATAAACGTTTTCCATACATTTTGGAATTTGTATTTCGTGCAAGTTTTATACATCCATCACGTCATGAAAAAGTCAGGTAGTAGGCTCTTTAGGCACATGGTACCTACATCATCTACAACCATGAACTGCTGCATGCCTGTAGTGGAAGTTGATAATAAGCCAATAATACCAAATATCAATAAGCCCATTTACAGCTTTAAATTGGGATAAATTCATTCAGTGTTTCTCTGGAAAGACCTTGCCTGTAAAGAGTGTTGTTGCAGAAGAGGCAGTGCAGAGATTTAATTTGAACAGCCAGGAATCAACTGCTATTCCAGACAACAGTGGCTACCACAGAGACTGCTACTGCCATTTCACAAATAAAACCAAGATACAAAGACTAGAGCCCAAAAGTGGAGAGATTTATTGAAAGAAAATGTAACCAAAGTTTGCTATCAAAGATAAAACATTAAAATGAATGTTTGTGTTAACGTCAATGTTGAATTCAACTTGCCCTGTAAATGAGAAAATAAATGGCAATTAGTGGCAAATCTCATATTAGGGGACATTTTAAAGCAACACTAAAGCACTTTTCTTCTATTTGCTTTGCAAATAACAATGTCCACAGACACGGTAGAGTATGTTGCATGATTTTATGAAAGTATGATGTATTGCGACATTCCGAAGCAAGTCAAATTTGTTTCTTTTCATGCATGCAACACTGACATAAGGTTTAGCACTGCTACTTGATTTGTAACAGTCACTTACGTCAAAAGTTCTATACCGCACATATAGCCTACCGCATGTGGCAAGTAAATAGCCATCTTGTCAATACAGCCTGCCAATTTTAAGGAAGTTAACAGACACTGTAACAAAATGGATCGTTCTGTGTTAACAACAACTGCATTTTAAAGTAATCGCAGACGTCTTGTACACGGAGGAGTTCAAAATCAATGTACCTAAAGACAGTTTTAGCTCGACAAGCTAGCAACAAGCATAAGCCTACCAAGAAGGCAAACCTTAATTAACCAAGATTGCCGTTACATTGACAAAACACATTTGACCATCGCTGTCTACGAAACCAACATGGGATAAATATATAATATAGGACCTATCAAAGATACTTACCCCACAAAACCAATCCTCTTTGGCGATGTCCATGCTCAGGTAGCCATGTCGGACGGCTGCTAAAAAAGTTTGTATGTTGTTGTCCAACAGCTGATTCGTATAGCCAAATCTGATAGGCTTGTCATATTCGTATGTCAGTATCGTACTATGCTATTGGTAGATTGACATGGGCGACCACAGCGTTCGCCTGAACCACTAAGACTTAATAAAACTAATATTTCAAGTTTCTGCGTCACGAACGTCAGTGGCAACAAGTGGCATATCGCTTAAAATAAATGTATCCTACTGAATAGTAAAAAAACAAGTAGTCCATCTCTCGTTTTTCAAAATTGAACAGATATGCGGCTTCGGCCCACCGCCTACAAACAATATATTCTAATCCATAATAATGATTGAAAAAATATTTTGCCTCATGATTGCTCATAAACTCATCATAAAATCAAATGACTGCAGGTCCGCTTCCTGTCACCATAGCAGCAACTAGCTATCTGAACGAGGTCTTGGTGAGGTGTGGAGTTGAGCGATTGACAGCAAGCCATGAAACGTTTCCAGAGTGGAAGTGATAAAAGAAAAAGAAAAAGGGAGGAGGAAGAATTTAGAAAGAAATTGCCTAAATTAACATACTTCTTCCAGTCGAAGAATTCTTCCACGGAAGAAAGTAATTTGGATAGCTCTTGCACTAGGCCTAAATATCTTCTACTGATGATGATGATGATGATTAATGTTGATCTAAGTGAAACAGTCGTGAGGGACAAGATCACTGTCACTGCCGAAGTCCGCACTGGTGCTGTTGGTGCTGCTACGGACAGCATTTCAGTAGCAGAAGCTTTGGGTGCAAACGAAACCAGTAGCCTACGTGAGTAGCCCTAACACGATACAGTTATCATTGACGACCCTGCGTTATGGCCAGACACCGTAAGAGATGCAGCGAGTTGAAATCGTTAAAAAATGCCCTGTGCAAATTAAGAACTTTGAATTCCCCAAAAATGCAGATAAACCACCCAGAAGATTCACGGTTGAACATTATTACATGACCATGAAAAATGGAGAAAAAATAAACAGAAAATGGCTAGTTTATTCGGTCAGTGCAGACGCTGTTTATTGTTTTGGATGTCGGCTTTTTGGAAGATCGAACACCTCACTTAGTTCGCACGCACACACTCACTCTCACTCTCTCTCTCTCTCTCTCTCTCCCTCTCTTCTACACATAGCCTACACAGACAGACTCTCATACATAGCTACATAGAGTATATTCACACACAGAGACCCCAAACCCCTAGCCTACACTCTCTCTCTCTTTCATACACACACACACACTCACACCATTCATAATTGTAATACTTTCAAAGGTTTTTACTAATGTTTTTTGATTGTCATCTATGGCAATAAATATTTGTTGTATACTCAATATGCCTCAGCGTCCCATTATTACAGGGGCTCGGAGGGGCCTCGGGATCCTTTGCCTTGGGCCTCAAAGTGTCCAGGTCCGCCCCTGACTACGATTTTGAGAATTAGACAGGAGGACAATTGAACAGAAATTATTTCCATTTAATGCAACTAGCCTTACCTGTTGAGAGTAAAATAATTGTACATGAGCATTAGGCCTATGTGAAGTGGTTAGTTTTAGGATGGCATTTACATTATTCTTATTCATTAAGCTTATTCTATCATATAGGAACATGGCATGATTTCATATTTTTTGGATGAATAAGCTTTATTCCTTTTTTGTATTTATAGTCTATTGGAATATCTAGTGTTTCCCAAACTCACAGTTTGCTATTTACATTGAAAAAATCTCACAGCAGCAAGATGATTTTAAGATATAAATCAAAGGGTTATCACTGTGTATCCCCCATCCGTCTCCTTCAAAAAATACCTACCTAAATGTATGCCTATAGCCTATGTGTGCTAACCTGACCCTAGCCAGATGAATTTTGTTCCGCTTAGCTCCGCCTAGCTTCACTCACATCCATCTGGGACAGAGGAGGCTCCTTCATTGAGGAAAGGGAGGAACACCCTCCCTAAAATTTCAGAGAAAAATAAAAAATATATAAAGTGAATTACTAATCTGATAAATTACTGTTAATATTACTATTTTTAACACTTTGAATGAACAAAATCGTTCCCCTAGGTCAAAATGCCAACAGCACCCCCTATCGCTATTGAAAATTACTGTATGGAGGAGCTTCCTCCTCAAGCCCCTCATTGAAGTCCATTATAAACGCCTCGGGCCCCAGCGGCTCGTGAATCACGTCGTTTTCAATGGCCAAGGGAGGAAGCTCCTCCGTACAGTAATTTTCAATTGCGATAGGGGGTGCTGTTTTTAGCGGCAACGGTTCAAGAACGTTATCTGCAGTCTACGAATCTTATGTTGAACGGAAAGCTTGTTTTTTGCTCGTGAAATAAACAGTACAATGGAATCAGAGGACAATCTCAAATCTTTTATACATTCAAATACACTGTGAATACACTGATGTATGATGAATGTTTATCAAAGCAGGAAGACCAGCTCCAAAAATTAATATTCCAAAACAAGACGGTAAGGCTAGTGTAGGCTACTGAATGCTACATAGTCAGACAAATAGGCTACTAATGGCTAACTGGTAACGTTAGCACAGAAAACAATCAGCCATAGCCTACTGCTGACCTGTCACATACGTGGACAGTTCACTTGGTGATAAAACATTTTTGGATAGTTATGTGTTGTTATAATCATCCAAGTTATGCTTTCATAAATTCCCACTTAGCTATTACAACCTGTCTTTAAATTATAGCGATTTGGCTTTAAAAACAATAGCATGTTACAAAAAGCCACATTTAAGGTCTATTTTTAATGGTAAATAGTTACATGGTTCTATAAAACAAGTGTCTATTTTTATTATTATAGACTTTTCTGCCAATATATTACACTGAGCAAAACCTCCAGACTTTCCGTAATTTTTCACATCTGGAAAACAGTATTTCATAACTAGACCTACATATCTTCCCTGACTTCCCAGACCTAAATTTACATTTATTTACATTTACATTTATTAATTTAGCACTATTATCCAAAGTGACTTATATATTTAAATTATATTACAAAGTCCATTGTCCCTGGACGAATTTGGGGTTAAGTGCCTTGCTCAAATGCACAATGGTTGAAGCCAAGAATTGAACCCACAACTTTTCTGGCTGCTGCATGCTTGCCTAGCTCCTTAGATCAGACCCCCCCCCCCTGCTACATAGTACATACTGCTGCCATAAATGTGTCTGGATAGGCGGCCTACATACTCTATTGTTCACATATGCCACCAACACCATCACAACCTCACATTTGCCACTAACGCCAATCAAGCAGACATTCCTTCCTCCGTTATTTTTTTAACCACCAGCCGCCACTGATCTGGGACCTCTTCCATTGAGAGTGATTTCTGCAACCGACTTTATGGTTCCGCCAATCAGGACGCAGGGCGGGAGTTTCATAGATGTGACGTAGTGGAGAAGCGACCGTGAGACTGTTATCAGCGTCACGGGTTGGCTTCGATGTGAGTGGTTGAAGTAGCACGTCAATAGATGACGGACAAGTGGCTTATTCAATCATATGCAAGCATTTTTTGATTAGGCCCAGCCTTCTGAAACACCATTCCAATGGATCGGTTCCAGATAGATGAGTGGAGCTAGGCGGAGCGAAATTCATCTGGCTAGGGTCAGGTTATATATGTGCACCCATATAGCTTGAATACTGATTATTTTATAGTCTGTTGGTCACCTGCGGTTACGAGTCCTAAAAAAAATATTTGAATGATATTCGGGTCATTTGCTGGGCAGGTCAGTTAAAATTAATTAAACTTTTTTTTTTTTTAAATATCACGAGAAGGCTAACATCAATATATAACTCATAATTGCTTTTGAAAGATAGCATTGGCTAAAAGACTTCAATCGATGCAGCATAAACTTGCCACATAAGTTGCAACCTGTGATAGAAAGATGAAGATGGAGACGGTAGAGAAGGTAGAGACGCGGGAATTTAACACTCCTGGGCTTCCATACTCTTGCCTACCTTTGGTGCTTTCAGCATTTTGAAAGAAAAATGTAGGATGTAAAGTAGGATGAGGAAACTATTGAGCTAGGATTAAAACTTCTCCAAATGTCCAACAGATTTAAATCTTTCATAAACTGTTGGCTCAGTTTTCCTGAAGAGTAGCCTACTGTCAATGCCTGTTGAATAAAATTTCACTGGGTCCAAAGTGTAATTCTTTCACACAAACATATGGTCATTTGTGGGCGTTTGAGGGCATTTTTTTGGCGGTAACCAGGAGGGTTATAAAAATATATTGTCATGTTTAGTTGTATCATGAAAACACCGTTTTCATAGCCATCCATGTGTGTTCGTGTCACGGGGGGGCTGGGTGCATGTAATATTGTGTATATTGTGAACTGTGTGTGATAGGAAATATTCATTGTTGACAATGGGGATTTGGGACATTTATTTTGATGGACTACTTCGTAACTGACTTATTATGCCATTATGCATGGGACGGTCTCAGTCGCTTGGACTGGCAGTGTGCGTGTTTGTGTAACAGTTTTGCTCATTTAAGCACACGGAGATATCAGCCGGTAATGGCTAATTTGGAGCTGCAGGTGTGGGCAATCACTGGTGGTTGGTTGCGCTCGCAATTGGGACTGCACCGGGAGGAATAAGAGCCGTGTGTGAGATTCGGAGAGGTGTTATTAGAATAAGGGGGGGTAGGTTTGTGACTTAGAAAGTGGGGGCTCATGGGAAGTGGGTATGTGCGTGAACGTAAATGGAAGTGGAGGAGAAACAACGTGTTGTATGAAAGTTAGAGAAGTGTGTGTGATGTTAGTAAAATGCGGGAGAACTGTTTATAAAAGTCTCCAAGTTGCATGGAAAGTGTCTCATTAAAACTGCATACTGAGACATCAAGCCTCCTTCGTTTCATCACCAATATAATCAGTAGGAAAACCTGTGTTGGACGATTACCTCGCGAGCTGCTGGCAAGTGGAGTTAATAATGAGCCAGCCGGCACTCGCGGTCCAGAGAGAGAGAGAGAGAGAGAGAAAGGTAACACTGGGGGCTCAGTCCGGATTCCTACTACCTTTTGGTGAGTGAGACGTGAGGATTAAGTTTACAGCCAGAGTTTACCCACACTAATTTGGAGGTATGCAGTATAACGCTTCATGTAAATGAACCGCGACCACCCGCGAGAGAAATGTCATGAATGATTACGAAAAGGCACCAGGGAATCTGACAACGTATTTCAACGAATCTATGTGTTTAACTCCTCTTGAAATGAGCCAGTCGTCATCTTTGGAGCCACAAGTGTCTAAGAATGTTGGGCAAATTGGCGCGAGCTGCTTTGGTTGTGCTAGCCAGCCCTGTCAGTTTATATGCATGACAAGGCAAAAGGCTACATGTTCTAATGACAGTGAGAGTGCTTTAACCCACGAATTACCTACACCATTGTCAAATACAAATCCCTTTTTGGCGGATATAGTGAATGAAATGGTGAGGAGGGGAGAGGTGGAAGATTCCCATATGTTGCTTAAGCATGCGGAAATCACACAAGCAGATATCAAGACTGATGTACCATTATGTGTTTGTCCAGCCAATGGCATGCCCAGAACAGCTCACATTAACCCCTTCATGCCTGATCCTCGTAGCATTTGCGCTAAAAGCACACCAATAAGAACTAACCCATTCACAGCATCATTAATTGAGTCTCCACAGCTTACCACGCCAGGGGTTTCCAGTGAACGTTGTGTTTGTGCACACCAGACCCACAGTGCAGCCTTGTTTGACAGGCCCTCAAGTCAGCAGCGTGAGGTTATGGGAGAGCAGCAATCAGGACATCCACCACCAAGGCGTAGTAGACCCCGTGCACAGAGATGGTGTCATCAGTCTACGCACTATGATCAGTCATCTGAGAGCGAGGATGAGGTTAGTCAACATGAGCGTATTCCTACTTTAAAGCCGGGTCAGTATGATGGTACTACACCATGGAGAGAATTTTTCCATCGTTTTAAAAGTTGTGCATTAGCCAACCACTGGTCAGAACAAACAATGGCCATTCAGTTAAAATTCTCACTAGTGGGGGCTGCAGGTAGCATTGTAAACCGGAACCCGAGGTCAGCAGGATGGGGCTATCATCGTATTGTGGAGGAGCTGGAAATGGCCTACGGCCCCACCTCGCAGCACGCAGCTGCTGTGGGCATTGAGCTAAGGCAGCGGGTACGTAAGCCAGGTGAGGCCTTATATAGCCTGAGAGATGACATCTATGATAAAATCTCTATAGTTTATGCAGACAAGACAGAGGCAGAACAAGATGCTCTTGCAGTAGAAGTGTTCACCAACGCAGTAGGGGATGTGGGAATGGTGCAAAAACTTCTTGAAAAGCGACCAGGCACCTTGGCTCAGGCCTATGTGATTGCCCATCGTTATGAGACTACCAAAAAGGCAGCTGAAAATGTGACTCGCCTGATGACAGCAGGTGCATGCAATACAGCCACCCATAGACCTACAACTGCCGCCATATTAGCATGCGACGGAGGAGAGTTTGAGGATGATGCACCTGCTGAAAACATAGCAGAGCCAACTTCCCGACCGCAAAATATCCGTAATAGACTGGCGAAGCCAGGTAAACGTGGAAGCATCAATTGGGCAGAAGTGCGCTGTCATAATTGCTCCGGCCTGGGACACATGAAACGGAACTGCCCCAGCCCTAAAGGCCTGATTACAACAGCACCCGGCATTTCAGCACCTCATCAGGCTGAGAAGGGAAACTCTCAAAGCGTGTTGCATGTTAAAGCTCAAGGCGAAGAGATGAGCATTCATGTATTGATACACAACAATGAGGTCTGCGCACTCTTGGATACAGGGCCAAGGAGGAATGTTCTGCCTGCAGCCCACTACTCTGCTTTGGATCCAGACATAAGACCTCCTCTACAACCATCTATGGTACAGTCACTGCAGGGGATTGGACCGGAGAAGGTACCTGTGCTAGGGGAATCACATCTTCCTGTGCAAGTGGGGAGCCGAACAGTGAGTGTTAACTTAATTGTTGCCAACATAGCAGATACAGACGCTATCCTGGGCAACCCCTTTTTGGAACAGGCTCGTGCGAGACTGGACTTTGGACAGAGGAAAATCATGCTGTTTGGCGAGCAAATACCATTCTTCCACCCCAACAACCGGCCAAGGGCACACATTGCCCGTGTTGCTCGCACCACCATCTTAGGACCGGGCCAGGAATTCATTATACCAGGAGGTGAAATTCTCCTAAGCCCCACAAAGAGATTTGTGGAGAAGCATCAGGTGTTGGTCGCACGGATTGTCATGGAAACTGGGCCTAACAGGTGCATTCCCATTTGAGTGTACAACCCAGGGAGCACAACAGTCACGGTGAAAATAGGAGCAGTAGTGGGACTTCTCCATCCAGCTGACGTGGTTCACGGTGCCACCACCAACATAATTCCACCCGCTGAAGCTCAAAGTCAGATAATACCAATCTCCTATTGTGATGGTCCGCAAAAAGGATGGGTCCTACCGTCTTTGTGTGGATTATCGGGCCTTAAATGAGAACACCATCAAAGATGCGTATCCCCTGCCCCGTATACAGGACACCTTGGACACCCTATCAGGTGTGCGGTGGTTTAGCACACTTGATTTAGCTTCAGGATATTGGCAGGTTGAATTCATCCCAAGGGCTCGAAGGGCAGCAGCATTCTGTACAAGGAAGGGGCTGTTTGAGTGGAACGTCATGCCTTTTGGGCTATGCAACACGCCAGCCACGTTCCAGCGATTAATGGATCGTGTGCTGGCAGGGCTGCAGTGGGAAACCTGCCTTGTGTACCTGGACGACATCATTGTCCTGGGAAGAGATGTCCCGGTGATGCTCCATCGCCTCCAACAGGTCTTTGACCGGCTCCGGCAGGCAAACCTTAAGCTCAAACCGTCCAAGTGCCACCTGTTCAAATGTGAGGTTGCTTACCTGGGGCATATTGTATCTGAAGCTGGTGTTGCAACAGATCCTCAGAAAATCGCCAAGGTTCAGCAGTGGCCAACCCCAACCACAGTTTCAGAAGTCCGCCAATTTGTAGAGTTAGCATCCTATTACAGACGTTTTGTCCAAAATTTTGCAACCATAGCTCAACCACTCCATGCTCTCACAAAGAAGTACACTTGTTATCATTGGACACGGGAATGTGACAGGGCGTTCAAGGAACTAAAACAACTACTTACCTCTGTGCCAGTGCTAGGTTACCCCCTTGACCGTGGCGACCTTATCTTGGATACTGATGCGAGTGATGTTGGGATAGGAGCGGTCCTAGCTCAGATCCAAGATGGGGAGGAGCGTGTTTGGCCTATGGAAGTCGTAGATTGTCAATGGCTGAACAAAATTATTGCACTACTAGACGGGAATAACTGGCTGTGGTGGAATTTGTCACCCATTTCCGCCAATACCTGCTTGTCCGGACCTTCACAGTCCGCACCGATCATAACAGTCTCCGCTGGCTGACCAGGATGAAAGAGCCTGAGGGGCAGCTGGCAAGGTGGTTGGAGAAGCTTGGCGAGTACAACTTCAACATCATCCACCGTGCTAGTCGTCTACACTTGAATGCGGACAGTCTCTCTCGATGCCCATGCCGTGCTACTTGCCCTTGTAAGCTGCCTGAGGTCACCCAGGGCCGTGTGACAGTGGAACACCAGGGAATACAGTGCGACCTCGAAGGGGAAGTTCAGCTGATGAGGCCGACTCTAGTGGGGGTAGAGGAGCCAGCAAAGGAAGATAGATAGGATATGTCTTACCAATGCCAGTACTTCAGGCCTGTTTGCTGGTTGGACTACTGAACAATTGAGAGATGCACAGGCAGCAGACTCACATATTGCACCTCTTCGGAGATGGTTGGAATCTGGTGAGGGGCGTCCACCATGGCCAGAGGTGGCACCTTGTAGTCCAGCCACGAAAGCCTACTGGAGTCAGTGGAACCGGTTGTATCTCAAAGATGGTGTCCTAGTGAGAAGGTTTTACAACACCAATGACGTGTCATTTTACCCTCAGATCGTGTTACCGCACACCCTGCAATCGGATGTGCTAACACAGATGCATGATGTACCTGTGGCAGGCCATTTTGGGGTGGAACGCACTCTTGCTCGCCTGCAAACTCGCTATTATTGGTACCAAATGTGGGAGGACGTTCTTCTCTGGTGCCGAACCTGCACAAGTTGTGCTGCAAAGGCCCGGCCACTGAAAACACCTCAGGCCCCCATGGGCACAGTTCAAGTAGGGGCACCCATGGAGCGAGTTGCTCTGGACATTATGGGACCCCTAAATGAGACATAATCGGTATGTGCTGGTCGTCCAAGACTATTTCAGCAAATGGGTAGAGGCTTATCCTCTGCCCGATGAACGAGCTGAGACCGTGGCAGCAATTATGACCTCTGAATGGGTGTGCCGATATGGGGCGCCATACACTCTCCGTAGTGACCAAGGCTCAAATTTTGAATCAGAAGTTTTCCGCAAGATGTGTGAGACCTTGGGAATACATAAAACACACACAACACCATTCAGACCGCAGTCAGATGGCCAAGTAGAACGTTTCAATGCGACTCTTCAAAAGATCTTGGCAACTACCGCAGAAAGCTGTCATTGGAATTGGGACCTGATGATTCCATACGCCGTCATGGCTTATCGGGCAACAAGACACAGCTCAACTGGTTTGAGTCCTAACATGATGATGTTCGGAAGGGAGCTTACCGAGCCCATTGACCTTGTTGTTGGGCTTCCCCCCAGTCCGGATAGCGTCAAAAGTCCACCACAGTATGTAAAAGACCTCCGGCAGCGTCTGGAGCTGGTCCATCAGATAGCAAGAGATGTTCTCAAACAATCAACTGAGAGAGCCAAGAGGTATTATGACAAGAACATCTGTCGCACCACATATAACATCGGGGATGCTGTCTGGTATCTAGTAAAGGGGACACGGCGTGTCCGGAACAAAGTAAGGAAATTCTTACCATCATATGAGGGACCATACTTTGTTTTAAGCAAATTGCATGACCTGATTTACCGGATTCAGAAGGGTCCGAGGACTAAAGTCAAAGTGGTGCACCATGACAAGCTGAAACCATACCATTCCCGTGCTGTACTCGATAACAGCTGGGTCTTTGAGCAGGCAGCCAGCTGGAACCCCACCGAAGATGAACGATTTTGAAGTTGAACGAAAGTTTATTTCTCCCATATCATCAGCATGGTCAAATTCCAGCTAAATGTCTTGCTCTTTGGTGTTTTTCTTGAGATGTTTTTTTCTCCTTTCTAGGCATCTTCAAACATTGTAGATACACATACAGCAGGCAATGTTTGTGACTAGATTTCTACGGATTTCATTTCACAGCTGCAGGAGGATTGTTATTATGCTGCTTTTCAGCACCTCTCTATAACTGGAAGTCACTCACATAATGAATTGATAGAGGATGCGCAGTGTTGGGAGGGTTACTTTCAAAACGTATTCCGTTACAGAATACATGCCCAAAAATGTAATTTGTAACGTATTCCGTTACGTTACTCAATCTGAGTAACGTATTCTAAATACTTAGATTACTTCCGCATTGAATTGCATTTTATAAGCGTAGGAATGCGGGCATCAAATCCTGCTTAGGCCTACTAAACAGGCCTATTCTGGTGTTCTTCTGTTCCAAATGGCTGAAGTGTTAGGCCCACATAGGAGAATGTAAAGTCAACTAAGCTACCTGATACAAATTTAAAATAGCAAGGTGACCACTAAAACTACAGCAGGAGACTAGGCTGGACTAGGCTTTGGAAACCTTTGCTTGGACCTTGCATTCTTTTGTTGCCAACCTGTGTACCGAACTCTGCCTGTCTTGCCACTTTGGATTTTGACTGAAACCTGCCTGTACCTCTGCCGTTTTTGGATTTTTTTGAGTTTGCACTGTTTTGTCAAGTCACTCTGCCTGGCTGCCGATTCCTGTGTTCTGACATTAAAACCAACTAATTTTACTCTCTGCTTCCTGAGTCTGCTTTTGGTTCCACAGTAACTCACCTGGCCTCACCGGCCCTGACAGTAGCCAGGTGATGAAAGGGTTACTTAGAATGGGTAATCTGCTGTACAGCATATGGTGTTCAGGGTAAATAAGGTCCCTTTAAGAACGTGCGCGCCAGTATGATGTCATCAGCAACGAGACCAGAGCAGAAGTTGTCGGATGGAGCATGGTGTAACTAAAAAACCCAGCAACCCTAGTTTAATGCACGTTGCAAGTGTGCAGTTTGAATGAAATCTAAGAGATTAGATGTTAATGAGTTCTTGGGAGAGTAAGTTTGCATGTTGATCTGTAACCCGAAGATGAGGATGGATTGTCCAGGACTCATGCCCGCTAGCTAGAGACCTATGGTTGCATGAGTTCGCTAGTTCATGTAGAAGTAAGTATATGTGTTTAGATAAGAGTTCACAAGTTAATTGAATGTAATAATGACAGTGCTAGAAAGTAGACTAATGTGAATATTTTCCTTTGTCAGCATTGCCACTGCCGTATTCTTTGTTTGGAGAAATTTGCATTGTAACAGTCATTTAGGATAATAGCTGGATAGCTAAAGCATAGGCTAATCCGAAATCCACCCAGTTCATAAGTGAAAGATATTTTTGTTATTTCCTTTGAGTATTTGGACTTCAAGATCTAGCTCCTGCAATAAAGCAGTTAGTTAAGACATATAGTAAGATATTTTGTTTAGGAACCGCGAGCCTAAGGAAATAGGCATCTTTGAGATTCAGTCTTGGGTTACGTGATTGTGTTAAGACAAGTTTAGCTGTGTTACCTGGTCCAGTATTGCTAACAGTTAAGTGGACTTTGGAATAAATACAGGGGAGATAGTGCAGTGTTTCCCCTAGAAAAATTTCCAGCAGCGGTGCTGTTGATCGTAGGAAGCCCCCCCCCAAAAAAAGGAGAAAAATTTGAAAAAATTATTCCTGAAATGGTGATTATTCATGTTATTCTTTCACCTTTTTAATTTACATTATTAGTAATTAGCCACTGTACAACGGTACACTGTAGGCCACTGTACAAACTATTACTATTTAGAATATACAGTGCTGTGCATAAGTTAAGACATTTATTTATATAATAACATTTGTTTATTTACGATACATGATACATTAAAAAATAATTAATGTCCTATTTTTTTTAATTAAGCCATTAAGACAAAAGGCAAAGTATTTTTTATTCCTCCCTTTAGTCAATTTCAGCATGGGTGTCTTAACTTTTGCACAGCACTGTATAAACTATATAGACTTCTCTTTCATGTCAGGTGCTGTGCAAGTTGAATTGAGTGCCTGTCACTTTAATGCCGTGACGGCTTGCTTGATTCTCAAGGTTTTAAGCTAACTTAGTAGCGTTGTTGTGCATGGTGCATATGTGGATTAAATGAATTATGTTTCCCATGTCATTTGGTAAAATAAATGCTCAAAAACTCGAAGAAAATCTATCTTGGATTATAGCAGATAAGTGTCTTGTATCATATCTATAATTTTGGTGAGCTCTACAGGAATTACAAACTATCTCAGATGTGAATGGTTGCGTATCCTATTACTCAAATTCAATTAAACCCACCAGTAGGCTAGCTAGACCTTAGTTTCACAGCCTAGGTATTAGCAACACGGCTTGAAACTAGACTGCATTTCCGGCGGGAACTGCGAAAGTGTGCTTGCCCTGGTCCGGTCACCAACGTGAGCAGACAGTGACATACGCTATGCTGAACCTGGCTTGATCCAAGCATTCTAACAGTGCCTTTCAGTGTTGGAGCAGTGGCAATACCTCAAAAGCTCTATTCAACTATTGCCTTGCGGGGTGAATGCGGTTCGTTGGCTTTTACCTGTGGCCTGCCTTCGAATTTAGCTTCTATGACTAAAATCAAATCAATAAAATAAAACAACAGCAGTGATTGGCTGCAAAAATAAATAATGTCACGCGTCTTGCACCTCTCAAACTGGGCTATCAGGTAACCTAGAGAAAAATTTGAAATTATGAAATATGACTAAGGCATTAAAATGCTGCTTGTTTGTCAGGATACTTTTTCACTGATTTATTTTAGAAATATGAGCTATGAGTGTGAATGTTATATATTCCATCCCCTAATTCTGTTTTACTGGTTTATTTGACAAATAATCTATATGGATTTGCTCTATAAAGACCTTATGTCTGTTTGGGATTGTTTTGAGAGCCTATTGATGTATCTCAGAATAAAGGAATGTCCACAACATTAGTGATGGGTTTTTTTTTGTGTGTGAATGTATTTTACTTAACTCATTGAATGTAGCTGGATACTCATGAACGCATGTCTCTAATAGCCACAATAGGAGTAATTTTAGCAACATCGTATTTTGTGTGGCCCATAACGACCCAGTGGATCATGAAAATGTGCCAAAATTCACATTCCTTGCTTCAGTATAGGTTTAAGGTCTGGGGCAGGGATTTGACATTCTGTGACTTCTTCATTGAGGGCTTGCTTAGCAGCACTGTCCGCTTTCTCATTTCCCCTCAGACCAACATGGCCTGGGACCCAGCAAAAAACTACACTCAAGTTCTGGTTCTTTAGACGTTCTAGTTGATCAAGCTCAGCTTTGGTTGTACTTTTTGTGTGACATTAAAGCCTACTGGAAAGATTTTTAATGGCAATTTAATTGAATGCAATTTACTTTTACGATTAAATTAAATTAATTTATCCCTCTCACCCATAGTTTTCTATTTATTTACAAATGTACATAGGCCTACTGTAATTACATTTATACAGTTATTCTACTGATCTTTATACTATTCATCCTGCACATTAACTTATTCTTACTACTCTTATAATGTTGTTTCTGCACTACAATGACACTGTTTCCACACGGCACATAGCTGTATGTTATGTACATATCTGTTATATATTTGTCATATTGAATATCAATATTTATTCTGTTTTATTATATTCTGTTAATACACTGCATATATCTATATTATTATTTCTACTATTATAATGTTACTGCTACATCTACATAGCCTACATTATTCTACTTATTGTATGAGATAACTGCTAATACACTGTACATATTTATATTTAATTCATATTACTCTAAACCACGTTCTGTAAATCAACTGTATACTACTGTCTACACTGCACTATATTTCTTGACCTGTCTCTGTATGTTTCATCACCTTTCTATACATTGCCTCACATTGCAACACAGCTCAGATCTTTGGTTGCTATGAAGGCCAGTTGTTCTAAATGGATGGTTGCTATGGCCAAAGGCCAGTTCTATCTCTGCTGTTGTCAAGCCGTTGTCAAGCGGGCATATCGTAGAATTCTGATTAACCTTATCTTATTGAAAACATCTCTATTTTACTTAGCCCACTTCCATACAGTGGGTCCCATTAAGAAGTGGCCACTTCATTCACCGTGATTACCGTGATTCACACAGCAGCATTATTAAATTAATCTGTCACCATACGCCTATGCCTACGTTTGCAAAGAAAACATTTTAATTTGATTCACATGAAACGTTACATTTCATGTACATGTTGACAATGAGTAGGCTAGTTTTGGTTGTTGGTGGTGTTATTGCATCCCTTAGTTATGCCTACAATGCAAGTTCCCTCGCGATTGGAAGCTCCTGTAGACAATAGTAGACGCATTTCAAAACATCGCGTTAGGAGTCCTTGCCACTTCTTTTAAGCTGTCACAGACGTAGGTGCTACTTTTAGGGCTAAAGTGCTTCGTGAATTACTGTTAGTAAAAAAAAATAGCAGTCCTAAAGTTACACGTGACGAAGTTACGAGTGCAAGCATCTCATATCAAATGACCATGGCATTACCTAAACAACATAAATCCCAATAAGCAACATACATCTCCTCCCTATAGCTAGCCACACAAGAAATGAATGATACTAAATCTCTGCTTAGCATGCTTCTCCGCTTAGCATTCTAATAACAGAAGGGGCACATTTATGTTGACCACTACAACATGACTCATTATGTCTGTAACGTTAACTGTATAAAACACTTACTTTCATAAAGGACGCACACCATCCAGCACATGGAAACCGATATTTTAGGTTCTTGGCCACAAACTCAAAACGTGTCTCTCTGAAGCCCTGTTCTAGAATCTTTGCTCTGAAGGCTGTTGCTAGGCGACATCAAATAAACGAAATGATAGTCTTTCAGTATTAAATGTGTGAAACGTGTGATTCCGAATGGATGTGTGTGGTTTGCAATTAGGATAAACAAGAAATAACATTTCCAATAATTTCCCATGATAAATGACATAATATTTGCACCTTCCTTACTTGTGAATCTCACACCGTATTTCAAGTAGGCTACACTAGTGAAATGTAATACAACGCTGCCACCTAGCGTTCAGATAGGTAGGCTATTTAACATTAACGTGACGCTTGTTTATTCTTTCGTCAACTCCATGCTTTTAGGAAAACAATCTTCTTATCATAGCTCCCTCTTCAATGGCGATTACCAGCTCGTTTTTGTAACAGAGATAGCTGTTTATTTTCCCTAGGTTTACAGAAACACCTATTCATATTAATACGTATGGAAATCAAGTTAACGCTGCCGACCACTGCTTTGTCTATTACATGGCCCAGAATGCCTTGCATGTCTTTACAACAAAACAACACAGTAAAACCTAAATGCCCGTAAACATATGAATTTGCATACTTGTAACATTTTTAATAATACTCTCCCATCATGATATTTAACAATAATGAAAAAATGTATTAGAATACCGTCAATGTGAAAACAACTCTATTATGTAAGCTATATATAGCTACCGTTCTCCATGGTATTTCAGTTCTTAAGTCATACCAAAAATCCTTGATATACAAAGATAAAGCAGCACAGGCTTCTACAATGGAATGGAATTGTACACAGTTCCTGCCTCCTAAAAAGGCGTGGTCAGAATGCGCTGACGCTACCTCATTGATGAAAACGTCAAAGATTTTTCATTTTTGCGCCTCTCTCTTGCTGCTGTGAGTGACCAACTGGAGCTGGCCTGGGTGACTGAATTTGGTACATCGTCGTGGCAAGATGCGGTCTGATTTCGAGGTAAGTGGCAGTTTGAAATGTGGCAAGGTATTTGTGATTAGTCTGTGTCTGTGTAACGAGTTATCTATGTAGTAAAATGTCTGCGGAGTTTAGGTAATAACATTATTATTATCATTATTATTAAAAAGCCTGTTCATGGCCTCAAAGAAGTCAGTCGTAGTATTTGCCTAACTTGGCAGCCTCTCCAGCTGTATCATAGTCTTCAGTCCTATTGTGTTATCACAGCATTTATAGTAGGAAGGATCATATTAAGCAAAGCAATGTGCAGGTGTAGTAACTTAATTTCAAGAACATAAGAACATAATTGTAATTCATGATGTTTTTTTTTTTTTACTTTGCGTGGTGTTGTCTCTGTTTTAGGTGCTGTAAATGCTGGCCATATGACTTCAACCTTCATCCAACCAAACGAAGAGATCCTGCTTTCCTACACTCCATTCAGGATGTTAGTTAATTCAAAGACAATAACAGTATTTAGTTTTGTAAATGCTTAACTACCACTCAATGCAGGACACATCTACTGGCAGTTGATGGAGGGGGTTTAGGGCAGTTGATTATTGTGGGAACAGCATCGTCTGTAAGACGCTTTCTTTTTTGCTGTAAAATACATTATCAACATTGTGCTATTCTTTTCCCTGTGGGTAGACTGCAGAATGTGGCTATGTATGCAGGTGTTAAATTGTGGGATTTGTTGAAAATGTGAATTTCAAATAAAACCATACCATTTCAAGTTATCCTCACACACTTTATACCCTCCTTTCCTCAGGTTTACTTGTTTGGATCGGATGGACAAGTTGGCACTCCTTATATTAACAAGCTACCTCTTTCTTCTACTAGTTCAATAATATGGTATCTGAAAGAGAAATGCCAGTGTTCATCATATTTTTAGCCTAATGTCAATGAAAAAATAAGTGGTGTAGGCCTATTGTATTTCCATTGTAATTTGCGTGGGTAGTAGGCCTAAAGATATGGCCGTGTGGCGGCGCTGTGGGATACATCGATTGGCGCTACTTCATCAAACATCAGAGGTAAGGCTAATTGAGAAAGCAGACGTCTGGTTAGGTGTGCTAGTTAGCAACTTGTTAACCAGGGGCACGTTTCCCATAAGCATAGTTGCTAACTAAGTTAGCTACTTTGTTGGTTGCAATGCAAACTATGGTTTTGGGAAACGCACCCCTGGCTGTCCAGATTATTATGTGATATGACCTACTTGTTAAACAATAATATGCAATACTATAGTACAGTGGTTCTCAAATGGGGGTACACTGTACGTGAGATTTTAAAATATACAAATAATTTGCAAAATATAGCCTACAATAATTTGCAATAAATGTAGTCATGGATTATTAAAATTTAAAATGTTCCAAATGTTTGAATTTTGTATGTGTTTATTAGTTCCAAAGTTTAATAAATTAGACACTGATGGCACAGTGCTCTGTTTTAATTCTTTTTTTTTTTCTCAACTAAAAATGCTTTGCGCTGGTTAGGGGGAAGGCTACTTGGCTGAAAAAATATTTCACAGGGGGTACATCACTGAAAAAAGGTTGAGAAACCACTGCCCTAATTTATGTGTATGGCCGTCTGCTATAGGCTACAATCCAGACATCATAAACGATGCTGATATGACGGTACGTACATGTCTGCGTCCTTAGGGAAGGAGAAGACAGAAAGGTGTCTGTTTATGCACCCAAAGTTTAGGCATTTTCGCGATTGAGTGATCAACATCGAAGTGGTAAGCAACGGTAACTTATTCCAGAGAACCTTCGGCTACTTAGTAGATTGCGTGCCAGTGGGTTACAGAAACAGACAGACAAGTGGCAAACAAAGTCGTTTTTCTCCTTAACTGTTCATCTGAAAAACGCCATGTCGGTGTCAGAATGTAAAGAACACATGTGAATTACAGAAAATGCATTAAAATGTCCAATCTCGAGCTGTATAATTAAGGGCTGGGGCATAATCCGAGAAAAAAATGATTTCTTCCATAGGGCCACAGTGTAAAGAATCTCTCGCTAGTCTCCTAAAAAGGCATGGCGCTAGTGAACCCTACGTCATAGGGGAACAGGAAGAACCCTTCTGTGAATCGTCTCGCTTTATCAACCGTCTCTGTCCATACTATCCCATGGCAGAGCAAGGATTTCATGATTGGGCAAGGTTGCCTGGAGACATTGTGGATACCCAGAGGCATTGATTGAGCATACTTGGAAGGCGTTGTGATAGAAGGTGAGTGGTGTAAAGATGAATGGGGAGAGTTACCAAATACCTGTGGGTGGTTTGCCAAATGATGGAAACTTTTGGAATATTTCTTTTTTTTTTTTAGCTTATGCACCCTCACACTGGAGTCCCCAGTTCATATACAAAATTTGGTATCGATATGTGACAGTGTTCCTGTGATATGGACGACTTCCTGTTTCGGAGCTTCGCCGCCGATTTCGTTTGGCTGTGACGGGCAAACGCTTTCGAAAATCAAAAATCCTTCTAGTAACTTTTGTGAGGCTTGGTCCAATTATGATGTACGTCAAGTTTCGTGGCGTTCGGACCAAATTTGTGACCTGTGAAAATTTTGTTTCGCTTTCTATTCAATCCAATATGGCGGACGAACGACACGCCCACTTGATGTCATCTTCTCGAGCAAGTTACACCGGTACTGCCCGGACGTTTTAAAGTTGGAACGGTGTCTCTGTCTCAAAGGGCCTAGGCACAGGGAGAAAAAAATTAAGGGAGACGGGAATAATAATAACAATAATTATTATTATTTGCAAGCACACTTAATAATAAATATAACCGCAAGCGGTGATTTACGGGGTCCGAGCAAAACGAACATGATGGCATAGCTTTTTAGTTTTACATATGCTTTGATTGTTTGGGCACAATTGTTCAAAAGAAACGTGATCGGATTTCGGTTATCGGATTTCAGTTACCGGTTTCAGCTATCGGATTGGATCAAATCTTGAAAATGGGTTGTTCAAAGGGAAACAAGGATCCTGAAATTGGATTAGATCACATAATCTATTCTTGGTTTTGATCTGGATAAAACCTTCACTTTGTGTCGTTCAACACTTTTGAGTTGGATTGGAATAAATTTGATGCATAAAATTAGGATTACCCTGTGCTGTAACATTATAGTGTGCTAACCTCCACAACCCAACAGTATTCTAACAATACTTGATTCTACAGGACTATTTATTTGTTGTGGATAAGATGAAGGGTTTGATAATGGAAGGCAGTGTTTCCCACAGAATTGAATTGTATTTGTGGTGGTGGGTTCTGTGTCGGAGTCAATAAGATAAACAGCGTATAATTATACAGTTATACTTGCCTTGCACTACAAGTCCATATTGACAAGTAGCTGTAATGCTGTAATGTTATAGTGTGCTAACCACCACAACCCAACAGCATTCTATTCTAGTATGCTAACCTCCACAACCCAACAGTATTTTAACACTAATGCTTCAGGTGGGATTTGAACACTCAACATAAGGATGACCAGTACAAGGCATTATCCCACTAAGCCACTGTCAATCCTACATCTTTGCCAGTCACATTCACATGCTGAAAATGTGTATTGGTAAACACACAAGAAAAACTCCAAGTATACATTTGACAATAAAATGAAGGGCTTTCCTGAAAGAGAACACCTGAAAACGTTTGGAAATTCTGGGACAATTAGACATTTGTAGAGAAGAACAGTAATGGATGAAATATAAATATGATAGACTTAATGATGAAGGAAAAATAGTAAACAAAGAAGTTCCCCTATATGTCTTCGAGTGTGTCGGCATTCTGATTCTTGGCAACTAATGAGTGTGAATGTTGATTGCCTGATGTCATTCAGGTGCTGTTCAATGGTGTGACTCTTCAATAACCAATAGCATGTGCATCTTGAGCCTAAAGCTCTAGCAGGATTCGAACTCTCAACCTAACAAACACCAGCACTAGGCATTATCCCTCTGAGCCACTAACAATCCGACATATTAGGCAGTCACATTCACATGGTGAAAATGTGTGTTGGTAAACACACAAGAAAAACTCCAAGTATACATTTGACAATAAAATGAAGGGCTTTCCTGAAAGAGTACACCTGAAAACTTTTGGATATTCTGGGGCAATTAGACATTTATAGAGAAGAACAGTAATGGATGAAATATAAATATGATAGACTTAATGATGAAGGAAAAATAGTAAACAAAGAAGTTCCCCTATATGTCATAGAGTGTGTCGGCATTCTGATTCTTGGCAACTAATGAGTGTGAATGTTAATTGCCTGATGTCATTCAGGTGCTGTTCAATGGTGTCAATCTTCAATAACCAATAGCATGTGCATCTTGAGCTTCAAGCTCTAGCAGGATTCGAACTCTCAACCTAACAAACACCAGCAGTGTATAATGAGTGTGAATGTTAATTGACTGATGTCATTCAGGTGCTGTTCAATGGTGTGACTCAGAAGGCTCAATGGTATGGAGTGATGACACGAAGATGGCAGGTTTCGGTGCAACACAAGTTAACTTTATTTGAGTTTCAATTCATCTGTTCTTTTGTTCTTTACTTGTATGTGTGCTGCATCAAAGAGGAAACAAACAGAAAATGGAGTAATCAGTGAAATGGGGTAAATCAGTACAGATCCCAACTCACAAACAAACCAATTGACATTTGAACAATAAACTGAAATCATAAGGCTATATAAGGTACAACTAAACAATACTTGACATCCCAAGTCAACCAACATCACCTAATCATCTCTCACATGGGACTCCAACACACCAAACCAACAAACAAAGACCTTAACTTTACACATGATGGCAGAGCTACTCTACAAACTGATAAACATCACAAAAGTCATAGTGAGGGTGATTAAAGTGATGACTTACGTTAACTCAAAGACGCACACAGAGCAGGACACACTAGAGTGCTGGGTTGAGATGAACAAAAGAGCGAACTGAGGGCGAGCAAACAATTTATCCTGGTCTGAGCCCCTGCTCCGGAGCTACAGGGTTTCCCAGCGGGTAAACTTTGGAAAGATTTGCAAAGATTTGGAAAAGATTTTTGAAAGACTACAGTCTCAGACCCTCTCACATCTAAAGACAAGTAGTAGAGTTTTAAGTCACAGACTATGATTTTGCAATGACTAGGGATCTTGCAGGGTCACTATTTACAAGACTGCAACATGATTCCTTTAAATTATTACCCATTGTGCAATAGATGAACAGGAACTGAAAATTATAGCCTACTAAACTCAAAGTCGTATTTTCATGTTTCTGCAGCATTGTTTCATGCGTGACATCCTTAACCGATATAGAGTTGTTCTGTCAAGTGGAAGAGCCGACTAAATATGTATAAGAAATGACAAATATTATAAGAATAACAAATAATTATAGGCTACAGCTTATAATTATACAGTAATACTTGCCTTGCACTACAAGTCCATATTGACAAGTAGCTGTAATGTTATAGTGTGTTATCCTCCACAACCCAACAGGATTCTATTGTAGTATGCTAACATCCACAACCCACTAATGCTTCAAGTGGGATTTGAACTCTCAACCTAAGGATCACCAGTACAAGGCATTATCCCACTGAGCCACTGTCAATCCTACATGTTGGCCAGTCACATTCACATGGTGAAAATGTGTATTGGTAAACACACAAGAAAAACTCCAAGCATGGAGGGGCGATTAGACATTTGTAGAGATGAACACTAATAGATTAAATATAAATATGATAGACTTAATGATGAAGGAAAAATAGTAAACAAAGAAGTTCCCCTGAATGTCATAGAGTGTCTCGGCATTCTGATTCTTGGCAACTGATGAGTGTGAATGTTGATTGCCTGATGTCATTCAGGTGCTGTTCAATGGTGTGAATCTTCAATAACCAATAGTATTTGAGCTAGAGCCTAAAGCACTACCGGGGATTCGAACCCTCAACCTAACAAACACCAGCACTAGGCATTATCCCACTGAGCCACTGACAATCCTACATATTGGGTAGTCACATTCACATGGTGAAAATGTGTGTTGGTAAACACACAAGAAAAACTCCAAGTATATATTTGACAATAAAATGAAGGGCTTTCCTGAAAAAATACACCTGAAAACTTTTGGATATTCTGGGGCAATTAGACATTTATAGAGAAGAACAGTAATGGATGAAATATAAATATGATAGACTTAATGATGAAGGAAAAATAGTAAACAAAGAAGTTCCCCTATATGTCATAGAGTGTGTCGGCATTCTGATTCTTGGCAACTAATGAGTGTGAATGTTAATTGTCTGATGTCATTCAGGTGCTGTTCAATAGTGTGAATCTTCAATAACCAATAGCATGTGCATCTTGAGCCTAAAGCTCTAGCAGGATTCGAGCTCTCAACCTAACAAACACCAGCACTAGGCATTATCCCACTCTGCCACTGACAATCATACACATTCAGCAGTCACATTCAAATGGTGAAAATGTGTGTTGGTAAACACACAAGAAAAACTCCAAGTACACATTTGACAATAAAATGAAGGGCTTTCCTGAAAGAGTACACCTGAAAACTTTTGGATATTCTGGGGCAATTAGACATTTATAGAGAAGAACAGTAATGGATGAAATATAAATATGATAGACTTAATGATGAAGGAAAAATAGTAAACAAAGAAGTTCCCCTATATGTCATAGAGTGTGTCGGCATTCTGATTCTTGGCAACTAAAGAGTGTGAATGTTAATTGTCTGATGTCATTCAGGTGCTGTTCAATAGTGTGAATCTTCAATAACCAATAGCATGTGCATCTTGAGCCTAAAGCTCTAGCAGGATTCGAGCTCTCAACCTAACAAACACCAGCACTAGGCATTATCCCACTCTGCCACTGACAATCATACACATTCAGCAGTCACATTCAAATGGTGAAAATATGTGTTGGTAAACACACAAGAAAAACTCCAAGTATACATTGGACAATAAAATGAAGGGCTTTCCTGAAAGAGTACACCTGAAAACTTTTGGATATTCTGGGGCAATTAGACATTTATAGAGAAGAACAGTAATGGATGAAATATAAATATGATAGACTTAATGATGAAGGAAAAATAGTAAACAAAGAAGTTCCCCTATATGTCATAGAGTGTGTCGGCATTCTGATTCTTGGCAACTAATGAGTGTGAATGTTAATTGTCTGATGTCATTCAGGTGCTGTTCAATAGTGTGAATCTTCAATAACCAATAGCATGTGCATCTTGAGCCTAAAGCTCTAGCAGGATTCGAACTCTCAACCTAACAAACACCAGCACTAGGCATTATTCCACTCAGCCACTGACAATCATACACATTGAGCAGTCACATTCAAATGGTGAAAATGTGTGTTGGCAAACACACAACATCAAGAAAATTCCTAGCATACATTTGACAATAGAATTAAGGGCTTTATAAAAAAAGAGTACATATCTGAAAATGTGCACTGTTAATGGTATCCACCTAATGATGGTTGTATGGTTGTTATCCAAGAAAAAAAAAATACTCATATAGGAATATAGGTGATATAGGAGAAATGGGCTGAGTGGTCGAACTTTATTGGCCTATATCTCTGAAATGGAACAACATATCCAAATTCTTTTGATAACTTTTGTGAGGCTTTGTCTAAACATTGTCTGTGAGAATTTTGGTGAAGATTTGATAATTTTTGAAGCCTGTGAAACTTTTTATGATGTTTGGCTTTTCTCTGAAATTGTGGCAAAAGTAAACATTTTTAGAGCATAAGACCAGGGTGAAAAAGATGCATCTGAATGTAGAGATTAATATGATGAAAGAATTTTGAGTCTAGGTGAATCTGGTAAGGAGAAATAAGCGTTTTTGACAAGAGCGCCACCTTTGGGTGCAGTACCCCAAATTTGGGTTATGGGTAGTGGGGGGTACTGGTAACAATACTTGAAAATGTCAAGTTTCTAGGACTTACGGTTTATAGGAATATAGGTGATCTAGGAAAAAAGGCCTAAGTGGTCTAACTTTATTGGCATATATCTCTGAAATGGAACAAAATATCAAAATTCTGAGCGATAACTTTTGTGAGGCTTGGTCTAAACATTGTCTGTGAGAATTTTGGTGAAGATTCGATTATTTTTGAAGAGTGTGAAACTTTTTATAATGTTTGGCTTTTCCATGAAATTGTGGAAAAAGTAAACATTTGTAGACCATAAGACCAGGGCCAAAAAGATGCATCTGAGTTTAGAGATTAATATTCTGAAAGAATTTTGAGTCTAGGTGAATCTGGTAAGGAGAAATAAGCATAATTAACTTTTTTTTTCAATAGCGCCACCTTTGGGTGCAGTACCCCAAATTTTGGGTTATGGGTAGAGGGGGGTACTGGTAACCATACCTGAAAATTTCAAGAGTTTTGGAGTTACGGTTTAGGCTGCAGTATGACTTTTACAGAATTTTGGCAAAAAAATGAACGGTACAGAAACAATAGGGTTCCTGCAGCTACGCTGCTCGGACCCCTAAATATAACCGCAAGCGGTGATTTACGGGGTCCGAGCAAAACGAACATGATGGCATAGCTTTTTAGTTTTACATATGCTTTGATTGTTTGGGCACAATTGTTCAAAAGAAACGTGATCGGATTTCGGTTATCGGATTTCAGTTACCGGATTTCAGCTATCGGATTGGATCAAATCTTGAAAATGGGTTGTTCAAAGGGAAACAAGGATCCTGAAATTGGATTAGATCACATAATCTATTCTTGGTTTTGATCTGGATAAAACCTTCACTTTGTGTCGTTCAAAACTTTTGAGTTGGATTGGAATAAATTTGATGCATAAAATTAGGATTACCCTGTGCTGTGACATTATAGTGTGCTAACCTCCACAACCCAACAGTATTCTAACAATACTTGATTCTACAGGACTATTTATTTGTTGTGGATAAGATGAAGGGTTTGATAATGGAAGGCAGTGTTTCCCACTGAATTGAATTGTATTTGTGGTGGTGGGTTCTGTGTCGGAGTCAATAAGATAAACAGCGTATAATTATACAGTTATACTTGCCTTGCACTACAAGTCCATATTGACAAGTAGCTGTAATGCTGTAATGTTATAGTGTGCTAACCTCCACAACCCAACAGCATTCTATTCTAGTATGCTAACCTCCATTACCCAACAGTATTTTAACACTAATGCTTCAGGTGGGATTTGAACACTCAACATAAGGATGACCAGTACAAGGCATTATCCCACTAAGCCACTGTCAATCCTACATCTTTGCCAGTCACATTCACATGGTGAAAATGTGTATTGGTAAACACACAAGAAAAACTCCAAGTATACATTTGACAATAAAATGAAGGGCTTTCCTGAAAGAGAACACCTGAAAACGTTTGGAAATTCTGGGACAATTAGACATTTGTAGAGAAGAACAGTAATGGATGAAATATAAATATGATAGACTTAATGATGAAGGAAAAATAGTAAACAAAGAAGTTCCCCTATATGTCATAGAGTGTGTCGGCATTCTGATTCTTGGCAACTAATGAGTGTGAATGTTAAGTGTCTGATGTCATTCAGGTGCTGTTCAATAGTGTGAATCTTCAATAACCAATAGCATGTGCATCTTGAGCCTAAAGCTCTAGCAGGATTCGAACTCTCAACCTAACAAACACCAGCACTAGGCATTATCCCTCTGAGCCACTAACAATCCGACATTTTAGGCAGTCACATTCACATGGTGAAAATGTGTGTTGGTAAACACACAAGAAAAACTCCAAGTATACATTTGACAATAAAATGAAGGGCTTTCCTGAAAGAGTACACCTGAAAACTTTTGGATATTCTGGGGCAATTAGACATTTATAGAGAAGAACAGTAATGGATGAAATATAAATATGATAGACTTAATGATGAAGGAAAAATAGTAAACAAAGAAGTTCCCCTATATGTCATAGAGTGTGTCGGCATTCTGATTCTTGGCAACTAATGAGTGTGAATGTTAATTGCCTGATGTCATTCAGGTGCTGTTCAATGGTGTCAATCTTCAATAACCAATAGCATGTGCATCTTGAGCTTCAAGCTCTAGCAGGATTCGAACTCTCAACCTAACAAACACCAGCAGTGTGTAATGAGTGTGAATGTTAATTGCCTGATGTCATTCAGGTGCTGTTCAATGGTGTGACTCAGAAGGCTCAATGGTATGGAGTGATGACACGGAGATGGCAGGTTTCGGTGCAACACAAGTTAACTTTATTTGAGTTTCAATTCATCTGTTCTTTTGTTCTTTACTTGTATGTGTGCTGCATCAAAGAGGAAACAAACAGAAAATGGAGTAATCAGTGAAATGGGGTAAATCAGTACAGATCCCAACTCACAAACAAACCAATTGACATTTGAACAATAAACTGAAATCATATGGCTATATAAGGTACAACTAAACAATACTTGACATCCCAAGTCAACCAACATCACCTAATCATCTCTCACATGGGACTCCAACACACCAAACCAACAAACAAAGACCTTAACTTTACACATGATGGCAGAGCTACTCTACAAACTGATAAACATCACAAAAGTCATAGTGAGGGTGATTAAAGTGATGACTTACGTTAACTCAAAGACGCACACAGAGCAGGACACACTGGAGTGCTGGGTTGAGATGAACAAAAGAGCGAACTGAGGGCGAGCAAACAATTTATCCTGGTCTGAGCCCCTGCTCCGGAGCTACAGGGTTTCCCAGCGGGTAAACTTTGGAAAGATTTGCAAAGATTTGGAAAAGATTTTTGAAAGACTACAGTCTCAGACCCTCTCACATCTAAAGACAAGTAGTAGAGTTTTAAGTCACAGACTTTGATTTTGCAATGACTAGGGATCTTGCAGGGTCACTATTTACAAGACTGCAACATGATTCCTTCAAATTATTACCCATTGTGCAATAGATAAACAGGAACTGAAAATTATAGCCTACTAAACTCAAAGTCATATTTTCATGTTTCTGCAGCATTGTTTCATGCGTGACATCCTTAACCGATATAGAGTTGTTCTGTCAAGTGGAAGAGCCGACTAAATATGTATAAGAAATGACAAATATTATAAGAATAACAAATAATTATAGGCTACAGCTTATAATTATACAGTAATACTTGCCTTGCACTACAAGTCCATATTGACAAGTAGCTGTAATGTTATAGTGTGTTATCCTCCACAACCCAACAGCTTTCTATTGTAGTATGCTAACATCCACAACCCACTAATGCTTCAAGTGGGATTTGAACTCTCAACCTAAGGATCACCAGTACAAGGCATTATCCCACTGAGCCACTGTCAATCCTACATGTTGGCCAGTCACATTCACATGGTGAAAATGTGTATTGGTAAACACACAAGAAAAACTCCAAGCATGGAGGGGCGATTAGACATTTGTAGAGATGAACACTAATAGATTAAATATAAATATGATAGACTTAATGATGAAGGAAAAATAGTAAACAAAGAAGTTCCCCTGAATGTCATAGAGTGTCTCGGCATTCTGATTCTTGGCAACTGATGAGTGTGAATGTTGATTGCCTGATGTCATTCAGGTGCTGTTCAATGGTGTGAATCTTCAATAACCAATAGTATTCGAGGTAGAGCCTAAAGCACTACCGGGGATTCGAACCCTCAACCTATCAAACACCAGCACTAGGCATTATCCCACTGAGCCACTGACAATCCTACATATTGGGTAGTCACATTCACATGGTGAAAATGTGTGTTGGTAAACACACAAGAAAAACTCCAAGTATATATTTGACAATAAAATGAAGGGCTTTCCTGAAAAAATACACCTGAAAACTTTTGGATATTCTGGGGCAATTAGACATTTATAGAGAAGAACAGTAATGGATGAAATATAAATATGATAGACTTAATGATGAAGGAAAAATAGTAAACAAAGAAGTTCCCCTATATGTCATAGAGTGTGTCGGCATTCTGATTCTTGGCAACTAATGAGTGTGAATGTTAATTGTCTGATGTCATTCAGGTGCTGTTCAATAGTGTGAATCTTCAATAACCAATAGCATGTGCATCTTGAGCCTAAAGCTCTAGCAGGATTCGAACTCTCAACCTAACAAACACCAGCACTAGGCATTATCCCACTCAGCCACTGACAATCATACACATTGAGCAGTCACATTCAAATGGTGAAAATGTGTGTTGGCAAACACACAACATCAAGAAAATTCCTAGCATACATTTGACAATAGAATTAAGGGCTTTATAAAAAAGAGTACATATCTGAAAATGTGCACTGTTAATGGTATCCACCTAATGATGGTTGTATGGTTGTTATCCAAGAAAAAAAATTACTCATATAGGAATATAGGTGATATAGGAGAAATGGCCTAAGTGGTCTAACTTTATTGGCCTATATCTCTGAAATGGAACAAAATATCAAAATTCTGAGCGATAACTTTTGTGAGGCTTGGTCTAAACATTGTCTGTGAGAATTTTGGTGAAGATTTGATAATTTTTGAAGCCTGTGAAACTTTTTATGATGTTTGGCTTTTCTCTGAAATTGTGGCAAAAGTAAACATTTTTAGAGCATAAGACCAGGGTGAAAAAGATGCATCTGAATGTAGAGATTAATATGATGAAAGAATTTTGAGTCTAGGTGAATCTGGTAAGGAGAAATAAGCGTTTTTGACAAGAGCGCCACCTTTGGGTGCAGTACCCCAAATTTGGGTTATGGGTAGTGGGGGGTACTGGTAACAATACTTGAAAATGTCAAGTTTCTAGGACTTACGGTTTATAGGAATATAGGTGATCTAGGAAAAAAGGCCTAAGTGGTCTAACTTTATTGGCATATATCTCTGAAATGGAACAAAATATCAAAATTCTGAGCGATAACTTTTGTGAGGCTTGGTCTAAATATTGTCTGTGAGAATTTTGGTGAAGATTCGATTATTTTTGAAGAGTGTGAAACTTTTTATAATGTTTGGCTTTTCCATGAAATTGTGGAAAAAGTAAACATTTGTAGACCATAAGACCAGGGCCAAAAAGATGCATCTGAGTTTAGAGATTAATATTCTGAAAGAATTTTGAGTCTAGGTGAATCTGGTAAGGAGAAATAAGCATAATTAACTTTTTTTTTCAATAGCGCCACCTTTGGGTGCAGTACCCCAAATTTTGGGTTATGGGTAGAGGGGGGTACTGGTAACCATACCTGAAAATTTCAAGAGTTTTGGAGTTACGGTTTAGGCTGCAGTATGACTTTTACAGAATTTTGGCCAAAAAATGAACGGTACAGAAACAATAGGGTTCCTGCAGCTACGCTGCTCGGACCCCTAATAAAACTTAAGAAGAACAATAAGTGTGCTTGCAAGCACACTTAATAATAAGAAAACTTAAGAAGAACAATAAGTGTGCTGCTTTGCAAGCACACTTAATAAGAAAACTTAAGAAGAACAATAAGTGTGCTGCTTTGCAAGCACACTTAATCATTGCCTGTATCACAAACAAAAACGAAACAATGCGTGGAATTTATCTGGGAATAGGTTACTGAAGGTAGGGGCAGCTATCTCGCTGGTGTGTTTAATTTGGTTCCTTGGTTAACATAATGTAGGCTACCTTGCACAAAAATGCGTCTGCTAATAAACTTAAACATAAACACAAACAAACGTGATCTCCTGTGGAATCCTGACTGCGCCTTCAACGTTAGCCTACTATTATTTGTTGACATGAAACCTTAGCGAACGGCAGCTGTTCCTGAAGTTCACTTGCGTCTTTTTTTTTTTTTTTAATTAGGCAACTTTTTTTTGCAGTGGCGCTTGATTTCCAGCAGCGGCGCTGCGCCGCTGATGAATACATTGTAGGGGAAACACTGTAGTGCTTTACATTACCCTTTTATTTGAAGCATACTGTATTTTCTTTCTTTTATATCTTGTAACTAGTCAACTAAGAATCTATCAGAAATAAACCCTATCTTTTGTATTTGTTGTGCTGTGTGTATTTTACCCGGCCACATATAGGCTACTATATATATATATCTATACTATATATATATATATCAGTGCCCTCAAAATGAATGTGATCGCGTAATGACCATCAAAAAACGCATGTTAAAATTTTTCTAGAGGCCTTTTGCCTATCACCACGTGTGAAATGTTAATGTTTGTAGAACAGAATGTTACCAGGCCTCTGAAGGACTTCCCAGGAAAGGGGGTAGTTTTAATTAAAAGATAATAGAAGCTGACCAGACCTGATGAAGGCCAAATCCTCATCCTCCCTTTCTATTGCATATTCAAACTGGGTTGGACCTAGAGGTCACTCCTTCTTTTGTTTGTAACATAAAGTTAGTATACACCTCTGTGTAGTTAGAGATACGGGTGAATCCTCTTGGTGAAACTTGTGGCTCTCCCTTGATGCACATCATTGTAAAGAATAAAGCCTGTTTCCTGATTGACCATTCATCCTGACTGAGTTTCAAGATAACTGGGGTACATGAAAATTACCATCAGTTTTATGGAGGTTCCAACCGTGAGATTACAATTTTGGATTTACTGAGATTCAAGTCTGCTAACATCTTCATCATCCTGGTTGACAGCACTCTTAAGGTGAGCATTTGTGTTTTCTGGTGGTGAGATTCTGGTGAGTTAATCCCATAGTCATCCTGATGAGGATTGACAGTTGACCTCTTGGAGGATATTGGGCTCCCACTCTGGAAGCCATATTGGGCGTTAGAGCATTCCTGCTCTGGAAATGGCCATACGCACTGACGAGTGGTCTCTGTGAGATCTAGTTGGGCTTCTCTGAAGCCATATTTTGGGTGTTAGAGCATTTTTCCTCTGTAAATGGCCATAGTACTGACAAGTATACAAGTGGTCTCAGTGAGATCTAGTTGGGCTTCTCTGAAGCCATATTTTGGGTAGTTGGAGAAAAGGGCCACTCTCCTGTAAATGCTACTATATTGGGGACTGCTTGCCTGGGGTCTCTCACCTGAAACAATAGTATAAGAATATGCTGCTGGTCACACAGGATGTAAGAAAAAGATATTTGGCTTACAAATTGATATTTGGATGAATTTACAACTAGTTTGAAATTGAATTGATATCTGAAGTTTAAATTTAATTATTTGAATAGTGGAAACTGGTCACGATATGGAAAAACAGGATTCATGTGTTAAGGTTCCTTTGAGTGTACAGATTGCTATGGCTATGATTGGGGATGAGACAGAGCATGCAAAACTTAAGGCTGATATGGTTAAAGATGGCTTCCAACAGGTTTGGGGAGTCAGAAAAGCTAGTGAATGGATTCTCGCTCTTAAATCTGAAAAGAAACAGAGACATTATTCCCGCTATCTTGTTTGTATGTGGACAAAGAGATCACAGGGATTTTTGACAGAGTCAGATGGTAATCCTACATCTTTGCCTAAACTGCGAAAGAAAATGAAAAATGCTACTGATAAGTTGTTGAAGGTTGCTGAGAACTTAATGGGAACAGTCCCAACCATTGATGTAAAAGATCCCAAAGGGATTGCAGATTATACACGACTCATAACCAAGTTAGTGATGAAAGTTGAAGAGGCTGCTGCCCAAGTTAATGATAAGTGTGGACAAATTGCTGCTGTGATGGGGGCTAATGAGCCCTCAGCCCCTCCCCCACCTTTTGTGAAACAACAGGAGAGTGTGTACTGAATTCAACCTGTAGCCACCCCATTTACATCACAAACATACCCTCAAATGGCTCCCATTAGGCCCATAACACCCGCAGACACCGCTGGAGGTCAAATGATCCATGGCGTCAATTTGACTTACAAAGGACCTGGCCACCGAGGTACTCTGGGAATTGGCACTCCTATGACACCTGGAGCTCTAAGCCACATTTTGCAGTCCTTACCGCCACTCAACACACAAGACCCAAATGTTGATTTCTGGGTGAAATTGAAAGATGCTGTAATCACCTTTTGTCTTGAATTCAGTGAAGTTGTTACTGTGATAAAAGCCAAAGCCCCTTTGAGCTATGCCACACGCTTGTCTGATGCTAATTGGCCTAGGGCTACGCCTGATAGTGATGCAGCCTGGGAAGTGTACTTAGCTGATTGTGAGAACATAACTCAGGAAATCTTAGGAAGAGGGCATTATTCATTTACCTCTCTGACTGCTTGCACTCAGGGACCAAGAGAGTCTTTCACCTCCTGGTCCACTCTGTTTGCAGAGTAACACAGGACATTGGCTGCCTGCTGTCCAGACACACCGGATCTTGGGTCTAGTTTTATAATCGATACTGCTGCTAAAAACATGAATGACAAATATCGGCAAATGTGGAGTTTAGGCCTCCCTATGGTAGAAAGCTGGGGAGCATTCTTAACTTGGGGACAGAGAGCTGAAGCCAGCATTGCCCAACTTTCTGGTGATACATTTAAGATCTCAGCAGTGCAAAACCAGCCATTCCTACATACATCAAACGGTAGAGTGACACTACCAGGTTATTGTCATAACTGTGGCAGGTGAGGCCATTGGGCAAAGAAATGTAGAAATCCACCATACAACACAAATTGACAAATTTTCAGGAATCTAACTTGGTCATATTTAAACATGTACCCCTTTCTTTCTTGGCCATATATATGTTACATGTCGTCTATGTTTGTCCTGACCTGTCTTGTTACCCCTCTTGTCAACAAGGGCCCCAAATGAATGAATGTGTGTGCTGGCCAGCATGTGTGAATGTGGAAACTTAATTCCAATGGTAATAGCTTTGTACCAAGGGGAACTTTTTATAAATGTAACACAGATTTAATTTCCTTGGTGATCTACAATCACAGTCCTGTTTTTATAATGTTACTCTAGTCACTTAAAGCTGAAGATAATAAGTTATGTACTGGTTTTAGTTGTATGCTTCAGTCTAAGAGCATAGAGTCTGTAACTTTTTTTGTTGTTGCTTTAAAGCACCTAGGCTATACAGATGCTGGTAGTAACTAATATCATTTCTATACTTTCTTTGATTTGATTCTCTTTGACTTTGAATTTTATTTTTGTTATTCTGTTGCACCTTTTATTTCTTTATTTTACGGTTTATTTCATTTGATTTCCTTTTCAGTTTGTCCTGACTAGGAATACTTGTTGCTCAGATGATATGGTTACAGATTTCCCAATTCCATTATAGATGCTAAGACAACAGGAGGATAATTTTTATATAATCCCCATTTGAGCCTTTCCTGGCTGTGTTGTTATTTATTTTTTTTTTATTTTTTTTTTCTCATTGCTTTATTTTCTGATGGTTTGTTTGCTTGCTTTAACTGCTGATATATTTTAATTTCATTAGAAAGCGGGTTGAAGTTTAATTTTTTATCTTGTTTGTTTGTTTGTTTGTTTTGTAATTATTTATTTCATACATTTACAAGCTTTGCTCCTAGCCACCCATCACCGGATGATATTTGATGTCTACAAGCAGAATCTTACCATGTTATTTCATACAATGTAGTTTGTTTTGTTATCAGTTTCGGAGGCGGATCTGATGGACAAGGGTGTGCCACCGATCCGAAGGGGGATGGTTGATGGTTGATGGTTTTTAACAATGGTGATGGTGATGTGTGTAGATAGCCTGTTACATTATAGGTTGAGGACTTGGGCTCCTCAAGAAACTTTACTTCTCAAGAACACTGTTTAATAGATTTGGACGAGATGTTTTGTTACCACTGTCATAAGAAATGTTTACATTATTACTAGGAATTCTGTTCAAGCCTCAAAGTTCATGTACTGTATTGTTTGCATGTTTGGAGGTATAACTGAGAGGTCAAGACAGACCTGACTGCAGCTGACGTCATCTTTGAAAAATGTTGAACTCCACTAAATGATCATTTGCTTATTAGTACTGGAATGACAGCTAAAACTTCTTGCTCCAAGACATGTATTTTCAAGATCTGTTTACAGACTCTGAAGTCGCAGACCCAGAGACATCCTAGGTCCGTGTACCTTCTGTTCATTTGATTTTCAAATTCGAAACGAAAATTGAAAATCGAAAAACGACCTTATATCTGTATTTTTAAAAAACAAAATAGGACATTCCCTCGTGTTTTTGTTTTGGATATTAAACTTTGTATCCCCAAGACCGAAATCCAAAATCCGCACAACAAGAATGTGAAATCGGCACTTTCCTTAATTTTTCATTTGGCCTATCCCCGCTAGGCTGTCCTACATTGAAACCTATGACGTTTTAATTAGAGACATGTTTGTAAACAAGCTAACTTACGCAGAAATGTCAGCTACATTGTATCAACTAGGAGCAAGGGGAGTGGAAGCCGTAGAACGCAGAGCTGGGGAAAATCGGACAACAATTCACTGGCCTAGCATGAGGCACGACAATATGCATTTGGGCTCCTCTGTTGTTCTGTATGCGCGACTAGCCTATCGTTGCCTGTATTATGTTGGTATAAGGGAGAATAGTAATGGAGGAAGAATCTAGAATGAGCTAATTGCATTGGGGCGGGGGTGTGGGGGGATGCACGTGATAAGGCCTAAGGAAGCATAGGCTAGTAGCCAGCTGACCAAGGACGTATTTGGTTATGGTTATGATAATGGTATTTCGCAGATGCTTCTGTTCAAAGTGACATACAACTAATTTATATTTATATTCATATTGTAACAACTGAGGCAACAAGGTTCAAATCAGTACATTTATTGGGTCAGGAGCGGGGAACACAGACAGGTCAAAACATCAAACACACAAGGCTAGTCACTAACACATGCACAATACACGAACGGGTAGTCACACACAACACAATTACACAATACAATAGGCCTACTAAAACCGATATATCACATTCCAACATGCACATATGGCATTATGGGAGTCCGATACAACGAGTCAAACCCACCGACGTTAGATTTTTTTTTTTTTGCAGATTAAACTGTTAAGCTAAGCCTATACCTACAAAACATAGGCAAATAAATGCATGATGTCTATTGTCTTTTCAGTGACATTTCCCCTCTTTCTTCGAAGGGTGCACGCAACCTTAATCCCACTCCCTAGCACACCTGGACATAAATTAGGCCTACATATCGATCAAAATGAGAAGCTTGGAATGTTCTGGCGATTTTTTTTCTATGTGCAGATCACTGTCCTTCAACATCACCATCTTGCTCCCTTTGATGAACATATAGGCTAGCAATTATCCATTCGGGCAGTGGCAAAAAAATGCTGTCAGCATACAGTAGCTTGTTGAGTGTGTGGTGGCCTCGTGTGCCTGGGTTTTCATTTTTAACCTGAATAATGACTAATTGAAATTACAATATTGAAATTCAAACCCTCATTGTATATTTGATTATTTTTTCCACAAAATGCTTCAATATTTGTGTTTTATTTTTCTCTGGGAAGTACTGTTTTAGGTAAAGGTCTTCAAATCCGTTTTTTGATCACTGTTTCCACCTTGAAAATCAAATGAACAGAAGGTACACGGACCATCCTAACGACGCATGTCTCACTTCCCCCGCTGGCTTCTCATGGTTGGGACAGAAGTGTGATGGATGGGACAGAAGTGTGATGGTGGAAGACACAGCTTATCGAAAGGGGGACAGCCCTTTGATCTGATATCCAACACCACCCCTGAAGACCCCAGCAGCACAGTGTTCCTGGGAGAGCAGCATTTGGAAGTCTTGTGTACCATCCCACAAAAGGACCTTGGTCAGAACATCACGAGAAAGATTGGATCAATTTAGAATAGTGGACCTGCTGTGGGCAGAATAACCCCCAAAAACAGCAAGGATCCGAAGGTTCCAGGTAGTCGACCCTGACCTTCAGACTAGAGGATTTTATTTTGTTGGTATACTTTAACTGGAGAAGGAAATATTGAAGAAAAAGAAGAGGAGTGTGGGGGAACGCCCCCTATTAATAGAGCCAAGCGCTGCCCTAAGCACATTTTTGCACACACATACACATCCTAAACATTGTACACCACATGAAAGCAACCCACCTGTGATTTTATTCTATTGCATCGTGCACCACAAGAAGAATGGAAACTGGCTTTGGTTGCATTTTCTTAGCTGTTTCTATGGTAGATGATGTCAGTCTTTCTACTGTTGTTATTTTTATTCTCCCATGATCTGTAACTTCCTTCCACACCCTAAAAGTCCTCTGTTTGTTATAAGCTGATTCATATTTTATGTGAATAGTTTAATTATTCAAGTCTTTATGACTTGAAAAGGGGGATTTGAAAGTGTTGTGAATCAGCCTCATTTCTGTAGATGTACATACTGCGTACTTCTTATGGTCATCTGTGATTTTTGTACCCATGTGTATCCTGTGTGTGTCTTTGGTCTGTATGCAAGCATCCTTTGTTTATCCTTGAATTCAATGAAAGCTTGTCTAGAGGCCTTTTGCCTATCACCATGTGTGAAATGTTAATGTTTGTAGAACAGCATGTGTCCAGGCCTCTGAAGGACTTCCCAGGAAAGGGGGTAGTTTTAATTAAAAGATAATAGAAGCTGACCAGACCTGATGAAGGCCAAATCCTCATCCTCCCTTTCTATTGCATATTCAAACTGGGTTGGACCTAGAGGTCACTCCTTCTTTTGTTTGTAACATAAAGTTAGTATACACCTCTGTGTAGTTAGAGATACGGGTGAATCCTCTTGGTGAAACTTGTGGCTCTCCCTTGATGCACATCATTGTAAAGAATAAAGCCTGTTTCCTGATTGACCATTCATCCTGACTGAGTTTCAAGATAACTGGGGTACATGAAAATTACCATCACTACTCACAAGAATAATTCTTCAGAGGCTGCACCATATAATTCATTTTAAAACGTAAATGTAGATCTAATTAGAAAAAATAAATAATCCATAAAGCTATTTTAAGTTAGAATAAAAAACTAAGAATGCAGTGCCTATTTTAGAGATTGGTTTTATTGTAGGTCTAAATCAACATGTGAACTAGGCTTTGTTTATTGATTAGCAAACTGTGTAACCGATTGGCTGAAGTAGCCTGAGCTATTAATACTTGGGAAAATATCCTTTGAACAGACATCAGGAACCAAGATCAGTGAGGAACAGGAGTTACCTCCACTTACTTTACTCCTAATTTGCTGTGCAAACAGTCATTTCAGGGTCTCCGATGACGTGTCCATAATACGCGCTGGCTGCGTTTTGAGGCTAGTGCAAGACGGCGGGGCTTGGGATTTAAACATGGAAACAATTTCATCATAGATTGCTTTCAGGAGCTTCTGGGAAATGGAGTTGCCTTCATTTATTTAGAGAGTGAATAAACTTATGAAACAGAGAAGTATCGGAATGTAATCCATTGATTTCAACAATGTAACTGTATTCTAAATACCAACTATTTAACTTGTAACTGTAACGGAATACAGTTACTCATAATTTGTATTCTGAATACGTAACGCCGTTACATGTATTCCGTTACTCCCCAACACTGAGGATGCGTTGCCCAAGCTCCCACAAAAAAGCACTATTAAGAGGATCCTGGTAATGTTTATGACAGTAAAAAGTTCATCTTAAATGAAATGAAGGTCACATTAAAGGGAAAACCATTCTAGAAGTTACGCTTTGCCTCTGTCAGGACTTAGTTCTTACCATTTTGGGTCATATAACTCTATCTCCAAAGGAAATGATCAGACACTCTCCATATACCAGAGGAGTGATTATAGGACTCAAACATCTTCACAGCCTCTCTCTCACTTTCTCTCTCTCACACACTAGGTGGATGTTGCTGATATGTGTATTATCATTGATTGTAATTTCTTACTGATTTGAAAGGTGGATGAATCCCAAGATAGGCTTTGCGGGGCTACACATTCTTGTTATTTTCATTCTATAGGACCATCTACTTACTAAAGGTGCAATGTTCTAGTAGTGGAACTTCATTCTGTTAATGGATATGGTTTTAGTTGCTTGGCAGATCCAAATCCAAAATGATTTACAACATACTGTACATTATAAAAACATTACAATAGTTTACAATACAGTGTCTTATTAAAATGTCTGTGTCTTTGAAATCTGCTGTACTTCCTTGCATTTTAAATTTCACAGGAATTTCATCAGAAAAATAAATCTCAAAATCAGTGTTCTACTTTTGATCTAAAATCAAAAGTCTGACAAACAAAGCGTTGTTGTAATAGGTTTGTATCACATTCATAAACAAATAATGAAATAACAAGTATTTTTTTAAATTTTGGATTCTCAATTGAATCAAATGAACGAATCATACACAGACTATATGCGTACCTCAATCTTAGAAATATTTAAACCTTTTAGTACTCCATCATTTGCTTGACAAATTAAAGGAACACGCTAACATTTTGGGAAATTAGCTAATTCAGAGTCTACTCCAGAGTTAGATAAGATGATGCATATCCTTCTCGTCTCTGAGCATGCAGTAACTCAGTGTGACGCACTCACTGTTAGCCTAGCTTAGCATAGCTCATTGAGATGGGCAGAACCAATTAGCCTTCAGCTCCCAAACGTGATAAAAGAACTCCAACATGTTCCACATTTACATGTTTTGACTTGTATACTTACAACATAGGCTACAAATACCAATGTAAAATGAGACCATGATTTTCTATGTTCTCATTCAGGCAAAGAACTACTACTTGGGTGGAGTGATTTGCACGTAGCACCTGAAAAGATCCGGTGTTACTTCAGCAAATCCCAACTAGCAGTGCTTTGCCTGAATTAGAATGTAGTTCTAAGTTGTACATGCTTAGAAAAGTCATGTGTCTCATTTTAGATTGAAATTTGTACACATTGTAATGATTCTAGTCTCAACATGTAAATAGGACAATGTTGGAGTTATTTTGACACTTTTGAGAGATAGCTAGTTGGATCTGGCCACCTCTGCTAAGCTAGGCTGATGGTGGAAGCAATGATGTATGACTGGGGGCACGGTGATGTGCGGCTGGATGTGCATTGCTTCACAGTAGTGCTTAACACGTCCATGTGATGTCATGGTAATGGCCACTTAGAAATAATTGTTTTGTTGTCATTGCCTCTCATTTGACCTGATCATCTGCTTTGCCTCTCAGCATAAAGATGAAGATGACAAAGAGTTCAGTCCTGCTGGAGTAGGGCCTTGGTCTGTGTTGTGGCCTTCCTCTTCAGCTGTGTGATGTTCAAGAGGTACCACTACCTGGTCATCCCGCTGGACTCCAAATCATCACCTTTCCACCAGACACACACACACCCTCTGTTGTCCAACATATTTCACAGTGGCACTCCCTCACCACCAGTGCCCCCCCCATGCTCTGGCAATGACAGCACAGAGGTCATTCCATCACACCTGCCCCAGTCATACCAGGAATTCTTACGCTACAGACATTGCCGGACATTCCCAATCCTATTGACCCCTTCACCTTGTGAGGATGACCTCTATCTACTGTTGGCCGTGAAGTCCACAGCTATGCATGTCGACCGCCGTGCTGCAGTGCGGAACACCTGGGGTCACGCAGGTAAAATCCAGGGTCGACGAGTTAAGCTGGTCTTCCTGATGGGCCGCTCATATGACCTGGTGCAGGGTCACGACCTTCAGCCACTGCTGCAGAGGGAGAGCCATCGCTATGGGGACATCTTGCAGTGGGACTTTGTGGACAAATTCTTGAACCTGACCAGGAAGGAGGTAGGATTCCTCAGTTGGTTCTCGCGTATGTGCAACAGCACGCAATTTGTGTTAAAGGGCGATGATGACGTGTTTGTGAACACAGAGAATCTGGTTGAGTTCCTAACAGACCACAAACCTGTGAATCACCTGTTTGTAGGATACATCCACGACCCTGAGTTGCCCATCAGAGACAGAAACTCAAAGTACTTTGTCCCTGTTGAGATGTACCCAGCCGGTAAGCTCTATCCACCCTTTCCGAGTGGCGGTGGATATCTGATGTCACAGCAGACTGTGTTGGGACTGGATGTGGCGGCCCAGAAGGTGAAGCTGTTCCCACTCGATGATGTCTTTTTGGGATTGTGCTTGCAGAAAATGGGTGTGAGCCTCACACACCATGGAGGTTTTCTGACATTTGGCATCAGAAATGACCTAAAGCACCCCTGTGTATATCGTGAAATCATGCTGATGCACAAGATGAACCCAGTAGAGATGCAGCTCATGTGGTTGTTGATGCAAGACAGTCCACTATGTGGAAGTTGAGAGGAAACACTTTGAGCCTGTGGAATGACAAAAAACTAAACTAAAACTATAAAGTCTCAAAAATGTCTTTAAACAGCCTAGGGGGGACAAATTCTGATGGATAGGCAGGGAATTTAATTTGGCCAATTATATCCTTTAGAAGAGAAAGTGACACATATGAAATAGCTAAAGACAGTAGGGTAGCCCTGTGTTCAGCCCCTCCTACATTCTTGTCTATCAGCATGAGTAATCTCATTCAACCAAGGTTCAGATTAAGATTTAGTTCTCATGGTTTTGAGGGAGCAACTATATCCAAGATCTTTTTGGAAGTGGACTAAAGAAGTGAGATAATTATTTACAGTCAAGGGGTGTGCTTAAATGAGTCGCAGTAGCATGTTTCAAAGCACTTGAGGATTGGGTAGCAGACATTGGAAGGATTAAAGGAAAACTCCAGCGATTTTTCACACAGATCTCTGTTTCTCCAGGTCACCAAGTAGTAAAAAAACAACAACAACTAGAGCAGCTAGGGCATCTTTAAAACCATGCCCCCAGAGTGTAGCACTGTAGTTGTTTCCCTTTTTCTTTGTACAGACAGTACTCAGTAACCTTGAGAAACTGAGATCTATGTGAGAAATCGCCAGAGTTCTCCTGTGTGACAATAATGGGAATCTCACTCACTTACTGTTATGACCTTACCAGGTCTTTCTGGGCCCTGCCCATCGTGTGTGCCCATGTGTCTCTTTCCCTCTCAGTTGCAGCAGGTGAATAGCCAAGGTGTACTCAGGTGTAAGAGGCCTGCTTTCCCCATTCTGGCTGTTCTCTCCTCCTTTCCCAATATTTGATTTCTGTTTTGCTTTACGTCCCCAAGACACTGACTGGCTTTAAGGGTCATTCACACCAAGAACGATAACGGTAACTATAACCATAGCGATAAAAATGTCCACACTGAACAATGATAAACATTGTGTTAATGAAGGTGACAGCTAAAATTTGATGTGTTCTGATTGGCTATTAGCTTTTTATCGTTCTCAAAATCGCTCTGAAAGTGATCCCCAATGATCTCGTTCTTCATGTCGTTATAGTTTATGTGTGAACGTTGTCATTCATATTCACAAGAATAATATTTGTTTATAATTATCGTTGGTGTGAATGATCCTTTACACTTTTGTTTTATCTGACTTTCTTAAAGGAACCATATGTAAGAAATGTATTTCAATTAATCATAAAATGGCCCTGATATGTCACTAGACATTAAGAAATCATGTTAATTTCAAATACTTATATCACTGACAACAGTAGTCTGGCCAGGTTGTTGTCATTTAAAAAGTGAAGTTGCAACCCTCAACTCATGTTGATGTTGTGTTTTGTCATGTCATGTGTTTTGGCCTGATGTGCCACCCTCCACCTATCTACTAATCACAAAGTCAGTAGTGTTTCGGCATTCGGGTTGGCAACCTCAAGTCAGGGGGGAGGGCATACACTGCTCTACAGTCATTTGAAAGTGATTGCAGTACCAGTTTTGGCCACAATCTTACATATGGTTCCTTTAACATTTTTATTCTTTAATAAATGTACTCAGGGTGCGATTTGTTGGGGGGGATGGTTAGGATTTCCCCGCCTCTGGTTTTCCTATCCCTACCTCTGCTAAATTATTTTTATCGTCGGGGGGGACAACATTTATCCCCCTCTTCCCCTCATATTAATTAATGCTACTTCATATAAGTAAAGCGCTGCAACGTGAGAACAGGGCCCACTTCCCCGATAACGACGGAGACACGCTCTTAAGAGGGTTTTCTACGATTCATCTTACGATCGTTCGTTTGGTTTTTCCGACTGTTTCCCGAACATGCTCGTAGCGTGAACGCGCGTGCACTGCTCTTAAGATGCTCTTAAGGGGAGCTGTCCACGTTAATAGTTCTGAAATATTCTCTGATTTGACGGTGATGTCAGGTGACTGCACGTCACAGCTATAGGCCTACCATTTAAACTTCGGATCTACACATTAATTCACATCAATACGAAAATAGAAACACTTTGACATCTGCATGTAAGCATCCCAAGTAGGTTATATAGGCCTACCACACAGAGACATAAATAATTGTAATTATTTTAAGATTAGATTGTTGCACCATGCAATAATTTTTCGCGGTGTCACTTAGGCCTAAGAACACGTTTGAAGATAAGAAAGAAGTCGAGTAAGAAAGAGAGGAAATGTGTAGGCTTAGATTTTGATGCAGTAGGCTACAGACTAAACCACATGTTGCTTTCTCTGCTTTTTACCTCATAGGCCTAATAAAATATTCACTTAGCAAAGATAATGTCAAACTATTCTGGCAACGTCTCGTTTCATAACTTGATTGCATTTTTGTCCGCTTTTCATCACATTATTATGACCATTAAATGTAGGCTATTTTGCACGCTAAAATCTGATTCATCACAGGTAAACACAATAAAGAATGGGAACGTAAATTGGATTATGTATTCTAAGTTGTAATTCCTCTGTATGTCCTGTTGGTGACCTCAGTGAGAAGTACTGTTAAGACGCTCTTAGCCGGTAACGAGTACTCTGGAGCACTCGTAGATCTACGAGTGTTTTCACGACGCTCTTAAGCTACGATGGTTTCGGGAAACAGTCGGCAAATCTTAAGACGTTCGTAAGAGGGACTTTACGACGCTCTTAGGCTTAAGATGCTTTCGGGGAAGTGGGCCCAGTCTAGTAGGCTAGCCTACATAATAATCTGACATCAGAAACGCACCGTCACCGTCAGCACTGATGCTGCTGACACAGTGGCTGCGTGATAACTTAATTTGGCCTTGATCGTGCAGGACATTTCAGAATGTCGAGTGTGTAATCCATCATAAATGGCTAGGTTCAATGGAAAAGTTAGCTGGACAAATTAAAAAAAAACGAGAAGGATTCAGTGAAGCATAATAATGTTTTAGAACCTTCAAAATTAGAAAACTGATGCAACTGAGATGGAGGACAACTGCACGTAGAGTAGAACGTAGGCCTATTGTCCGAAGGAACTTACATTAAATGAGGAGATATTTGCTGAATGTCACAAAAAGTGTTACAGAAATTGCTTGGCATCGCTTATTCAATGGCTCTCTACCGAAACACCTATAGTTTGCGGAGGACGAACGAGAAAGCACTCGTTTGATAAATCAGCCAGTAGTAGACAAATAACTTTTAGAAATAATCTGTACTGCAAAAACGAATGTTGGTGGGTATTTAAACTATCTAGCGGGTGTTTTAACAGCTGCAAGAAATATAAGCTTCATGGTCTTTATGTTCTGGTTAGTAAATTATTTTCATAAAACTTCAAGTTGCCCTATAACTTTACTCTCCAAACTCTTCACTGCACTTCACTTCACACAATAAACACATTTATTTTTTCAACTTTTGCAATATTACGCACTTGGCTACTGAACGCAAATCAGCAGGAGAGAGAATGCACGTAGTCTACGCAGCGTGTAGCGCAATGTGTAGACTATTTGGTTGCCAACTAACACTGTTAGCCAATTCACTAACTTAAAGGAGAATTCCGGTGTGATATTGACCTAAAGTGTGTTGAAACATGATACCGAGTGTGAACGTATGTCTCATAGCCCATCTCGGCTTGTCCCCTGCACTCCAAAATCTGGCGCTAGTTAGCCGATGCTAACAATGGTGGTGCTCCGGCATCGGCCTAGCCATGCAAATAAATCACTGTTTTACACCATTTACGAGGCTCAATGTATCTCCACACTTCATTGGTAGACTTCCAAGGGCCCTGACATTTAAAACGAGACATTGAGAACTTTGAAAAAGCACTGGTAGTTTACTTACAAGACGATTTATACAGACAGGTCCTTCACGAAGTTTAGCGTTTGCAGCCATCTTGAATTTAGTCACGATAAGTCGAGCGACGAGTAAGAATGAACAGGTATGATAAGGGATCAGATTTCAAAAATAATTCTGTGGAAATGCATGGATTCCAGTTGCTGCTACTGGAAGAAACTGGAATCCATGCATTTCCACAGAATTATTTTTGGAATCTGATCCCTGATGAGAAACCTGCCTTGGTTACCATTTAAAGCCATTCTAGCTGTATAGAAAGCCTGCAGGAAGATTTAGCTCGATTTGCGCCACTTCTCATTAATATTCAACGAGCTAAGTTGCTTGACTGTAATTGGCAAACAGCTAGTCGGTTTTGTCCATAACATGACAGCTATCAACTAATTTGGCATGAACTTAGCTTGGCTAGCGAGTGCTAGCATTGTCCAAATGGTCATAAAACCTGCTAGACTAGCAAGTGCATTAAACCTAATAACACTTCCTTGAGTTTACGATATCGTTTTACTTACGGACTGGGCACTGGTCGTAGACTGGTCGTAGTTGATGGTAGCTGTTATCAACTAATTTTAGCTTCATTGCATGAACTTAGCTTGGCTTGCGAGTGCTAGCCTTATCCAAATAGGCATAAAACCTGCTAGGCTAGCAAGTGTATTAAACCTATATAACATAGTGTAGTGAGAAATTCCAGAGTGTATGTATTTAATCACCCTAGTCTTTGATCATGCCAAACCCTTTGTCGACCAAACTGCTCTTGTGACCTTTGTCAATCAAATGCTCACGTGACCCATTGTTACTAGACGGTCATGAGAACCGCATGAGGACATGACGACAATTAATCATTTGATGATGAGTCCTTTCCTCTTGACACAATCAAAGAGGGTGGGCTACGCTTTATTTTTAAAAACATTTTTTGTATTTTCTTTTTTATTGCAAACACCATTGACATTACAGAAAATGCAACAATACAATGACATGCACAAGAATACTACATCAGACAGACAGATGTACATTACACAAACACATACTGTAACTTAACAAGACACAAGACATGATTTGCGTCCAGGATGATCACAGATATGATTATCAGGGATGAAATTGATGACCGGAATGACAAGAAGGGGGGATGGGGGGGTGCGGATGGTAGCTCTGAGAGTGTGAATGAGGTGGTGTTGGGATGGGGGTGTGGGTGGGGGGGTAAGGGGTAGTGAGTGTGTGAGGATGAGTGTGTGTGTGTGTAAGGTTGGTTTGCTGTTGGGCCAGGAGGAGAGTAGCTGGAACACAGAGAGGGAGGGTTTCAAAGGAGAGGGGTTGTAATTATTATTCTGTTAGAGATGAGTGTAATAATAAGAATAACTGATTGCCTGACTGATTCACAACCTGGGCACCCATTAATGGCCACAGTTCCACCCGGCCCCGGCAGTTATGGCGATGAGCTGACAGAGGGGAGGACCTGCGTGCCACCCATCCCCCCAGGCCCCCAGCATATGCACACGTCCCCCACTACCACGACCAACCACACCTCGCCCCCAGAACTCCACCCAACACGCCACTCTTGACCTAAATATGTATGTGAATGGCTAGGTTGAGAGCTCTATCTAGTGTGTAGCATTAAAAGAAGTGGGCATGCATGGTGAATATCTGTCAGGATTTCCCCATGCACACCACACTTACCCTGTGTAAGATGTATGCCTCCTCTGAATGTGTGCATTAAAATAAGTGAGGCATGCAGATAGACACCTGATGAGGTATCTACCTGCACCTGGGTGGGCTACGCTTTAAATGCAGAGGGAAGACGCAGCTCTAGAGGTTCAGTTGGCCACCGCCATAAGCGATGAGCTATGCTGGCCTCCGAGCTCGTATAGTCTAACACCATTGTTAACCAATAAACGTTTCACCATGTTTTCAGTTTTCAAACCTGCCTCTGTCTGTTTGCACTCAATTTTTCTTACAACAATAGCACTTACTTGAGTTGACAATAACGTTTTACTTACGACTGGGCACTGGTCGTAGACTGCCGCGATGGTAGCCTATACTGCTCCAGGCTTCAACAGCAACGTTTTTGCAAAGCCTGTGGTATTGTTCCAAAAAATAAACTGAAGCCATTTGATCCTCAACTCAATTTTACCCACTGAGTTCTTGGGCAAAATGCATTGTTGAAGTTCTATTCGTGCATAGCGCACAAGCCTGTTGACATTCAGCCATCCTTACATACACAGAGCTAGACAAATTCTGTGGGCATGGTCTCAACTGGGCGAGCTCATGAATAGTAATGAGCTCAATCAATTCCACGTCAAACTGAAGAGCTATTGCAATTGGTCTGATGTCTCCGCTTATTTCTTTTCAGTGGCTAGAGCTGACAGAGGTAGCTGTTCATTATCACATTCTCGACACATATGGACCTAATGTATTTAAAAAAATACAAGTAAAAATGATTGTGTGGCAGGGTATCTTTAAGGGCCGTTCACACCAAGAACACTAACTATAACAATAACAGCAAAATGATTATCATTCTAGGTAATATGAATGACGATGTCCACAGATAAACTATAACTATAACAACATGAAGAACGATATCATTAGGGATCACTTTCAGAGCGATTTGAGAATGATAAAAAGCTGACAGCCAATCAGAATCCATCAAATTTTAGCCATCACATTCATCAACACGAGGAGAGATTTTCCCTATCGTGGGTCAGTGTGGAAGCTTTTATAGCTATAGTTATCTTTATTGTTCCTGGTGTGAATAGCCCTTAACACTTATGCACACAACAGCAACTGATATCTTGTTACACGCACGTAATAACAGATGATATACATGTTTCCTTTCTGATATTAAACACGCCTTCTTTGAGAAGTTTGAACACAACACAACAAACAAACAGGTTTACAAACGTGGGTTTTTTTCATGATACTTTAATTTTTACTTCACATGCTTGTTGACTTTTAAATGATCAATACAGCACAATAACAACAGCTGTCATTGCTGTTACAGAAATACATCTCATCAACACAGATCACTGCTACACCAGTGTGGGAAGTCCACTTTAATGCATGTACTAATGGTCAATCAAACCCTTGGGTCCTCAGTGGGAGACTCATCCTTCCAACAGCCAGTTCTTCCTCAACAAGGACACCCAAACCGGACTTTGTAGTCCCGGCAGTCTTGTTTGGGCCCGTTCTGGCATACAAGCCCAGTCGTCGGAGAGTAGCTGTACAGAGAGGGGTGGGGGTATAGATATGTGCCAGTCATCGTACTTATAGAGCGAGACATTAATCTTATCCTATGTAATGGGATGATTTCCCATTTTAACACTTACAGCCCTGAAAAGCCTTTCTTAGGTAAAATCAACTAAAGTATTTGTTTGTCTGTTTTAAACTCAAACTCCAAGATTAATACTCACACTCTTGCTGACATATACAAGGGAAGTACATTGTAGTAAAATAAATAAATAACTATATTTTGAAAATAAAAAAATCCCTTACTAGAGGAAGTCTTGGCCAGTCAAGGTCGCGGGCGTGTTTGTGTCCACAGTTCTGCTCTCAATGGCGATGGGATTGGCGCAGATCTCTCCAGGGTTCGCATTATGCAGGTTGGTGAGCAACTCCCAGTCACCCGTACCGGAGGGATCATCACGATCGTACCACTTTGTCCAGCACACTGCACGAGAGCACAAGAAAGGAAATCTGGTTTAAATAGAACGTCAGATGTGTTGTAGCAGTTATTGTTTTAGTGTACCTATACGGACCCGGTTGGATGAACATGTTAAGATGTGCATGTGAAGGTTTTACACATGTATCAAAGTTGAATAAAGAGTTGCCCTGTTGGGCAGAAACAATATATTCAGGGCCAGATGTACGAACGCTTTTGCGAGGTATGTACAAACAGGCCGCACTGAGGTAAAAGCGCAAACTGCCTGTCGCGGAAGCTGAAAATGGCAAATTGCGTTTTTCCGTGCCATGCTTATGCATTCATGGGAGGGTCAAGGGGAGAGTGGGAGCCAAACTACCAGGGCCGCCACAGCGTGGTGAGCTGTAGGCTACAACATTGAAAACACATTGATTGTCAAATAATAGACGGTTTATGCGGGAGCAGCAAAAAAGTGCACCGATTGAAAAACTTTTCTCCCACATATGATGAGGGTGCTGATCTTCAGTCTGAATCGCCAGGTTGCTAGCAGTGGAACGTAGCAGAGGGGGCGGCAATGTAATAAGGTAAAATCTGAATCTCACCATGTCACCAAATCAGGATCAATTACCTCGTTTCTGCGCAATAATACCGTCCTATCACGGGTTGGTATGAGACAGGTCACGTTTAAATGCACACCTCACAGACGGCATCATATTCAATAGCTAGTCCTATTTCTGTATAATAGCCTAATAACATGCTTATGTTACTAGAAAGCCTAATTGCTTAATTGTAGGCTACCGTTTTTCCGCAAGGCAAGTTGTTATTTTGTTTTCCATGCGGTCCAGAAAGTAGCAACGTTTAGTTCACCCATACATTGAGACCAGCACCGATCTGCACGCTGCAGCCAGGGGCTTCTGCGAAGGTAGCACACAGTCGAAAGTGGCACACAGTCTATGAATATGAGGGCGACATATTCCTATTTCGCCCAGGGCGCAGGATTGCCTTACCCCGGCCCTGAGTCTAGCAGCTGTGTTTTGTACTATTTGTAATCTGGCAATGTTAGATTGGGTCATGCCAGTGTATAAGGAGTTACAATAGTCAAGCCTTGAGGTGATAAAAGCATGGATAAGAATTTCAAGGTCATTGTGAGATTAAAAGGACTTTACCTTAGCTATGGTTCTGAGCTGATAAAAACTGCTTTTAACCACACTACTGGTTTGTTTGTTGAAATTAAGTGAGCTGTCCAATAAAACGCCTAGATTTCTGACCCCACTGCAGGTTGGCAGACAGGAGACCAAGTCCATTACTTAGACTGGTGACAGAGCCAAATAAAATTACTTTGGTTTTACTACCGTTTACTTGAAGAAACAGTAAACAGTATCTTTAGTGAACCGGTTACATCAGATGTGAGTGGTAAGTACAACTGTGTGTCGTCTGCATAGCAGTTACATTGAATATTATGCTTCTGCAGGATAGAAGAGGCAGTATGTAGAGAGAATAAAAGAGGACCTAAAATTGATCCTTGAGGGACACCATCTAATTTGACTGAGAAGGTTCTATCTTTCATATAAGAGGTGAACCAGCTTAACACCGGGCCCCCCAGGCCAACTGTATGTTCCAGGTGTTTTAGTAAGAGGTCATGGTCAATCGGGTCAAAGGCAGCACTGAGATCAAGCAAGACCAGCAGAGTGCAGGAGCCAGAATCACCTATGCACTGAGAGAAAGTGGATTAGAACATTATGTCCAATATTCCAATATGTGGTTTAATGTTCTGCATTTCTCATTAGTGGGTCACTTTGATACTAAAAGTATGATTCTATGTAATGACTGTATGATATCTGTACTGTCCCTGTGTATATCTGTGTGTGACTGAGAGAGATAAGCAGGAATATTATGACTTGTGTTTCACTGTTCTGCATGGCTGCGTCAGTAGCTATCTGCTCCGGATTGCCAGGCTACCATTAATCAGGGTCTGATTGAGTGTAGTCCATGTGAGATGGGATGACCAACGCCATCTCCCGTCAGCCTGGAAGGATACTTAAACCCTAACTATTTCCTTGTCTAGTTATAGCAGCTGATGGATCTTTAGGTGAAGTCATGCTGTCTCTCCCTTGATGCGCATCATTGTAAATAAACTCTGTTCCTGATTTTTCATACTATTGGTCTGACTGGGTCTCTATTAAATCTATGGTATCAAAATTACCATCAGCACCTTTAGCAGGGCAGACTCTGTGCTGTGCGGAGCCCTGAAACCAGATAGAAATGTATCCAGAATATTAAAATTGCTCAAGAAAGACGAGAGCTGTTCAAATACCACTTTTTCTAGGATCTTGGAAATGAAGGGCAGCTTAGATTGGCCTGTAATTTTTAAAGTCAGTAGGGTCACGGCTGGGCTTCTTTAGCAGCGGTTAGACAATAGCATGCTTAAAGCTAGAGGGGACAACTCCCTTTGCTAGGGAGCTATGACTATGGCTAAAATGAGGGGGCAGATGATAGTAAAAACATCTTTAAAAAGTCGAGAGGGATAGTATGTGGGCTTCATGTGAGAGACCTTAGACAGCTTGGAGGAGGACACTGGTGTGTGCGGAAAAATCAGCCTTGCAACTTCATCTGACTGGCCGCCAACCTCAGAGTCAGAAGTCACAATCTCTCGATGTAAAAAATTGCTTTACAGCACTACACACATACACGCCAGGCACTATAACAAGGTAGTGATAGAGTTTCTCAGACATTCGTCATGGCAGAGCTGGCGAATAGAAGCACAAAGCGAGTACACCATTGTTGTAGGGACTGGGTAAGAGGAAACGGCAGACTGACCTAGCACGGTGTGTCTTAAAATTTGTATTCTGAAGCTGTAGGGGGAGCTCTGTAGAGAAACTATGAGCAAAATGCGAGAAAACAGTGAAGAAATTGAACAATTGACCCTGAATCAATGCAAACATCCACTGCCCTTTAAAGTGGAACTTGGCAACTATTTCAACTTAATAAACCTGTTTAGAAATCATTCGGATGGTTAAATGACCTGTTCCGGTGAAAATGGTGACTTTCCCCACTCCCCTATAGGGGACGCAGGCAGAAAACCAACCTTGCCACTTTGGGACTACCGTCCTAGTAAGAGAAGTGAGAAACAAGAAACTTGTTTTAAAGGGACACCAGGCAACGTTTTCGTGTTAATTAATCATCTTCGGAAGTTGGTATATGGTTAAATGACTCATTATGGGGCGAATGAAGGCTCTCTCGCCCGCCCCTACTGCCTGTAGGAAGAATATCCCACTTGCAAGTTTGGTGTATCCTACCCGCCGACCGAAGCAGGATCAGTTTACAGCACAGAGGCAGGCTAACGAAACGCTAGAGATTGTTGCAAACGTGTGTATAATGGCAGAGCCGGCGAAGAAGCAGCAAAAACCCTTGACGGAAGACGCAAAGAAAAGGAAAAGAGCTTCAGACCGAGCGAGGGGGAGTTTCGTAGAGAAAAAGCATCAGGCTTGCCTGGTGTCCCTTTAAACTCGTGTTTCTTACCTTGTAACATTCACATTGTTCTACAATGTAAACAAATCCATGTGCTTTATTGTTATTTTTTCCACAGTTTGAAATAGCATAATGCATGACTTCTCCAGCACAGGGGGAAATATAGCTAATCCTGCCAAGTTTCCCTTTAAAGAATCCTTGGACAAATAAAAATTTCTGTTATAATCCACTATTCAGAAAAAAAGGTGTTAGCCAGTGAAAATACACTCCTCCATGTTTCTAGACCTGTAGAGCAACATGTTGATTGGCCAGAATGGTATGTGACTTATTTGGTCTAATGTCCCATCTACACACAGGAGATGGGTAGCTAGAGGACCACAAGGACAACATAGATGAATGTAGAATTTGACAAATGGAGTACTATATTAAAATCACAGACTGGGACTAATAGGAATGGTTGTCTACAGGTTCACATACTTTTCTCTGTGCCACAGAATGGAGGGTGGCAGATGAAACGGACTTTGTAGTCCCGGCAGAAGCATCTCTCCTGATCTGCGTTCTTACAGATGAGACCAGTGATTTGATCATTCCTGTGCCAAAAATAAACCACCATTAAACTGGATCGTTGCCAGCTCAAAAAACATTTGTTATATTATAAGGAACATTTTTACTTTGTTTATTATGTTTTATGTTTATAATTTTGAATACCCATACCAGCTAATATATATGCAACAACTAATAAATCGTAACACCCCCAATTATGAAATTCTGAAACAACAATGTTTTTTAATACTTCAAAATAACATTTGCTAAATGAACCTTACATTTTTCAGTAGCCATAGGTGTGTAGATTTCAACAATATCTGCTTTGGTTCTTAATGGGAGCATCTACTGCCTGAAATATCAGATTTTGTTTACCACGCTCGGAGTTATAGTGCTGGCCTGATGGGTCGCCTACTTACGCCGTTTCAATGGCACATGAACGGTTAGACCGAGAATTCTCGTCATGAAATTAAAATGCCACTGGAGCTCCAAGCGGTTGTGTACACGCAGCCTTACAACACTGTTTACAGCTCTTCGAGTTACGGTAAAATGTCATTTTTTGGTACATAGCTAATTTAGATACACCTATGGTGTGGGTGGTTGCGTTTCTTTAGGAGTCCGCCGTCTTTGTTTGTATAGAAATGGATATTAAGTGGCACATACACGCAAGACGGCGGAAATACAGGATCGACGGTAATAGGGGGAGTTCCGATAGTTTTTTAATTGAGACAAGGCATTGCCCTTTTCAGCAAACCATTTGTGGTGGGGTGTACGAAGAAAATGATTGTATTATTTTTGAATACATATGCTTACATTACATTATATTATATATTGTATTACAATGCTCTTGTAAACACTCACGCATAAAACACGTTGCCTGCATCATTCAGGCTGATGCCATCCACACTTGCCACCTCGATGGCAGTGGCATTGGGGCACATGGTCTTGGGGTACTCCATCTTCAGGTCACTGACAGTCTCCCAGTCTCCAGTTCCAGTTGGGTCATCACGGTCCATCCAGTCTGTCCAGCACTCTAATGGAGCCCAAAGCGTCTGTCAATTCCCATAACCATAACACACGATAACAAATAACACACAATGACAAAAATGCACATCTCTTGTATATGTTTTATGCACTGTGTAGTGTGCAGACACTCATAGAGTACAGAGAGTGGAACTTTACACAAACACACACACACACACACACACTGCAGGTTTTATCACTTACTGATGTGTTCAATGTCTGTGAAGATGAAAGAAAAGAAATGAATGTTAACACAAATATAAACAACACTAACGGTGGAATGATTGGTAGGTTGAGAAAACATTTTTGGTGTTCCCCATGGTTCCATTTGAAGTACTTTATGTAATTGAATAACCCATTATATGTGAAAAGGCATTCATTAATTGACTACATATCCAAAAGTAAAATGAAACAGTCATTTTCTTTTTACTACTTTCAGCAGGACCACATTGCAGACCAACTTTCTTTTAGGCATAGATCATACCATGGTGGTATACGATACATACATGAAGGCTTGATCAGTTCCGGCAGAGGTTTTATTTGTGCCAAAGAAACGGCAACCAACGCACACACTACCTGGAACCAAACAAAATCATCACCTGAGTTTAAAACAACATTCAGTGTGGGATATAAACAGTTTTCAAAAACCAAGCAGTACCATCTTCACCAATACCATAGTAAAAAGCTTATTTGGCCTGCTATGGTCGCAATGATTTGTTTTGGGATGCTATGCTGTATTTGGATTGGTTGAAATACAAAATACAATACAAATACAATACAAATTGAAATACAAACACATCACAATATTGTCTATGTGACGTGTAACAAAAACTCTACTCTTACTTGATTATTGTAATAATGAAAATAACTTGCCGGACTTAAAATACATTTCTACTGGTGTAATGCAAGACTATTGGAAAAAGAGGGGATGGATTTCATACCAGCAGGATCATGGTGAAAGGCAGGTGAAATCTCAGATACTCTGTGGGGGAGATAAAAGTAATCTATAAGAATGGTCTTTCTAATATATGGAAAGAACTGGGCGTTGCACGATTATTTAGGCCTACATGATCATTTGAGATGCCGGTATATGAAACACAAGTAACAGAAGTAAAATTACACTACATTACTGTTCTTGTTACATTGTAAATATATCAGTCTGAGTAATATTCTGGTACACTCTTTTACACTACCCTTACTTGAGCTTAACAAATGAGCAATGACAAAATAACAGATTTTTTTTATTGTGCTCTTATGTACAATAAGGGACTCCCAAGTGCAATAATGTTTTTAACACTCATCAGTGTTAAAAGATCCATGTTTATTCATTTAGCTAGTTATCATCTTTAATATCAATTATTTATTTACCTAATATCAATTATATATCTAACCCTTGTCTACACCACTGCACTGCGAATTAGGTTGTATTATTTGTGCACTGACATTAAAGACATTCTATTCTGTTCTATTATATTATATGTATGCTATTCTGTTCTATTCTATGTTATGCTATTCTATTCATTTTCTTTTATATAAGAAAGAAAATTGCTTACCTGTAAGTCAGAATAAGGACACTGTGGACATGTACTGCCCAAGACACCCTGTATTTGTGAAATGGAGTGGACTGCCGTTCTTTTTTATATGCTGCAGACACACACACACACATACAAAATACACGCACACGTAACACACATAACACACATAACACGCACATACATACGCACCCCAGGCGATAGGCAGGATATTTTAAAATACTTAGGTGAAAGGAATCCACATGTGACCCAGTCAGAGATTATTAACAAAAATGCATTCAGACATTTTGTTTACTTGTTTGTTTGAACATACTGTAAGACAGACACAGAGTCACAAACATACCAGCACACTGAAAGCTGCCCTTGATTGCGTGCATACAGTATGCTATAGGGAAATGTGAGACATGGGAAGTACACTCTAACCCTCTGTAAGACCCTGCAATTCTGAATAGACTGGGATATTATAACTCATGATTGTTTTGTTTCACCAGCCATTTGAGTATCATTCACAAAAGGACTGTGTAGAAGCCTGTGGGAATTTGGGTCAACTCTGGTATATGGGATATCTCAGGGCAGCTTTGTTTATAAAAACCCTTTGTCACACTACCCTCCCATTAGGGGAGTTGGACCAGTTTAGACATTTTAGCTGCTGTTTAGCTGCTTTTTTTCATCAATGACAGTGGATTTTTTTCCCAAAGTCGGTGCGATTGTTTTTTTGTTTAAAACATTTTAAAATTACCTAATATCAACTGAATCAGAGGAAACAACACGTTTGATATATTATCAAAACACCCATGCTCTAAACACCCAAGATCTTTTCTTTGTCTATTCTGGGAAATTGAATTTGGGTCTCCTGCGTGAGAGTCAGGAACCTTACCCCTAGGTTACAAGTGACTGGAAGACTCAAGTGCAGAGACAAATTCAGTTGAGTTAGTTCTGATCAAAAGTTCTTTACTTTAAGGCTATGCAGAGGTATCCAAAAACAAGTAAGAGTAATCCAGGCACAAAGGAAAAAAAATCCAGGCAGTCAATCAATCACTCAAATCCAACAGAGAAGTAGCAAAAAGGTACAGGGAAAAAAGGTAGGTGGCCACAGCTCAGAAGTCAGATCGCTTTCAACTTACAAGGTGCCGTCAAGTATCAATTCAAGACTGAGCAAAACACAAAGGATCAGGCAGCTTATATAGGAAGGTAAACAAGGCTCAGGTGGACATAATTCCCTAATTGAAAATTAGACATGTGACTAATCAAGCACGCACACAGAGTGACCCACATGGGCAAAAGACATTACAGTTCAAAACAAAGTCAACCTGCACACTGAGGACCCCACATGGCAAAAGGAGCATTAAGGCCTATTCACACCAAGAACGATAACTATAACTATAACCATAACGATAAAAGCGTTCACACTGAACAACGATAAACAAAGTCTCTTCTTGTGTAAAGGCCCATTCACACCAAGAACGATAAATATAACCATAACGATAAAAGCGTTCACACTGAACAACGATAAACAAAGTCTCTCCTTGTGTTAATGAATGTGACGGCTAAAATTCGATGGGTTCTGATTGGCTATTAGCATTTTATCGTTGTGAAAATCACTCTGAAAGTGATCCCCAACGATATCGTTCTTCATGTCGTTATCGTTATAGTTTATGTGTGAACGTCGTCATTCATATTAACGACAACAATATTTATTTATAGCTATCGTTATCGTTCTTGGTGTGAATGGGCCTTTGCAGTCCAGAAAGTCCTGACACTATTCATAGATATAATTGAGCTCAATTTAACATCAATGAAAGATTTGTCCATTTTCGGATATTTCTTAATTTGAGAACTAGCCCTCTTTTTGTCTCAGGCCAACTCTAATTTAAATTCAACGTAAGGTTGTATGTATGTAGGTAATTTAGCAATGAGGTGTAGTAGACAGGCAAGGCTAGAGGAGATGGAGGAAATCATTTGGGGAACAAGGTGTAAGAAATGATTGGAGCAGATTACACTTTACTTTAATATGTCCCAGTTGACCTCTGTCCTCTAGGCCGCACTCCTCACATCTACAAACCTGGTTTATCAATCAGAGAAGGCAATAACTTGACTTGATGTGTGACTCCATGACTTTGATGTTTTCTTATATTCAAATGTAATGACATTTACACCAGGGTTGTGCACAATTCAAATTTCAATTCTGCTTCCTGTTTGCTACCGCAATTGAAATGCAAGAATTTAATTGGAATTTAAGAGCCAGTTTCAATTCAATTCTGGAATTTTGCACAAGACTGATTTACACAAAATGTCTGTCTAAAAACTCTCAAAATGGTTTCTCTACATTCAGTGCAAATTTGAGGGTAACTTAAGTCAGTGTTGCACCCACAAACCTATGGAGCATTGAAGGGAGGGATCTATTTTGGCTGTTGAGTTCAAATATCAACAATCTTTCTGCTCTATTGCTAACTGTACTTTCATTGATTGACTTTAGACTTGCCCTTTCTGTCTCAAACTGTGTAAAAATGAATTTCAAACATTTCCTTGGGGGAAGATGCCCCTGGATCCCCCCTTAAAGCTCTGAATGTCTTAAACTCCCAGCGCCTCTCCTGGGACTTTCCACAAAGGTCTGGCACAACTCTTGGTTTTGCATAATAGACAGATATAGACTTTGCTTTTGGTGTATGTGATTTTTTTTTGTCGTTGTTTTGATAATCACTTAGGAAAAAAAACTTTAAAAAAAGATCTGACTTGTTTCTCCAAAACCCACCATAGGAGAATTAAAGAGCAATAAAAACAGATTGAGAAGAACAAAGGGGTATTTTGAGATTTTTCAGCCATGAAGTACTCCTTTTTTCCTCTGTTTTTCCTCTCAATCTATTCTTATTGCTCCTCATTTCTCCTAAAGGGGATTTAGGAATAACAGGTGAGATATCAGTAAGGGCTGATTTATTTGTTGTGAGACAAAATAAAGACATTTTTAAGACAAGAAATGTTCTTTTGGGCACTCCCCTGTCATTTTGGAAAAAAACAAACTCCTCACTCTGACGATGATCCATGTCTTTTTGCCAAGGGCAACGTCTTCACCTGAACGGGTTAGACCGCCAACTAGACGGCTCATGATTCAGCATGCCCTAAGTAGAGTCAGGTGTGATTACTCCAACACCAAAGACATCTGGAATATCCACATTCATTGGTGGTCAAAGTCTTTTGTGAAATAAAACACTCTGCTCCCATTCTATCAATCAGAAATGTGCAGTCAGCCTGTGTCCAAACTGCAAGTGGACGTCTGACTTGTCAAATAGCATTGTTCATACACTTCTAGTGCATCCTATTCAACTACTAGTCTCTCGTCCAATACATCATTTCAATAAGAGCAACTGGAAGAAAATGAAAACAGGTGTCAGTTTTATTCTCTGCATAGGTTTAAACCATCACAGCAGCAAAATTGAAGAGACAACAACAACAACAACAGCTGTCAGTGCTTTTACAAAAAAAACTAACCTCATCAACACGTATCATTGCTTCACCATTTTTTACATGTTGTAACATGCAGTCATGCCCTTATGGGTCTCTAATGGATACAGAATCATCCTTCTCAAGAGCCAGTTTTCCAAAGACACAAGGACACCTAAAACGGACTTTGTAATTCTGGCAGCGTTGGTTGGGCCCGTTCTTGCAAACAAACCCGACCGTCGGAGAGTAGCTACAGGGAGGAAAGACGTAAATGATCTTCAGCACTATGTACTGTAATGTGATGAACTCCATTTCTATGCGTCCAACCTTATATTGTAATTAAAAAGTCATAATGTCAATATTTTTGCCCTCTTCTTTATAGGCCAAAACAACTGTTGTTGTTCAAATGTCTTCAAATGTTTATCAAAAGTCATTTGAAGACCCATCTCTGCCATCTACAATCATTGCTGATTAAAGCTGGGAACAAGTTCAAGTTCAATAAGTAATGCAATTCTTGTGATCAAGAGCCAGCTCAACTTTGAAGAATAACTTCAAAGTAGTATTTAAAAGGTATATTGTTTGTGTGTGTGTGTGTGTGTGTGTGTGTATGTGTGGAGGGGAGGGGGTTGGTGTGTGTGTGTGTACCTGTGTGTGTGTGTGGGGAGGGGGTATGTTCTGTGTTTGGGATGATGAAATGGTGTGTGTGTATGGGGGAGGGGGGAGTAAACAAGTGTAACTTGAGAAGAAAATTGAAGAGAAAAATAACACTACTCACTATGAAAATAAGAAAAATAACACTACTCACTGTGAGAAGTCTTGACCAGTAATGGTCGCAGGAGTGTCTGTGTCCACAGTCCTGCTCTTGATGGCGATGGGATTGGCGCAGATCTGACCAGGGTGTTCTTTCCACAGTTCCGTCAGCGTCTCCCAGTCCCCGTAACCGCCGGGATTGTCAAGGTCAAACCACAGTGTCCAGCACACTGCACGTGGGCAAAATAATAAAAACAGATGGGTTAAACAGATCATTTCAGGTCTAATCAGCTGGATTTGAATACCGTACTGCCAGGGGTTGAAACTGTTTTTTATTTGAATTTACCTTACTGCCACGGGTTGAAACTGTTTTTATTTGAATTGACCTTACTGCCAGGGGTTGAAACAATTTTTTTATCTTGGCCTAGGCTACACATATAAACATATCAACATATAAATCAACATGTTCTATTTAAGCAAGAAGACATGAGTGAGAGTAGGGTTGGTAAAGGATATCGCCACAGCTGTAATTTGGCCATAGGTACGAGCAGGGGCGCAGCTACCCATTTTTTGAAGGGTATGCAACAACAATATTGGCGCCCCCCCCTCCCCCCCCCCCACAAAAAAAAAAACACAACTAAAGCAAAACAAAAGGCCAATAATTTACACTATTACTGTGCATTAGTGTCTATAATATATATGTATATTTTAAAGAAATGCTGCCAATTTGATGTTTAACTTGAAGTATTGATAAATGGTGCATTGTCACTTTAAGAGAGTCTAAACGGTTCTCATAATGTCCTTTTGCCAGTTATTGCTCACAAAGGATACGGCTGATAGGACCACTCTAGCCTTGTTTGTTTGCACCACATTGACAACACAATATTAAAGGACAATTCCGGCGCAAAATGAACCTAGGGGTTAGTAACACGTGTACCAAGTTTGACCGTTCGCTGGGATTTATTTTCATGCTAGTCGAATGTGACCAGTTTTATTGCAAACCACTAATTAGCGTTTAATGCTAGCCTTCGGGGCAGACGTACAGTAAAAAGTAATCGCTATTTCTATACCACTAACAAGGCTCAAAATAGCACCACACTTACACGGTAGCATAATGAGGGTCTCTACATGTAAACCGAAGCATTGAGAACTTTGTAAGTGTACAGGCAGTTTATTAAAAAGAAACACATTACCGTTCACGTCTGGTTCACATACAGGCAGGTGCCTTGGGAAAACAGAACTCTGGGATGTGAAGTGAATTAATAGAGTTAATTAACCTTGAATCCATGAACACTTGTCTACCTTTATTAAAAATCTTTTGAAAAATAAAAAAAATCACTAATGTGAAGAAATGACTGCAGATTCACATACTGTGTTGCAGGTCAGCGCAGTATGGAGGGTGGCAGAGGAAACGCACTTTGTAGTCCCGGCAGAAGCATTTCTCCTGATCTGCGTTCTTACAGATGAGCCCAGTGATGTGATCATTCCTGTGACAGAAAAAAACCTCTATTATCGTCCAGCATGCTGTTACTGAGACATTATGCATGATCTTGTAACTTAAAGGTTTACCGTGTAACACTATGTGATTACATTCATATAATAGCCTACACTAATATTGCACTGCTATGAGCAGACATCCCAAGTCTCCCGGAAGTTCCAAAGGTGTACCCTTGTTTCATATGAGGAAAAAATAATGATAGTCTTGCATGCTGCACTGTTTGTAGTGATATAGCTGCTGTTACACTCTACCTAGTGTTCAACAAGTGGGTTATAAGTTATACCACACTCTAGTGGACAATAGATGCATAGCATCCTTAAACAATGTCAAGTACTTGTGTTTGTGTGTGTGTGTGTGTTTGTGTGTGTGTGTGTGTGTGTGTTTTTTCGTGCTTCATAGTGTGAGCTCAGTAAAAACACTATCACCACCTCTATTGGTCAGACTAGATTCCCTTTTGAATAATGTGGTGTGCGACCAGACAGGACACGCTTTGCCACTTGTATGTGCACTGTTTTCATTGAACTTCTTTCAATTCGAGGCGCTCAGGGTGCCTCTGCAGAAACGCAAGGCGCAGCAGGCACACAAAACAAGAGGCACTGTGGGCGCATAAGCCGTGCACAAAACACTTACTACCCATATGAAACAACATAAAAAAGGCAGATCTCGCTGCAAAAACCGTGTCCTGTCTGAGCGCGGCCTAAGATAATTAGTTGATAACGCTGACCCTATACAGCAACCTCATAGGCATGACAATTCCCTCACCAATGGGAATAACTTCCATTGGCTAATGTCATAGAAATACCCCAATGGGCTAATTTCGATTCCACTCCAGTTCTACCCATCTATGCAGCACACTTGATATTGTCTTCCAATTATTCTTAACCATTTGGAGTGAAGTCTCATGAGAAATTAATTTGTAAAACATGATAGTCGGGTAAACACTCACACATGAAAAACATTGCCTGCATCATTCAGGCTGATGCCATCCACACTTGCCACCTCGATGGCAGTGGCATTGGGGCACATGGTCTTGGGGTACTCCGTCTTCAGGTCACTGACAGTCTCCCAGTCTCCAGTTCCAGTTGGGTTGTCACGGTCCATCCAGTCTGTCCAGCACTCTAATGGAGAACAAATAACACAATGACAAAAATGCACATCTCTATGTTTTACCCACTGTATGCAGACGCTCACAGAGTGGAGCTCCAGAATCTTTGGTATAAAATTCACACAGCACACATACACGCACACACCATTTTTGACACACACAGTGACATTCTGAATGCTTAAAAGGTACTTACTGATGTTTTTCATGCATCCAGGTTCAGTGCAGATGGCTATTAAGAGAAAAAGGATATTCGTGTAAATTAAAATATATTTGTATTTAAACAGGACAATTATCAGCATAAGAAAATGTGGGGTAAAGCTTGTCATGTCCCATGTGCTTTTGTTTTAAGAATTTCATGTAACTGGCTAACCAAATACATAAGTTTAAAGTGGGCTTATTAATCTTGTTTCCTGGCATAGATTAGACCATGGTGGTACAAATACATACGTGGGGGAGTGGCATTATCAATACTCTGCATTTGTGCCAAAGAAACAGCAGCCAAAGCACACAGCACCTGGAGTCACACAAGTAAATAAACACTATTCAGTATGGAATATACAAACGTCCAATAATAAGGTAGTGCTATCTACAGTATATGCCTGGTCAAATACCATACTAAGGAGTCTGACCTGCCATGTTCACATTGTTATGTTTTGGGATCCTGTATTTGGATTAGCCATTAAATTAAATTAGCCATTACATTTTTAAAAATAAAAATTCACAATGCTCAGCAGGGTGACACAGAAATGGAAAAAAGCTCTTTATTTCCTTACTAAAATTAGGAAAGACACTAAAATTACATTTTGAACCTAAACTGTGCTCTTAGTTGGCTTCTTTCTAAATGAGAAAAGAAGAGCTGGATATTTTTTTAGCAAGATAGTTGCAAAAAAATATGAGGAAATTGCATACCAGCAGTATAATGGTAAAAGGCAGATTTCAGACTTCCTATAATGGGGAGAAAGATCGGGATGTTAAGGTTTGCGAATCTATGAGTGTGACCTTCCCATTATTTGGGAATATATATATATGGATTCGGAACATTATATTTTACCATGAAAACAAAAACATTATGAGTATATTTCTAGTATTCAAGTAAACAGTATTGTAGAGTATGAAATGTTCCAAATCAGATTATAATTATATTTTATGTTTATTATATTCATATTACAGATCATACAGTATATTCTGTCAGAGAAAGAAAAAGAAACTATGGTTACCTGTTTTTGTCACCAAAATGTCGAAATATGGAAAAATATTTCTGCGTAGTGACTAACCAAGACTCAAGTGATCCTATATATAAGCTCTGTGAAATAGGGTGGCTTGTCGTCGTTTTATTTGTTTTATTTTGTCACTCGTTTGCAGATAGCATTCACAAAAAGACAGTGAACCCATAGTACTACACCAATCCAAATCGAAATAAATGTTGACTTAGCCTTTAAACACTGTTTGTTGCTACCCCCCTTAATTTACTGTTCACGGTCAAATTTGACCGGACAGTTTTAACTGCTCTTAAATACCATTACAAAAAGTATTATTTAATAGAACATTATTGTAAACAGAACCTTTTTAGAACATTAACATCTACACAATGTGTGTGTGTGTGTGTGTGTGTGTGTGTGTGTGTGTGTGTGTGTGTGTCTTTCTGTATGTGCGTGAATGCGTATGTGCAAACACTGGTGGTTCACATGCACAAGTGGCAACATGACAAAATTAACTATGTGTGTGTGTGTGTGTGAGAGAGAGAGAGAGAGAGAGAGAGAGGGTGTAAATGTGGTTATGTGTATCTGTGTGTCAATCTTGTTTTCAGTGGGTTAAGGCTGGCAGGGCTCTCCAGCAGAAAAACAAAACAGCAAGCAAAGTTTTGCTCCATATCTGCAGTTATAGGCAGCCTTGCAGTATGGCGCAGGAGATGTTTTTTGTACCCCTGAATACCATTGAGTGACAAAGCCCTATCTTATCTCTTGAAATATTTGAATCCTGTCTGTTGTAATATGATTTGTGGATTTAAATAAAGAATTAAAATGTCGTGTGTGTGCTTCTGTATGCTCGTGCATGCATGTGTGTGCGAATATTGGTGGTTCACATACACAAGTGGCAACATTACAACATGAACTAACAACATGAACTTTGTGTGAGTGTGTGTGTGTGTGTGTGTGTGTGTGTGTGCATGCAAGCATGTGTGGGAACATTGGTGGTAAATTGTAGGAGTGTGTGTAAGGAGATGTCTTTCATCTCCTGGATGAAAATTATAATCTTTCCCATTCATGTCCTATGGCAGTCATTTTTGACTGTAAACAGAAAAAGTGTTTTCAAGTTGAATAAATCAGTCAAAATTCAAAGAAAGAAATTTGAATAAATTCTATGTGTTCAAAAGCCTTTTGTTTAGGATATCATTGAGGCAATCTGATGAAAAATTACATACTTATGATAGAATGTGTACATTTTTGACCAGAACAGTGTTAGAAGGTTAACATGTATTGTTGACTGAACAGTTGCATTTGACATTGACATTGGAGTTTTTTTTTTTTCAAGCAGGCTTGGGCTTTTGGGCTTGGACATTGGAGGGACTCTGCAGATCTCATGTGACTGACAGATTATTGGGAGAAAAATTGAATGTGTTCACACAAAAGATTGCAAAGATGTGCCAGACAGATCTCTGCTGTAGATATCACTGTCGGGGGACACTGCCCTTAATTATGAAAATCTTTAGAGGGTCAGCAGGTGATTATGGCTCATACTGCCCCTCCGGTCATGATGGACGCTCAGCACAAAAAAAACAATGCAGCCTTGAGTGGTCTAAAGAAGTTTTACGAGCAAACACGAATAAACCCAGCAACAATAAAACCGTCACACAACACTCGAGGAAAATAAGGTAAACAAAGAAATGCACACTCAAAAAAATGATTTGTTGGGGTTACTTAATTTAACTATGACACCTATTTCCACACATTTGAATAATGTCATTTGAACCTAATGCAAGTAAATAGAACCAAAGAAGTCAAGCTCAACCAATGAAAAACATTAATTTCATTTAAAGTATTATGAGTAGTTTACTTCAAAACTAATGAGTCTTGTTGAATCAATTGATTTTAAGCATGTAATTTAGACTTAATCTAATATGTTGCACAAACTAATACCATTTATGTTAACTGGACAACTTTATTTACTTTAAATCAAATTTTCCTCACTCACACATCAGTGAACTACGGAGCCCTCCGGGTGACATGGGGGGGAAAAAACATGGGTTAAAAAAAAAAAAAAGTAATGGGAAAAAAAACATGGAAAAAAAAAATACAACAAAGTACTTTTGCGGGATCTCGCAAAACGTTTGCGAGATCCCGCAAAAGTTTTGCGAGATCTCGCAAAACTTTTTTTCTACTTTTGGAACTTGCTGGGCTTCCTACTTGACCCCCTTTTTTTCTACTTTTGGAACTTGCTGGGCTTCCTACTTGACCCCACAAACCACCGCCAGATGGCAATCATATCAGAGGGCCGAACGAGCGAACCGGGAGGAACAAAGGTCCGTTAAATTCTGTCAATAATTGCATAGACCTTTGATCATATTGTAGCGCCGAGCTTAGTTGCATTGTGATGTTCCTGTATGTTGTGTGTGTGTGGGTGTCATCCGTAATCATCCGTAAATCGATCTAAAGTGCATTTTACTCCGGATAATTCCTTTAAGGCAATCGGTTTCCATGCAATTTTCTAGTAATGACAACTAGTTCGGGTTTAGAGTGTACCTCAACTTTAGTATCTCTCTCATAAAATGTCATTGAAAGTGCTATCAAGTTGGGGTGTTGGTCTGGATTCCTGGGGCGGTCAGAACATTATTGCTGCACATTCTTTCCCAGTAATAAAGTGTTTTTCTGTTAAGTTTAATTTCAAAGGTATGCACATGGGTGCTTCTCTTTGGGGTATGATAGACATGAAACCACAGCTGAAAGATAGTAACCAGGTGCCCTTTGTTACACTGCTGAGTAGGCCTTTTTGCATATGACAAGCAAAAATGATGATGGCATAAAGAGGTTGCATCAGATCTTTGTCACAATTAGTACCCTAACAATGGCATTGGCCATTGTTGATGAATTGGTAAGTTCTAATTGTTGGTGTAGTTTCAAGTGACATTTTCGTCTGGGAAATTCATCTCATTTCAGCACGTTGGGCCAACTCAGCTTCAAACCGAAGAACACATTCCAACGGCAGCAGAAATTCTAAAGGAAAAAAAACAAAGATTCAATTTAACATTTCTGTCTGAACGTTTATTGTATGGGTCTATAAATGTGATCAGGTCAAAAGACTCAATTCAAAACCATACAGGTGCCACCAAATAGGACCTGCATGCGTGATTTTTTGTGTTGCATATGCTCTTACTCCACTACCAGATGAAGCCCAGCTGAGATAGAATTCCATGGGCAACTGCTACCAACATTCTGATAAGGAACAATTTGGGTAGGGGAGAGGTATAGTCTACAAATTATCCCAGGATTGTCTTAATCTCTCCAGCATTTACTCTGTGAAAAAGGTGTAAATCTTTTAAAAACCCCCAAGTCAATATCAAAAGCTGCGACAAGTGCTGAGTGAGATGGAAGAGAGAGAAATCATCAGGAAGTCCATTGAGTATGCAATGCAACCCCATTAGTTCTCGTATGGAAAAACAATGGAGATCTTTTAATCTGTACAGATTTTAGCTGGTTGGACAAGCAAACTCTTAAAGACGATCACCCTCTCTTTCAACAGGAAGACTGCCTAACAGCACTTGGAATAAACACTCTTTTCAACACTATGAATTTGGATGACTTTTGGGTTCTAGAATTCCTTTGAGATGAGAGAAGCGTAAAGAAGGACAAACATCAGTGCAGCTCAGTGTCTGGTTTCTTACACACACACACACACACACACACACACACACACACACAAAGCATTACTGACCCACATATCTCCACCACACATATAAGACGAAGTTTAGTTGTGTAAAACACATCTTAGATAACAAAATATAACATACATCTAAAGTTTGTATTTCCAGACACTGCAAAAGAAAACCAGGAAACAGTCAAAAGTTTAGAAAAACGACACAAAAGTGTGAGATGATGAGTCTCCACTAAAGGTTTAATCCAAAAAACAGTGTCCAAAGTCAAAATTAAACTGGAAATAGACATGACTGGCAATGTAATACCACATAAACTCATCCACAACAGAGTTGAAATAATCCACAAAGCAGTAATTACAGTGGTAAGCCCCCCCCCCCTTTCCCCTGTTGTCGTTTTTTGTCTTTTGTAAAGTGACCTTGAGTTTGAGAAATGTGCTATATTTATAAATGTAACTTATCATTATTATTTAATTTTTATTATGTGTTATTATTATGCTGATGAAAGGATTGAACTTGGCAGCTGAGTGTGTGGAAACAGGTACATGATAAAAAACAGAGTAGACAATATGGTATAAAGGGGAAAATAAACTAAAAACATAAACCATTAGGGATATAGTTGTTAGTAATAACACCTGTTTCTTATGTGCATACAAAATGATAGCCGTATAAATTGAAGAGCTTAGAAACAAGAGAAAATACAGAAATAAGTGACATGAAAAATAATTTATTGACAAGTTTACTTCAAATAAAAATAAATGATAACCTTCAATAACATTATTCAAAAATAAAAGGTGTAATGAAAATACATATGTTTCCATTCATATTTACATGTATATCATATTTACACATATAAATTAGAGAATATATTAGGCTAGATTTGTTTTACAATACATCACAAGTACACTTTAGTTCATTTCTTTCTGGTCAGATAGCAAAATTAGTATGGCTCAGATTTGGCCCAAAACTGGCTTGCCATTTTGGTAAAGCTCTGGGTGGATGTATGGGCCCTAAATGGCCCAAATTTGGCATGCCAAAATCAACCAAAAGTAGGCCAAAGCTCACCCAAAACCAATTTTGGATTTCCAAACTATAGCCTTAAAAGTTCCAAAAAGAATCCTAAATCCCCATAATCCAGCCAAAATGTAGCCATAACTGACCCTAAATGATACCATAATTGTGCCACATGTTTGCTTTTACATAGAAATGATGCATATTATTTATTTATTTAACTTATTCAGCTGTCTGTATGACTTTATTGCTGGTAATTATGACTTTATTGCTGGTAATTTAATGGTTATAGTCTAGGTTCACTATATACTTAATACTTAATACACTATATACTTAAATTATGTGTATGTATCTGTAAAAAAAACAGGAAAATGAAATAAATTTCATTATGCTTTATTATATGTTTTGGGTGCTGGATGGCTGGGGTGCTGGATGGCTGGGTGCTGGGCGGCTGGGAAGGGTGGCTGGGAAGCTGAATGGCTGGGTGCCTTGTGGCTGGGTTGCTGAGCGGCTGGGTGCTGGGGTGTTGGATGGCTGGGTGCCTTGTGGCTGGGTAGCTGGGCGGTTGGGCGCTGGATGGCTGGGTAGCTGTGCAACTGGGTGGCTGGGTAGCTGGATGGCTGGGTGCCTTGTGGCTGGGTAGCTGGGCAGCTGGGTGCTGGGCGGTCGGGTGCTGGGTGGCTGGGGTGCCTTGTGGCTGGGTGCCTTGTGGCTGGGTAGCTGGGCGGTTGGGGGGCTGGGTAGCTGGATGGCTGGGTGCCTTGTGGCTGGGTAGCTGGGTGGTTGGGGGGCTGGATGGCTGGGTGCCTTGTGGCTGGGCAGCTGGGTGCTGGGCGGTTGGGTGCTGGGTGGCTGGGGTGCCTTGTGGCTGGGTGGCTGGGCGGTTGGGCGGCTGGGATGCTGGATGGCTGGGTGCCTTGTGGCTGGGTAGCTGGGCGGTTGGGGGCTGGGTGCTGGATGGCTGGGTAGCTGTGCAACTGGGTGGCTGGGTGCCTTGTGGCTGGGTAGCTGAGTGCTGGGCGGTCGGGTGCTGGGTGGCTGGGGTGCCTTGTGGCTGGGTGGCTGGGATGCTGGATGGCTGGGTGCCTTGTGGCTGGGTAGCTGGGCGGTTGGGGGGCTGGGTAGCTGGATGGCTGGGTGCCTTGTGGCTGGGTAGCTGGGCGGTTGGGGGGCTGGGTGCTGGATGGCTGGGTAGCTGTGCAACTGGGTGCTGGATGGCTGGGTGCCTTGTGGCTGGGTAGCTGGGTGCTGGGCGGTTGGGTGCTGGGTGGCTGGGGTGCCTTGTGGCTGGGTGGCTGGGATGCTGGATGGCTGGGTGCCTTGTGGCTGGGTAGCTGGGCGGTTGGGGGGCTGGGTAGCTGGATGGCTGGGTGCCTTGTGGCTGGGTAGCTGGGCGGTTGGGGAGCTGGGTAGCTGGATGGCTGGGTGCCTTGTGGCTGGGCAGCTGGGTGCTGGGCGGTCGGGTGCTGGGTGGCTGGGGTGCCTTGTGACTGGGTAGCTGGGCGGCTGGGATGCTGGATGGCTGGGTGCCTTGTGGCTGGGCAGCTGGGCGGTTGGGGGGCTGGGTAGCTGGATGGCTGGGTAGCTGGGCGGTTGGGGGGCTGGGTAGCTGGATGGCTGGACAGCTGTGCAACTGGGTGCCTTGTCGCTGGGTGGCTGGAGGGCTGGGTAGCTGGGCGGTTGGGTGCTGGATGGCTGGGTGCCTTGTGGCTAGGGTGCTTAGCGGCTGGGTGGCTGGATGGCTGGACGGGTGTTGGGTAGCTGGGTGGCTGGAGGGCTGATAGGCTGGTTGAGCAGCTGGGCAGATGGTGGTTGGGTAGCTGGCAGCTGGGCGGATAAGTAGCCCGGTGCTGGGTGGCTGGGTAGCTGGGTGCTGGATGGCTGGGTAGCTATGCAACTGGGTAGCTGGTGGCTGGGTAGCTGGGTAGCTGGTGGCTGGGTAGCTGGGCGGCTGGGTAGCTAGGTGCTGGATGGCTGGGTAGCTGTTTAACTGGGTAGCTGGTGGCTGGGTAGCTGGGTGCTGGGTAGCTGGGTGCTGGGCAGCCCGGTGCTGGGTGGCTGGGTAGCTGGGTGCTGGATGGCTGGGTAGCTGTGCAACTGGGTAGCTGGTGGCTGGGTAGCTGGGTGGCTGGGTAGTTGGGCAACTGAGTAGCTGGTGGATGTGTAGCTGGGTGCCTTGCCTTGCCTTTCTGGGTGCCTTGTGTCTGGGTGGCTGGGTTGCTGGGTGAGTGAAGGCGCCTCTTCCTGCCTCCATTTCTAACCCCAGCCCAGTAAAACCACTTTTTAATAGTAGTTTCAATTTCAGCCTCAGTAGCAACAGAGCACACAGGGTTTCTCCTTACTGCATCTAATAGTAAAGCATGAACAAAGACAAAACAAACAAACAGAATTACTAAATGCAGAAGTAACCTTGGAAGCGTAAATACAACAACTTTTGTAATAGAGGATTAGGCAAGAGAGAAAAAAAGTAATGAAATGGTCAAACCAACCTATTACTATGGTTTTCAGAAGTTGTTTTTCAAAGGCCACCTTTCCACTCAACCCCCTCCAGGTGACCTTCTGAGAAAATTCATTGGTGAAGACCCTTTGTAAAACCCCCCAAACAGTTTCTCTTAAGGTGGCACCCCCTGCTAGTCCAAGCAAAAGAGTCTGAAAGTAGAGAATTATCCACATTGATTTTCAAATCAACTACACTGTTTGTGCTGAGAGCACAGGAAAAGGAGAAGCCTTGTCAGTGCCACTGCATGTAGACCTAGCTGTTAACTAACGAAAGAAGATCATATCTACATGAAATAAACACAAAATAGAAACGTATAAGAATCATTTAATGTTTACAAGGCTGGAAGTTCAACAAATATAGGTCTACTAATGTGATTAAAATAGTTAAATAAAAATTATTTCATTCATCAATCTTATTCAATGACCTAATGCCATCATAACATAGGCCTGGGCTCCAGGAAAGAAAAGTTTATGTTTAACTTATCTAATTTTGTGTTGGAATAATATATTGCTTGTCTTTGTTGAATAAGACAGAAGATAAAGAGCTTAAAAATAATCGCATATCGCATCGCAATCGCAATATTGGTGAGAAAAATCGCAATTAGATTTTTTTCCAAAATCGTTCACCCCTACAGCAAAGCTGTAAAGCATTTTCAACAAGAAAGCAGAACATTTGTGTATCTATCTATCTATCTATCTATCGAAGCCTCCAATAATTCAACAATACAGCAGAAAATTAGTGTCTCTATCTATCGAAGCCTCCAATAATTCAACAATACAATGCAATACAATAATTCTTACATCCACATAATTGTCCACAGACAGATGAATTTTTCAGGCGTTGTCTTGGGGCCTCTGGAGCTGCTTGAACCTCCCTAATCTGGCCCTGGTTTAAAGCTGGCCCTGTGTCAACTTCACCATTGGCTACCTCAGTTAAATTAACTGCATCAATGGCCTGGCGCAATGTTGACCCAAGGGTTGTTACATGCTAGAAATGGGTAAAAAAATATTCACTTAACAGTAATGCTTTGAATCTTTACATTTAACTAATTTAAACATCCAACATTTATTTCTCATTAAACCTAGGTCTAAATGTACTTATAATATCAAGAACTGAAACTGAGTGAACATTTATTAAATGGTTATTTGAGATCTCGTTGTTTCCAATCTCCGAGAACCCCACTTGGTCCGATTGTGGGCTGATAATGTATCGCCGGAAACGTGATGGTGATGGTATCTGAGGGGGCTTTGGTAGCATGCTCCTCTTGGGTGCCACCTCTTCATCGTCACTCTCATATACATCGAAGTGCCGATTCCACCTTTGGAGACAAATACACAAGAAAAACACCACAATAATAGACAAAGTGGATATGTGACCCTGCAAGGCGAAACCAGTCGATTTGCGCACAGTGCTATTTTGAGAAAATCCACGATAAACAAACATACGGGTTAAAATGTCGAATTTCACTTTTTCGCATAATTCCACAGTATACAGTCTACACTTTCATATTGTGAACAAATTTCATGGATAAACATACGTTTTGACTGTTAAACACTGACTTTATTTAGGTGAAGATTCAACACATTAGCAGTCATTCCCTTTGTCCACGGCGCTATAAGGTTTTACGGTAGAGCTAAAATTTACTCATTACTCTACTCGTTACTCCATGTGTCAGCTCTCTATCGTTCGTGGCAGATGTAACCGAATATGAATGTGAAAGACTTGCCTTTCAGGGCACGAACGGTCAAAAGCACGAACTTTTAGAAATATCCTGGCGTCATTTTACGGACCAGGAGAAGTTTTCCATTGACGTAACGCATTTTAAAAGTAGGCCTATACACAATCTGTGTACACAGAACTTCCTTCCCCCGAAATACATTCATTATATTCTATAGTGACACCTTATGACCGTCACAGGTATTAACTAGGGGGCAGAAAAAGACACTCACTCGGTTGATGAAACTGGACATAGTCAGTAATTCGCTTCAAAGTCACGCTACCGTAAGGCTAATAATAGCTGTGCCCTCACACTATCGCACATGACAATTTACTTGAAAAGGTGATTTTCTCCTCTTCTGGACTTAATTTAGGACTTAATTTTGTAAATTTTACCAAAGCGTCTGGTTTCGCCTTGCAAGGGTCACATATTTGTTTTGGCATAGTATTCACCAGTCAACAATTAAAAAAATAGAAACTATTGTCATAATAAAATATAATTAAAAAATAATGTAATAAAGGGGAGACAATTTGCAAAAAAAACAAAAGCACTTTAGTTTTGTGAACTTCTTACTTGATTTTTCTTTTTTGGGGTCTAACCGGCATCAATCTCTGCCTCTGACTGAAGATCAGTCTGTTGCTCTGCGAGTGGCAACCTTTTCCTCGCCTCGTGATAATTATCTGTTTAAAACAGAACTCAATTTTAACATTATGTCACTGATCTTTTAATAGTTATCAGTTTATAACTTCTATTCACTCACTCACCTGTGTATAGCACACGGACATTATACAGGGCCCAGGTGTTGTCTGGCTCCTGAAAGTTCTTAATGGCCCTCTGCAACCCTTCTGCTTTATAAGGGGGCCACCGACAGACTCCCCCATTGACCCAGGTCGGTGGCACCACCATCAACCTCATCAAAATCATCAAAGCTGACAATGTGATACATAGTTTCCTGTAATGACGGAAAAAACATTTTATGATTTCTATAGGAAGTAAATAACATCACAACAATTAACACCAACCTACAGTAATGTGTAAAATGTATACTAACATAACGTGGTGGGACCAAGTCTTGCACATTGACAACTTCTTGAAGAGACTCAGGAGGCTTTGACTGATCAAAATCCTACCACTGCACTTTGGAGAGTTTGCTGACAAGCTACATCTTTATCAACTATGGAAACTGTTCACTCAGTGAGGCTCAGACAGCAATAAGAGTAGCAGCCACAGAAAACAATAATTTACAACCACCTCTCAGCATTTCAGGGCCTCTATCAACAAACAAAGCTTTTTGGCATGTCTTTTTAGGTAAAACTGTGTAATCATGTAACTGAACTATGTAAACCACGTAACTGAAACTGTAACTTTATTTTTTATATAGATAGATAGAAAAGATAGATAGAATTTAACAGATCATTCAAGATGTAAAAGAGGGAAAACAACAAAGTTGTCCTCAACCTCACGTGGAAGCCTGACATATTTTTTTACATTTCTGTCCAGCCTTGCACATTGAAGGTCTGGTGACAGATTTGAAACAACTAGGATGCCCAATTCAGAGGAATTTAGTGGATAAGTAAAGAAAATCTCATTTTTGCTGTATGCCCGATACACTACAGTACATAATAGACCTCCTCAAATAAAAGTATATTTTGAACTAAGACAATGTCATTGTTGATCCTGAAGCAGTTGTCACCATGTGACGTTTTCATCACAACACCATCATACAAAACATGTTTAAATTGCTTTGCAGTAGGGTATAGAAGCACAGGCCCCTCTTGGTGTTCCCCCCTTGCTGTAAATGTATGCTTCTCTAATGTCTCAGCACTGATGCTGGTCATTTCCGACACACGTCTAATTACCTGGGCCAAAGGACTGTGAGGTTTCCTGACCATTTTCTTCAATTTACCCAAGTAATTTTCAAAAGGAAACCCAGATATGAGGTCTAAATGACCATGAATCTTCACGTCTTCATTGAGATGGACTAAGCCATGAATGTTGTAGACAAACTCGGCACCATATAATTTTTGGAAATGCTCCACAAATGCGCACAGTAAAGATCCGGCAAAGTCATTCATTACATGACATAACAAGGGGCTTGCCAAAATATGTATGGCAACTGACAACAGCATGAAATTTTCATACACCTCCGCAGCTAAAACATTCTTTAAATCAACTGGACCCGTGTACAGTAAAAACTGCCTGAGTTCAGTTGCTTTCCACCTTAATCTTTCTTTTAGTTCCCTTGGCTTTCTTGCAAACTCTGCAGACACATAAGGCTTCAAACTGAGCAGTTTCTCTGAGATAAGACTGGACTGTCTAGCGGAAATGCGGCAGCGTAGAGGTCCAGCAGTCCCCATCCACAAGTCAAACAGCTTACGAACCACACCGAGACAAACCAAATGCATGTAGGCCCTCGGAAGAAAAAGTTTGGGGACCACTGATCTAGAGTGTCTTTGTTTGTGCCTCTTAACAGACACAAAATGCAATTAAAATTTCTGTGCAACATGAACAGGGCCTTACGTGACAACAAGATGCGTTTTTAACTCATACATTGCGGGGAAATAAACTGCAAGTTTAGTCGCGAAGTTGCTATGACCTCCGTGATCAAGTCTTCTAGGCTTTTGGTAAAGCGACCGATGGGAAATTGGGAAAATAGGTTGGTGACTGTACAATCTTTGAATTTAAACGATTTCTTCGCAATGTATGAGATGAAAACGCATCTTGTTGTCACATAATGGCCAATTTGAATTGCATTTTGTGTCTGTTAGAGGCACAAATGCACACCCCACAAAACTGGCAAGATAGCTAACTTAACTGGGAGCTCCCCGTTAATATCGGCTCAATTAACGTTACCTCGTTAAACCACAACATGTTTCGTATTAGGCAGGTATTTGCTAATTCTTGTTCTTATTATCTAATCCTTATTAACCATAACAGGCTACCAGAACTGCAGGAATACCGTCGTGGGAACTAGCATCTTAACGTTAACAGTATCATGGGAACTAACGTTAGCTTCTAACTGTCTCACATTAAAGGGTACAATCACAGCAAATCCAATGTTACTACGAGTAAATCAATAACGCGTAAATATGTTTAACATGTTTAAAATAGGGGTGAACGATTTTGGAAAAAAATCTAATTGCGATTTTTCTCACCAATATTGCGATTGCGATGCGATATGCGATTATTTTTAAGCTCTTTATCTTCTGTCTTATTCAACAAAGACAAGCAATATATTATTCCAACACAAAATTAGATAAGTTAAACATAAACTTTTCTTTCCTGGAGCCCAGGCCTATGTTATGATGGCATTAGGTCATTGAATAAGATTGATGAATGAAATAATTTTTATTTAACTATTTTAATCACATTAGTAGACCTAAATTTGTTGAACTTCCAGCCTTGTAAACATTAAATGATTCTTATACGTTTCTATTTTGTGTTTATTTCATGTAGATATGATCTTCTTTCGTTAGTTAACAGCTAGGTCTACATGCAGTGGCACTGACAAGGCTTCTCCTTTTCCTGTGCTCTCCATACACGTGCGCGCGCACACACACACACACACAGAACCGCTCCTCTCCTCTAGGCTACTTGCACGTGAATCGGAACAGACTACTGTAGATTGTTGCAGCGCAAATAAATGCGGCCGAATGACCGTTCCGCTCAGTGTTAACTAAAGGTTAGCATCATCAACACCGCAGCGCAAAGCCAATCGCGACAAAACTCTTTAAACAGGCAAAGTTAGCAGCATGTATGTAGCCTAGAGCCTTAGCTGGTAAGCTAATGTTGGAACAGCTGGGTTTTTTATTTGGTGGTTAGCTGTGTCAACTACTTGCGGATAACATTATGCATCAATTTATTATCTATGAGATGAAATGTTTGCGCCGCCAACCCCCTTGGATATCGCAAATGCCCCCAGTGTCACTGTACTCAAAGTCCCCAGTGCACAGGTGAATGGCTGCTGTGCAGCAGCCGTGGAGTTTTAATCGTCAGCTGGACAAGTGAACGAAGTTACCAGCCAGAGTAGCAGCACAGGGGAATTATGAACTAGAACCAGGGACATGGCAGGTTCAAGCAATAGGTAATGAAGAGGTTTATTTTTTAACCAAAGTAGCTCTACTGATCAGACCTTTCTTGACCCTGTTAGCTGGTCCTCTTGTTTACGCTTTTTGCTTCCTTAGTGGTCGGTGTGAAGAATCGGTGGCGTGTCGGCAAGCGCAAGCGTTTTGGTGACGTCAGATATTACGAAGCGTAATCGCAGCCTTTGCGGTTTGAAAATCGCGTTTCATCATATCGCGATATTAGCGCAAATGCAATAAATCGTTCAGCCCTAGTTTAAAAGCTGTATAATTGCTAGACAAAGGTTATTGAATACACTTCCCTGAATATAAAAGTTAAAAGATTAATGGAGACATACATACCTCAACTGTGATTGCTCGCTGGTCGAACTGGGCGGCTGGGTCTTGTTCGAGTAGAAAGTTTGAAAATTCCATGGAAAATTCCCGGTCTTTTGCTGAGTCTTTTGGTTAGCCAGAACTCACCCACATACGGGTAGACTCTGTCCCGCTCTTCGCCCTACTTCTGGCTGTCCATAAACATGCCAAACAGCCTGTATGCGTCATCAGATGCTGTCCCCGCTCTTAATCTAACGCTACGGTTGACCAGATATATGCCATAATTCAGCCATACACTACTGGCGCCTTCTTATCTGTTATGGCTGCCCATAATCATGCCACATTGAAGCCAAAAGTTTTGGTCTGCCATAACAAAGCCCCAAATCTCCAGATGTATGCCAAAGTGCTGCCAGAAAGTCTGCTATCTGACAAGTCACCATAGCGGTATGTGAGTTCTAGCAATCTTTATTATTTTTATACCAAAAACTGGTAGAAAAAGACCCTCTCCGATATTATTCTTAACCACAAACGCAGTATTTCCCACATAATTGAATTCTATTTGTGATGGTAGGTTTGCAGATTCAGAATTAACTGTTTTTAACAAATTAGCGCAGCGTGGTTATGATGCAGGTTTAAGCACGATTTAGCTAGTGGACTTTTATGACAACAATTGCAGGATTGTTAATGTTTTCTTTAAACATGCATGTAGGTTTGTTGAGGGACAAGGGGAGGCTGTGCAAAGGTGCACATATCTTTACAATGAACAAATTCCATCCAATTTAAAGTACAACATGCAAAATCATTGTGTGGTGGTCAATGTTGATATTGTGGTGGGCCGCCACAAATAAGTCAATGTATGGGAAACACTGAAACGGCATGTTTTCCCCTTGTTGTTCTGTATGATTCCGAAGCATCTATATAGCCTACGAGAGGCGTAGTATTGTAAAAGGGGTAAGGCAAATTAACTTTGTACGTCAGGGGGATAAACGTTGTTCCCAGTGCCGGCCTGAGCCTTTTGGGGGCCCTAAGCAGAATTTGATTTGGGGGCCCCCTCCCACAACGCAGAGTCACCTGTGCTTGGTGATAATTGACAACTTCACACTATAATGTCATATTATAAATTAATACAGTGAGGTTATGTATTAATACAATGACTGATTATGAACTACTGTCCCCCTGGACACAGATGCATAAGGACCCTCTCCCCCTACCCTATTTGTGCAAATGTGGGTACAAACGGGTGTGTGTGTGTGTGTGTGTGTGTGGGGGGGGGGGGGTAGATGTGATTTCCTGTATTCTGGTGCATTTTTTGGGATGGTCAGCTGGAGAAGGACAGTACCTAAATTTGTTCAGATTCATAGCCTTTTGCTTTTTGACTTATATAGGTAGTGACTTCACACAACTACTTGGGGTTCAGGGTCCCTTGACCTCTTGGGCTCGGTAGGCTCATTCAGTAATCCATCCTTGCTCACATGCCAAAAATGTTTTGGGGCTCCAATCTATACTTCTGGCCCCATGTGCTTGGTAAACCAATGTATTAATATAGTTGTTATTTAAACCAACCCTGTCACCTTTTAATCTTAGAGGGTACTAAAATCACAGATTTATTTGAAACATTCATATTTAAAGTGAAGCACTAAGGGTGGTTTACTGAAGTTGAATTGACAAATAACAAAATACAACAGAATTTGTATTTGTTGTAAACAAGTACATCAGTTTAATGACTTGTTTTTCCAACAGATTTGCAGAACAAATCCGCAAATGTACATTAAATGAGCAATCTTCAACTACAAAATAAAACTAAAATAGACAAACATTAATAATCAAAAATAAAATGTCCCAAAAAATAGATAATTATTCCTACTTCGTTCCTGGTTTTTAGGCATCTGCAACTCTGCAGTGGACGAACCTGCAATGATTAAATAAATACATAAATAAATTTAAAAAAAAACTATGTTAAATGTGTCATGTCTATGTAACCATTTGCCATCAAGAAAACCTCACCTTCTGTGTCATCAGCCATGGAGGCAGACACTTGATGAGGTAGAGTTAGGTAGAGGTAGAGATGTGCTCCAAAGTACTTCAACAGTGTCTCTGAAAAACAAAAATTGCATAAGTGCATATAGTTGATCGAGCAGAATGAGTTTATTTTGCTATCATTACTTACACTCATCAACAAGCAATTCCACATGTAACAATTCATATTCTATTGGCAAATGAGGCATAATCAAAAGAGTATATATACTTAATTGCAGTATGGTGATAACATGGTGATCTACTGCAGCCTAAATATTAGGGTAGCACCGCTACGTCACTCGCCACTATCTTAATCAAATGTAAGTCTATTTTCATCACAGAAGTCTCCCCACCCAACATGGTATAATTTCTCAAACACTACCATCTCTCTCCAAAGATCTTAGAGCAGAGCGTACTGCTGTTCCATCTTTCCCTATGAAGTTGGAACGTTACCGATGCCCAGAGTCACGCTAGTCAGTGGGTTGGTTTGGGACTGGGAGCCTGGGCTTAGCCTGTTGTTGCTATCAGACTTACCACTATGTCACATATTATAGAACAGTAATAAACTATCAACACTTTCAGGTGCAAAATCAGAAACAATCCCTCTGTGGTAAATTTGCCTTCAGCTACGTTTCCATGTAGCTACTGTAGTGCTAATGTCCACTTCAGTCAGCTAGCTAACTTTAATTTACGACATAACCTAGAGCTAGGGTACATGCTTGATTGAACATCCAAAACAATCCCAATCTCCCTGACATCTGAAATACATCTAGATAAATATATATTAATGGGAGACATTTCTCTGTTGATGGCAGGGATTTAGCTCTGGTGATGGCTTATTAGATCATGACAGCTAGCTAGCTACCTCAAGCACAAAACATACTGTAAATAACCATGCAAACATACCTGTATCTTGCTCGTTTTTCTCCTCCTCTGTCATTTTCTTCTTTCTGTTTTCGGCACCAGAGGGATACGTCCTTTTTGTGACTTGTCTTAACATTACCGTCTCTTCCGATTGTTGAACTTGATGCAGTGTCTGCATGAATTGTCGCACCCGAGGTGTCTACTTTATGCGCGTGACTCAAAGGCTGGCAGACACAGTAACAATAGGCAGGTATATTGATCATGAAATCAGAATGTTCTTGTTTTGAATGATTAATTGTTTAATTTATTCATTCATTGATATCACTTGTTTACGTTATTTATTATGTAAAAAAAAAAGAAACTCGATTGGGGGCCCCCTGGTGGCCAGGGGGCCCCAAGCAGCCGCTTAGTTCGCTTATGCCTCAGGCCGGCCCTGCTTGTTCTGCGAAGGCCAGGTGTAAAACCGGCCAGTTGAAAAATGGGGCGGGCTGGGAAATGAAGGTTGATCTTGGCCAGCAGATGGCGGTACCTCCACATATAGTGAGTACTAAGCTACGTCCCGACGTGATTCTATGGTCAGATTCAGAGAAGATAGTTTACTTCATTGAACTCACTGTTCCTTGGGAAGACAGAGTGGAAGTGGCCAATGAGCTGAAGAGAGCTAAATATATACTGAAATAGCAGAGGAGGCCGCTAAGCGAGGTTGGAGTGCACGATTAAGGCCTATTGAAATCGGTGCACGTGGGTGTGTGGCCAGATCTGCTATTGGCTTGCTGTCTGAATTGGGCATTTGTGGTCGAAGTCTAAGGCAGGTGGTTAGTAACATGTCTTTAGCAGCAGAACGGGCAAGCGAATGGTTGTGGGTAAGGAGAAGTTACCCTTCCTGGGGCACAAGCTAAGGTAAGCTAACTGGCTCATTTGTTTTGGTTGTGGGTAAGGAGAAGTTACCCTTCCTGGGGCGCAAGCTAAGGTAAGCTAACTGGCTCATTTGTTTTGTGTTTGTGATGGACTGTGCCTAGGTTGATGGTACTTGGCTAAGGTTCTTTATGGTTTATGGTTCAGTCCGCATCAACGGGACGGACCGACCTAGCCAACTTAGACCATGCCTAGGTTGGTTAAGGGTATTTGGATGCTTGTTGTGGTAATATGGGGCAGCATGGGGCGTAAGCTAACTGCTAACTGCTGGCTAATTTGTTTTGTGTTTGGGATGGGGCCTAAGCTAACGGGCTAAGCTAACTGGCTAATTTGTTTTGTGTTTGTGATGGGCTGTGCCTAGGGTGATGGTTGGTTGGCCAAGGTTTTTTATGGTAATGGTTCAGTCCACATCAACGGGACGGACCAACCTAGCCAACCTTGACCATGCCTGGGCTGGTTAAGAGTATTTTGGAAATTGGATATTTCAATGTGGTAATATGGTGGCAGCATGGAGGGGAGTGTCTCCAGGACGCTGGTTGCACTGTTAAGCCTTCATGAGGTGTCGTGGGCCTAACTTAACGAAACATCGGTGAATGAGGGTGCCCACTTGATAACCCCAATGACATGCCGCATACTATATAGGCTACTGCTGTTGGATAGGCCATTTGTATTGTGCTTGTGACCATTTGTTGGCGGATTTGTGGGTAGTGTGCTTTTTAAAGTTAAACTTGAGCAGGGGCTTCTGAATGTGTTTTTACCTTGGATTTTGGCACAAGGGATTTTAACATCTAATCCTGTGTATTAATGTAATAAAGATCAGCGTTGCGTGTGTACCCGTGTGTGTGTATGTGTGCTTATGACATTTGCTGGCCGTTTTAACCTTGTAAACGTCATTTTTTGACCAGTTTTATTTGATTCATGTAGGGGGGAAGGCCTAGGACAAATTTTTTGAGCCGGGGGGAGGCCCCTGGAAAAAAAAACATTTGAGCGGAGGGCCAGGCAGAACATTTTTAACCCGATCGTCTGGCGACCGGACCCCCCCACCCCCCCCGGTAAATATCGTACAGTCCCTAATCTAAGCGTGCTCAGATGACATGATCGACCAGGCGCTGTTGCTCACCTGTCCATCATCGTAAAGCCCGATTTGATTGGTTTGCCCGATCTAGGGCGAGCATAGTTGCTCCACCATGGAGCAATGTCAGACCGAACTTTCCAACCTCAAATGTTGTGGGCGGGACTAAGTTCGGCTGGCACCCAGGCTAGTTGCATACCGCATTCAATTCAAAATTCTGCTCCTCACACACAAGCCCCTACATAGTCATGCTCCCACCTATTTTACTGACCTCTTGGAAAACTATACCCCTGCCCACTCACTGCGATCCATCGCAGCAGGTCTACATAATACACCAAAAATGAACATTCTGTCACACTGCCCCTAAACTCTGGATTTTTGATTTGACTGCATAAGTTGATATTTTTTATTTTAATATTATATTAATTATTTTTGTAAGTGACCTTGGGTGTCATTAAAGGCGCTTTTAAATCAAATGTATTATTATTTATTATTATCTGAGAAGGGTTCCCTTGGTAAAGATGAACGATTTTAAAGTTGAACAAAAGTTCCTGATATATGTTCCAGTATCTGTAACTTCTTTTATTATTGAAAATAAATTGTCTATTTTTTTGGGGGGGATTCGTCCATCCCCTGAATTGCCCCATCTCTCCCATATCATCAGCATGGTCAGATTCCAGCGAAATGTCTTGCTATTTGGTGTTTTTCTTGAGATGTTTTTTTGCTGCAGGATTGCTATTATGCTGCTTCTCAGCACCTCTCTATAACTCAAGTCACTAAGTCACTCGCATAATAAATTGATAGAGGATGCGTTGCCCAAGCTCTCACAAAAAAGCACTATTAAGAGGATCCTGGTTATGTTTATGACAGTAAAATCTTAAATGAAGGTCACGTTAAAGGGAAAACCATTCTAGAAGTTATGCTTTGCCTCTGTCAGGACTTAGTTCTTACCACTTTGGGTCATATGGTTATGGTTATGGTTATGGATTTAGCAGACGCCTTTGTCCAAAGCGACATATAAATACAAAACAACATAATAATATTTAAAAATGAACAGGGAACAGATTAAAATCTAGGTCAAATATAGTAAGGAGAATAGTTGTAGTACACAATAATATCAATTCAATCAATAGCCTAATAAAAAAAGCAATGTAAAAAAAAGGGAAAGGCAATAATAAAACAATAATGAAAATTCAATCAATAATATAAAAACAATAACATGCTAAGACTACATTAAGGAGAATATCAATAATAAACAATAATGTCAAATTAATTAACAGCCCAATTAAAATAAAACAACATTATATAAACCATAACACATAAGCGCTTAAACAACTAAGTATATGTTGAATAGGAATGTCTTTAGACCCCTCTTAAACGACCCAAAACTACCACAGGAACGGAGAGCACTGGGCAGTTCATTCCACCAACATGGAACCACTGAAGAAAAGAGTCTGGAATTAGACCCAGTTTTTATGACTGGTCGACACAACATACGCTCACCAGAAGACCGCAGTGGGCGGTTGGGGATGTAAGGCTTGATTATTGAATTAAAATAACTAGGAGCAGATCTAGTTAGTGTCCTATAGGCCAAAGTGAGAGATTTAAATTTAATTCTGGCTACTATAGGGAGCCAATGGAGAGTAACTAGGAGAGGAGTTACATGTGTCCTCTTTGGCTGATTGAAGACCAAGCGTGCTCCAGCATTTTGAATCAGCTGTAATGATCTTGTTACACAAGCGGGTAAGCCAGCTAATAGTGAATTACAATAGTCCAGCTTAGAGATGACCATGGTCTGAACAAGAAGTTGTGTGGAATCTTGTGTCAGATAAGGTCTGATCTTCCTAATGTTGTAAAGCATAAACCGGCATGATTTTGCAATAGAAGCTATATGCTCAGAGAAGTTAAGTCGGTCATCAATTACAACGCCCAAGTTTCGTGCCGATCTAGTTGGGGTCAGTGAAGTTGAGTCAAGCTGGATGTTAATCTGTTGGGGAATAGCTGTTTTAGCTGGAAACACCAAAAACTCTGTTTTTGAGAGATTAAGCTGAAGGTGCCGATCTTTCATCCAGGCTGAAATATCCTTAAGGCATGCAGAAATCCGGTGGGAAACACTAGAGTCATCAGGTGGGAAAGACAGGTAAAGTTGAGTGTCGTCTGCATAACAGTGATAGTCAAATCCATGGGAGCGAATGGTATCACCTAAGGAAGTGGTGTAAATAGAGAAAAGCAAGGGTCCTAATACTGATCCCTGAGGCACACCTGTGGTGAGGGCATGAGACTTAGATACCTGTCCCTGCCAAGACACATATAACTCTATCTCAAAAGGAAATGATCATACACTCTCCATTAGATACCAGAGGAGTGATTATAGGACTCTTTCTTTATTTCTCTCTCTCACACACAAGGTGGATGTTGCTGATATGTGTATTATCATTGATTGTAATTTCTTACTGATTTGAAAGGTGGATGAATCCCAAGATAGGCTTTGCGGGGCTACACATTCTTGTTATTTTCATCCTATAGAACCATCTACTTACTAAAGGTGCAATGTTCTAGTAGTGGAACTTCATTCTGTTAATGGACTATGGATATTGTTTTAGTTGCTTGGCAGATCCAAATCCAAAATGATTTACAACATACTATACATTATAAAAACATTTCAATAGTTTACAATACAGTGTCCTATTAAAATGTCTGTGTCTTTGAAATCTGCTGTACTTCCTTGCATTTTAAATTTCACAGGAATTTCATCAGAAAAATAAATCTCAAAATCAGTGTTCTACTTTTGATCTAAAATCAAAAGTCTGACAAACAAAGCGTTGTTGTAATAGGTTTGTATCACATTCATATACAAATAATGAAATAACAAGTATTTTTTTAAATTTTGGATTCTCAATTGAATCAAATGAACGAATCATACACAGACTATATGCGTACCTCAATCTTAGAAATATTTAAACCTTTTAGTACTCCATCATTTGCTTGACAAATTGAAGGAACACGCCAACATTTTGGGAAATTAGCTAATTCAGAGTCTACTCCAGAGTTAGATAAGATGATGCATATCCGTCTCGTCTCTGAGCATGCAGTAACTCAGTGTGACGCAGTCATTGTTAGCCTAGCTTAGCATAGCTCATTGAGATGGGCAGAACCAATTAGCCTTCAGCTCCCAAACGTGATAAAAGAACTCCAACATGTTCCACATTTACATGTTTTGACTTGTATACTTCATACCTGCCAACATTTGGTTTTCAAAATCCGGGAGATTTGTACGGGGACCCTTCGGCACGACGGGGGACAGGTGGGGGGGGGGATGGGGGGTGTTATGAAGACATAACTTAATTTATTGATATTTCTTTAGATTTTTTTCTGCACTATCAACATTGCCATCTTCAGTTCGGCTTGCATCACGTTTTCTGCCTGTCGTGATGAAGGATGAGATCGCCTGTGTGCCCTTACTGGCCTCTTCTGCGCGATGGTGCCGCTGTGTTTTAATGTGCTGACTAATGTCATTTTTCCCTCCGTGGCCTACATTAAAATCAACACGACACACCTTACAAAAAGCGTGGAGGTGGTCGATATGACTGGGTAAGATACACGTAAATTGTTGCGTCCAACATTGCTGAAATTTACAAGTGTACTTCGGTTTCTTTGCGGGGACACCGCGACCGCCTTCACCTGCCATGTCTATCGGCTCGCTTAAACGCGACTGCGCAACTGGGTTATAGGTTGCCAGGTTAAGGTGACAAACGGGTTGAAATTGTATATGGTGTGTGTGGATTGTGTGAATATAATGCATTTGATACAATATCTGGCAACTGGTCAACATTAGACAAACATATTGGTCCGATTCATAAAGGAGTTTGGGCCATGCAAATTACGGGAGTTTCCCGGGAGAATTAACAAACCGGGAGGGGTCCGGGAGATAGGGCTAAAAACGGGAGAAACCCGGGAAAAACGGGAGTGTTGGCAGGTATGGTATACTTACAACATAGGCTACAAATACCAATGTAAAATGAGACCATGATTTTCTATGTTCTCATTCAGGCAAAGAACTACTACTTGGGTGGAGTGATTTGCACGTAGCACCTGAAAAGATCCGGTGTTACTTCAGCAAATCCCAACTAGCAGTGCTTTGCCTGAATTAGAATGTAGTTCTAAGTTGTACATGCTTAGAAAAGTCATGTGTCTCATTTTAGATTGAAATTTGTACACATTGTAATGATTCTAGTCAACATGTAAATAGGACAATGTTGGAGTTATTTCGATACTTTTGAGAGATAGCTAGTTGGATCTGGCCACCTCTGCTAAGCTAGGCTGATGGTGGGAGCAATGATGTATGACTGGGGACACGGTGATGTGCGGCTGGATGTGCATTGCTTGACAGTAGTGCTTAACACGTCCATGTGATGTCATGGTAATGGCCACTTAGAAATAATTGTTTTGTTGTCATTGCCTCTCTCATTTGACCTGATCATCTGCTTTGCCTCTCAGCATAAAGATGAAGATGACAAGAGTTCAGTCCTGCTGGAGTAGGGCCTTGGTCTGTGTTGTGGCCTTCCTCTTCAGCTGTGTGATGTTCAAGAGGTACCACTACCTGGTCGTCCCGCTGGACTCCAAATCATCACCTTTCCACCAGACACACACACACCCTCTGTTGTCCAACATATTTCACAGTGGCACTCCCTCACCACCAGTGCCCCCCCCATGCTCTGGCAATGACAGCACAGAGGTCATTCCATCACACCTGCCCCAGTCATACCAGGAATTCTTACGCTACAGACATTGCCGGACATTCCCAATCCTATTGACCCCTTCACCTTGTGAGGATGACCTCTATCTACTGTTGGCCGTGAAGTCCACAGCTATGCATGTCGACCGCCGTGCTGCAGTGCGGAACACCTGGGGTAACGCAGGTAAAATCCAGGGTCGACGAGTTAAGCTGGTCTTCCTGATGGGCCGCTCATATGACCTGGTGCAGGGTCACGACCCTCAGCCACTGCTGCAGAGGGAGAGCCATCGCTATGGGGACATCTTGCAGTGGGACTTTGTGGACAAATTCTTGAACCTGACCAGGAAGGAGGTAGGATTCCTCAGTTGGTTCTCGCGTATGTGCAACAGCACGCAATTTGTGTTAAAGGGCGACGATGACGTGTTTGTAAACACAGAGAATCTGGTTGAGTTCCTAAAAGACCACAAACCTGTGAATCACCTGTTTGTAGGATACATCCACGACCCTGAGTTGCCCATCAGAGACAGAAACTCAAAGTACTTTGTCCCTGTTGAGATGTACCCAGCCGGTAAGCTCTATCCACCCTTTCCGAGTGGCGGTGGATATCTGATGTCACAGCAGACTATGTTGGGACTGGATGTGGCGGCCCAGAAGGTGAAGCTGTTCCCACTCGATGATGTCTTTCTGGGATTGTGCTTGCAGAAAATGGGTGTGAGCCTCACACAACATGGAGGTTTTCTGACATTTGGCATCAGAAATGACCTAAAGCACCCCTGCGTATATCGTGAAATCATGTTGATGCACCAGATGAACCCAGTAGAGATGCAGCTCATGTGGTTGTTGATGCAAAACAGTCCACCATGTGGAAGTTGAAAGGAAACACTTTGAGCCTGTGGAATGACTAATGAAAAAACTAAACTAAAACTATAAAGTCTCAAAAATTTATTTAAACAGCCTAGGGGGGACAAAGTCTGATGGATAGGCAGGGAATTTAATTTGGCCAATGATATCCTTTAGAAGAGAAAGTGTGACATATAAATTAGCTAAAGACAGAAAGTTAGACTAGCCAGCCAAGATGCAAAGATTGAAGAAATTAGTTCTTCTATCCACCGAATTTATTGGATATAGGAGGAACAGGATGAGATTCTGAGAATGCAGTGAGAGAAGGAAAGGTAACCTAACATGCCTTTTAGCCCAGTTGACGTATTGGCTGCAATATGCAAAATATAGCTGTAGCAAACCGACACAAAAGTAGCCTCCCGTAATACTCCCATTTTATTCAAAGGTAGAACGCTACTGACAACTCCAGGCTTCCACGCATGCTTGTTTGTTTACACCGAATACAAGTGCAAAACGAAAGTAGGCCTAACGTTTGCCTACTGCCCCCATCAATGCAGATATTTCAAATAAAAACTAAAAGTATAAAACATATATCCTTGATTAGCCTATGTTGGGTTTTGTGGAAGAGAAAATGGACTGTTTTAGTAGTAGTATTAGGCAGTATGCAGTCAGATAGGTCACCATGGGCATATTTGGATTAGCTACAGATGGATTCACAAATAAATAAATTAGGCTACATTTGGCAGGATACTTGATATACAGGCTAAATGCAAATATGGCAATGTATTATATTATTTTACATTAACAAAATGTAGGAAAATAGAACAGACTGAAAATAAAGTAGGCACTGATCTTTAAAATCCTGTTTCTTGTAGCCTAAATGTTGTCAGTCATTCTTAATATTCGCAATTGGTGCACTGGCATGTTTAACTGTTAGCTGCAGTATAATGTTAGATTATGTGTAAGTTAAGTACAGAACTGACTGTGTGCCCACATTTTTGTCTGTGCTCCTACATTTTTTAACTTGGGCGCACAAGGGAAACCTGGAAAAAAATGTTAGTGTAGAGCCCTGTATATCCAAGATTTTTTTGGAAGTGGACTAAAGAAGTGAGATAATTATTTACAGTCAAGGGGTGTGCTTAAATGAGTCGCAGTATCATGTTTTAAAGCACTTGAGGATTGGGTAGCAGACAGTGGAAGGATTAAAGGAAAACTCCAGTGATTTTTCACACAGATCTCTGTTTCTCCAGGTCACCAAGTAGTAAAAAAACAACAACTAGAGCAGCCAGGGCATCTTTAAAACCATGCCCCCAGAGTGTAGCACTGTAGCTGTTTCCATTTTTCTTTGTACAAACAGTACTCAGTAACCTTGAGAAACCGAGTTCTATGTGAGAAATCGCCAGAGTTCTCCTGTGTGTGACAATAATGGGAATCTCACTCACTTACTGTTATGACCTTACCAGGTCTTTCTGGACCCTACCCATCTTGTGTGCCCATGTGTCTCTTTCCCTCTCAGTTGCAGCAGGTGAATAGCCAAGGTGTACTCAGGTGTAAGAGGCCTGCTTTTCCCATTCTGGCTGTTCTCTCCTCCTTTCCCGATATTTGATTTCTGTTTTGCTTTACGTCCCCAAGACACTGACTGGCATTAAGGGTCATTTACACCAAGAACGATAACGGTAACTATAACCATAGCGATAAAAATGTCCACACTGAACAATAATAAACAAAGTCTCTCCTCTTGTTAATGAATGTGACAGCTAAAATTTGATGGGTTCTGATTGGCTATTAGCTTTTTATCGTTCTCAAAATCGCTCTGAAAGTGATCCCCAACGATATCGTTCTTCATGTCATTATAGTTTATGTGTGAACGTTGTCATTCATATTCACAAGAATGATATTTGTTTATAGTTATCGTTGGTGTGAATGATCCTTTACACTTTTGTTTTATCTGACTGAACCATATGTAAGAAATGTATTTCAATTAATCATAAAATGGCCCTGATATGTCACTAGACATTAAGAAATCATGTTAATTTCAAATACTTACTGACAACAGTAGTCCGGCCAGGATATTGTCATTTAAAAAGTGAAGTTGCAGCCCTCAACTGATGTTGATGTTGTGTTTTGTCATGTCATGTGTTTTGGCCTGATGCGCCACCCAAGTCAGTAGTGTTTCGCCATCCGGGTTGGCAACTTCAAGTCAGGGGGGAGGGGGGAGGTCTACAGTAATTTGAAAGTGATTGCAGTACCAGTTTTGGCCACAATCTTACATATGGTTCCTTTAACATTTTTATTCTTTAATAAATGTACTTATGATTTAAATTCTGCGTGTGGCCTCATGTAACTGGCGTTGATAGGCCTGTATGATTATATTTTGTCCTTGGGTTGTTTTTGTTCAATTTATCGTTTGGTTGTATTTCATGAGCCGTGTATGTCATGTGACCTTGAATGAACTTATATGACCTGGAAGCGTTAGGGTCAGGGAAAGGACTTCTGAAATGAGTTTGCGTGCACTGCGTTTGCAACGCTCCAGAGATTCTACTGCTGGTACAAGGCGTACACGGTAATTGCTTGAATGTATTGTATTTTCTTTATACATTTTTTGTATGTCTTCTTGCTTAATATTAATGCATGGTATGTGTTTTGTTTGTTGTCTGCCAGTTTTCACGGTGCTCATGACGAAGAGTCATGACATCAGTACACAGCAAAATAAACATACAAAAAAGCAAACAAAAACAGACAAATTTTTATCATAATTGTTATTCAAACGGAGAAATCACATGCTCCCATACAGGCCAGTTACACCTCCCTTTCATGTTTCCACGCTAGAGTCAGCATGTATTGAAGGTGCCCTGCCACACTTATTTCATTACTTTGTATGTCTGAAGTTCTACCATGGATTCTGTAAATTTTTTTGTGAAAAACATGCCTTGGTTACCTTGTTTAAAGCCATTCTAGCTGTATAAAAAAAGCCTGCAGGAAGACTCCGCTCCATTTGCGCCACTTCTCATTAATATTCAATGAGCTAAGTTGCTTGACTGTAATTGGCAAACAGCTAGTCGGTTTTGTCCATAACATGACAGCTATCAACTAATTTGGCATGAACTTAGCTTGGCTAGCGAGTGCTAGCATTGTCCAAATGGGCATAAAACCTGCTAGGCTAGCAAGTGCATTAAACCTAATAACGCTTCCTTGAGTTTATGATATCGTTTTACTTACGGACTGGGCACTGGTTGTAGACTGCCACGATGGTAGCTGTTATCAACTAATTTTAGCTTCATTGCATGAACTTAGCTAGGCTTGCGAGTGCTAGCCTTGTCCAAATAGGCATAAAACCTGCTAGGCTAGCAAGTGTATTAAACCTGTATAACATAGTGTAGTGAGAAATCCCAGAGTGTATGTATTTTAACATTCATTTTAATCACCACCCTAGTCTTTGATCATTCCAAACCCTTTGTAGACCAAACTGCTCTTGTGACCTTTGTCAATCAAATGTTGAGTTGACAATAACGTTTTACTTACGACTGGGCACTGGTCGTAGACTGCCGCAATGGTAGCCTATACTGCTACAGGCTTCAACAGCAACGTTTTTGCAAAGCCTGTGGTATTGTTCCAAAAAATAAACTAAAGCCATTTGATCCTTAACTCAATTTTACCCACTGAGTCCTTGGGCAAAATGCATTGTTGAAGTTCTATTCGTGCATAGCGCACAAGCCTGTTGACATTCAGCCATCCTTAGAGCTAGACGAATTCTGTGGGCATGGTCTCAACTGGGCGAGCTCATGAATAGTAATGAGCTCAATCAATTCCACGTCAAACTGAAGAGCTATTGCAATTGGTCTGATGTCTCCGCTTATTTCTTTTCAGTGGCTAGAGCTGACAGAGGAGGTAGCTGTTCATTTTCACATTCACGACATAGCACAAACACATATGGACCTAATGTATTTTAAAAAATACAAGTAAAAATGATTGTGTGGCAGGGTATCTTTAAGGGCCGTTCACACCAAGAACGCTAACTATAACAATAACAGCAAAATAATTATCATTCTAGCTAATATGAATGACGATGTCCACAGATAAACTATAACTATAACATGAAGAACGATATCGTTAGGGATCACTTTCAGAGTGATTTGAGAATGATAAAAAGCTGACAGCCAATCAGAATCCATCAAATTTTAGCCATCACATTCATCAACACGAGGAGAGACTTGGTCTCCCTATCGTTGGTCAGTGTGGAAGCTTTTATCGCCATAGTTATCTTTATTGTTCCTGGTGTGAACAGCCCTTAACACTTATGCACACAACAGCAACTGATATCTTGTTACACGCACGTAATAACAGATGATATACATGTTTCCTTTCTGATATTAAACACGCCTTCTTTGAGAAGTTTGAACACAACACAACAAACAAACAGGTTTACAAACGTGTTTTTTTTTCCATGCTACTTTTATTTTTACTTCACATGCTTGTTGACTTTTAAATGATCAAGACAGCACAATAACAACAGCGGTCATTGCTGTTACAGAAATACATCTCATCAACACAGATCACTGCTACACCAGTGTGGGAAGTCCACTTTAATGCATGTACTAATGGTCAATCAAACCCTTGGGTCCTCAGTGGGAGACTCATCCTTCCAACAGCCAGTTCTTCCTCAACAAGGACACCCAAACCGGACTTTGTAGTCCCGGCAGTCTTGTTTGGGCCCGTTCTGGCATACAAGCCCAGTCGTCGGAGAGTAGCTGTACAGAGAGGGGTGGGGGTATAGATATGTGCCAGTCATCGTACTAGCGAGACATTAATCTTATCCTATGTAATGGGATGATTTCCCATTTTTACACTTACAGCCTGAAAAGCCTTTCTTAGGTAAAATCAACTATTTGTTTGTCTGTTTTAAACTCAAACTCCAAGATATATTTTACATTAATACTCACACTCTTGCTGACATATACAAGGGAAGTACATTGTAGTAAAATAAATAAATAACTATATTTTGAAAATAAAAAAATCCCTTACTAGAGGAAGTCTTGGCCAGTCAAGGTCGCAGGCGTGTTTGTGTCCACAGTTCTGCTCTCAATGGCGATGGGATTGGCGCAGATCTCTCCAGGGTTCGCATTATGCAGGTTGGTGAGCAACTCCCAGTCACCCGTACCGGAGGGATCGTCACGATCGTACCACTTTGTCCAGCACACTGCACGAGAGCACAAGAAAGGAAATCTGGTTTAAATAGAACGTCAGATGTGTTGTAGCAGTTATTGTTTTAGTGTATCTATACGGACCCGGTTGGATGAACATGTTAAGATGTGCATGTGAAGGTTTTTCACATGTATCAAAGTTGAATAAAGAGTTGCCCTGTTGGGCAGAAACAATATTTTCAGGGCCAGATGTATGAACGCTTTTGTGTGCGTGCATGCGTGTATAATCATTGTGAGGTATGTACAAACAGGCCGCACTGAGGTAAAAGCGCAAAACTGCCTGTCGCGGAAGCTGAAAATGGCAAATTGCGTTTTTCCGTGTCATGCTTATGCATTCATGGGAGGGTCAAGGGGAGAGTGGGAGCCAAACTACCAGGGGCACCACAGCGTGGCGAGCTGTAGGCTACAACATTGAAAACACATTGATTGTCAAATAATAGACGGTTTATGCGGGAGCAGCAAGTAATTCATTTTCAGTTTTCATCGGTTAAATAATAGTCATGTATGAGACGTTCAAAGCCTACAGAATGCAGAAAAGTGCACAGATTGAAAAACTTTTCTCCCACATATGATGAGGGTGCTGATCTTCAGCCTGAATCGCCAGGTTGCTAGCAGTGGAACGTAGCAGAGGGGGCGGCAATGTAATAAGGTAAAATCTGAATCTCACCATGTCACCGAATCAGGATCAATTACCTCGTTTCTGCGCAATAATAACGTCCTATCACAGGTTGGTATGAGACAGCGACACGCAAAGTGCATTCCTAATGTCACGTTTAACCTTTAAACACTGTTCGTTGCTACCCCCCTTAATGTACTGTTCGTGGTCAAATTTGACCGGACACACTCTAAACCCAGATTTAGTTGTAATAAATATGTTAGGTGGTCACTACTAATGTTTGTGTGTTTTGTGAAAACTCTATGTCATAACTAAAAGAAATGAGTTGATTGTACTATTTAAGTGAAATATACAGTGCACTGATCATGTTAAGCAGAGACAACGATAAATGTTATGTTTTTGCAAGGCAGAGGAGGGGTCTAATAAAAATTCTGCCCATCAACCATTCCTCCTGCTTCTCAGTCCAGATGAATGACTCCATGCCTCGTGCTGCTGTGACAAATAGGCTACTACATCAAATGGTGGGTGAACTTTCTGATGAACTTGTTGAAAAATTAAAATTCTGATGAAATTTGAAAATTGAAAATTGAAAATTATGTTCAGTTTGACCAATAGTTAGCTAAATGTTTGTTTACGTGATTAACTTACATTAACCTGAGAAAAGTAAGGTAACATTAGCTCCGTTGTTAGCATGCTAGTAGTCTTTTGGACAGTTAGCTCATGGTAGCTACCTTCCAATGGGTGTGTATGCCAGATTATAACAATATCACATATGTTTTCGTGTAAATATACTTGTCTTGGTGCTACTAAGTTTAATTCAGACTTTATCATTGAAATAGGTGTTTCTGTCTGTAGACAGTTTTAGCTAACCATAGCAGCACATGTTGGTTAGCTTTTGGCTAATGTTAGCCGATGTCCATTCACTTATTTGTTGCATTCATAGGTGATATAACAAACTTTTATTTCAACTGTGTAAATGAACATGGACTAAAAAAATGTTTTCTTATGTTCTTTTTTATAGGTTCTTCGTCTTTTTTTTTATAGGTTCTTCATCTACAGTGGATGTGGAATATTTATGAGTTTAAATGTTGTTTGTTCATGTTTTATCAATAATAAAAGGCATTCCTATACATTGTGATTCATTTCTTTTCAATTTTTAATAAAACAATTAAATTAATACAGTACCCTAATCTTAAAATAAAAAAACAATAGGCCTATCTACAGAACTTAGTTCATATTTTAATGAATTTGTTAACATGCATTTTAACCTAGTTATTTTATACAACTGCAACTTCTGAAACAATAAGTTAAGTGAACTAAAGATTTTTAGTAAAGACTACTAATGTAAGCTTAATTTGTCTACAGCATCAACATATGGTTGTTAGTTGACACAACTAAACATGTTTAGTTTTATGTTTTGTAAAAACTAGAATGGTTTAAGGCAATCGGTTTCCACGCAATTTTCTAGTAATGACAACTAGTTCGGGTTTAGAGTGCAGTTTTAACTGCTCTTAAATACCAATACCATGACAAAAAGTATTATTCAATAGAACATTATTGTAAACAGACCCTTATGAGAACATTAACATCTACATGTGTCAAAATCATGTGTGTTTGTGTGTGTGGGTGTGTGTGTTTCTGTATGTGTGTGAATGTGTGCGAATTCTTCATGCACAGTGCATGACAACATAAACTGAGAACATGAACTGTGTGTGTGTGTGTGTGTTTGTGCGTGTGTTTGTGCGTGTGCATGTGTGGGTGGGTGTGAGTGTTTCTGTGTGTGTACTGTACATGCATGTGTGTGCAAACATTGGTTGTTTTCCTGCACATGTAGCAACATGACAACATGAACTGACAATAGGAACTGTTTGTGTGTGTGTGTGTGTGTGTGTGTTTGTGGGTGTGTGTGTGGGGGGTGTTTCTGTGTGTGCGTGCATGCCTGTGTGTGCGAACATTGGTGGTTCACATGCAGAAGTGGCAACATGAACTGACAACATGAACTGTGTGTTTGTGTGTGTGTGTGTGTGAGAGAGAGAGAGGGTGTACATGTGTGTGTGTGTCTGTTTGTGTGTGTGGGTGTGTTTCTGTATGTGCGTGAATGCCTATGTGTGCGAACATTGGTGGTTCAAACGTGCAAGTGGCAACATGACAACATGAACTGACAACATATACTGTGTGTGTGTGTGTGTGTGTGTGTCTGTGAGTCTGTGAGTGTGTGCGTCTGTGAGTGGGTGTACACTGTGTGTGTGTTTGAGTGTGTGTCTCTGTGAGTGGGTGTACGTGTGTGTACTTTATGTGTGTGTTTGTGTGTGTGTGTGGGTGTGTGCGCTTCTGTGTGTGCATGCATGTGTGTGGGAACATTGGTGGTAAGTTGTAGGAGTGTGTGTAAGGAGATGTCTTTTACTTCCTGGATGAAAATTATACTCTTTCCCATTCATTTCCTATGGCGGTCATTTTTGACCGTAAACAAAAGAAGTGTTTCTACGTTGAATAAACCACTCAAAATTCAAAGAAAGTAGTCCAAATTAATTCTGTGTTCAAAAGCCTTTTGTGAAGGATATCATACGATGTTGAGGCAATCTGATGAAAAATGCCATATTTATGGTAGAGGGAATGTGTAAATCGGTCATTTTTGACCAGAACAGTGTTAGAAGGTTAAATGCACACGGCATCATTCAATAGGTAGTCCTATTTCTGTATAATAGCCTAATAAGCTTATGTTACTAGAAAGCCTAATTGCTTAATTGTAGGCTACCGTTTTTCCGCGAGGCAAGTTGTTATTTTTTTTCCGTGCGGTCCAGAAAGTAGCAACGTTTAGTTCACCCATACATTGAGACGAGCACCGATCTGCACGCATAGCCGTGGGAAGTGGGGGTGCGGCAGCACCCCCTGCAGGAAAGCACGCGTATTTATGTGTCATACCACTCACGATCAGAAAAAAAATAAACTCTCCGTCCCCCTGTCTATTATTCTATTATGCACTAAAAAAAAATTTACATTAGACCTGGGAGATCTAAACAAAAACTAAACAAATTAACAAAACAAACCGGAGGGAGATATCCTATGACGCTAGCTTTATGGTACGACAATATGCCATATTAAGTAGCTGAATATTACCGTGAGTTTCCCAAGGAGCTGAACACGGGCCGCCTCAATCTTCAGCCTAAAATGATGCATAGTGTTATCGGGGAGTCTCGGTGCACCACGGTGAAAGGTGGCATGGATATTGAGTAAGCTCCATCCACAAACAAGAGCTCTCTTCAGCGAGGTAGATGAACTTATTCATCTGTGTCTGCGTGCCTGTTTCAGTGGCCTCCTCAGAGCGTTCTCTCTTTTCTTTTTGAAAGTGTAGGTTAAAGGCTACACTGTGCGTTTATGATGTTAGCATTTGTTGTAGTAGGCTATATTTGTGATATGTGGATCAATTTAATGTAGGCTAGCCTAAATATTGCGTTGTGTAGGCCTATGTTATGCATATGTTTTGAGTCAATGTGTTCTGTCTAATATGCTGTGCGATAGGGTCTTTAGCCGGTTTTGACACCCATGTCAGAAGCGTCAATAATTATTACGTTTTATTAATGTTGGTGTTCAACAGTTTTATATTTCATGTGTTCACCGTCGTTTTCGGTGCAAGGCTACAGCAACTTTGTTACCTTACTAGTGTAGCGTCAGATAGGTTATTTCAATCTGTGCGTTCGCATTTTTTCTGTAGTGTAGCCATAATGTTCTTGACAGTGATGTATGCCTGTGCTGTGTGTCATGCAATGCCAGTATGCTGTTGTCCATTAACAGAGAAAGGCGTTTAAATAAAATACAATAACTTTTTTACCATTTCAATAAAGCCTATGCCCCCCCCCCCACTACAGCACCCCAAACCAAAACTCACTTCCCACGGCCCTGTCTGCACGCTGCAGCCAGGGGCTTCTGCGAAGGTAGCACACAGTCGAAAGTGGCACACAGTCTATGAATATGGGGGCGACATATTCCTATTTCGCCCAGGGCGCAGAATTGCCTTACCCCGGCCCTGAGTCTAGCAGCTGTGTTTTGTACCATTTGTAATCTGGCAATGTTAGATTGGGTCATGCCAGTGTATAAGGAGTTACAATAGTCAAGCCTTGAGGTGATAAAAGCATGGATAAGAATTTCAAGGTCATTGTGAGATTAAAAAGGACTTTACCTTAGCTATGGTTCTGAGCTGATAAAAACTGCTTTTAACCACACTACTGGTTTGTTTGTTGAAATTAAGTGAGCTGTCCAATAAAACGCCTAGATTTCTGACCACACTGCAGGTTGGCAGACAGGGGACCAAGTCCATAACTTAGACTGGTGACAGAGCCAAATAAAATTACTTTGGTTTTACTACCGTTTAGTTGAAGAAACAGTTACATCAGATGTGAGTGGTAAGTACAACTGTGTGTCGTCTGCATAGCAGTTATATTGAATATTATGCTTCTGCAGGATAGAACCAAGAGGCAGTATGTAGAGAGAGAATAAAAGAGGACCTAAAATTGATCCTTGAGGGACACCATCTAATTTGACTGAGAAGGTTCCATCTTTCAAATAAGAGGTGAACCAGCTTTAGCAGGGCAGACTCTGTGCTGTGCGGAGCCCTGAACCCAGATAGAAATGTATCCAGAATATTAAAATTGCTCAAGAAAGACGAGAGCTGTTCAAATACCATTTTTTCTAGGATCTTGGAAATGAAGGGCAGCTTAGATTGGCCTGTAATTTTTAAAGTCAGTAGGGTCACGGCTGGGCTTCTTTAGCAGCGGTTAGACAATAGCATGCTTAAAGCTAGAGGGGACAACTCCCTTTGCTAGGGAGCTATGACTATGGCTAAAATGAGGGGGCAGATGATAGTAAAAACATCTTTAAAAAGTCGAGAGGGATAGTATGTGGGCTTCATGTGAGACCTTAGACAGCTTGGAGGAGGACACTGGTGTGTGCGGAAAAATCAGCCTTGCCACTTCATCTGACTGGCCGCCAACCTCAGAGTCAGAAGTCTCGCAATCTCTCGATGTAACAAATTGCTTTACAGCACTACACACATACACGCCAGGCACTATAACAAGGTAGTGATAGAGTTTCTCAGACATTCGTCATGGCAGAGCTGGCGAATAGAAGCACAAAGCGAGTACACCGTTGTTGGAGGAACTGGGTAAGAGGAAACGGCAGACTGACCTAGCGAGGTGTGTCTTAAAATGTGTATTCTGAAGCTGTAGGGGGAGCTCTGTAGAGAAACTACGAGCAAAATGCGAGAAAACAGTGAAGAAATTGAACAATTGACCCTGAATCAATGCAAACATCCACTGCCCTTTAAAGTGGAACTTGGCAACTATTTCAACTTAATAAACCTGTTTAGAAATCATTCGGATGGTTAAATGACCTGTTCCGGTGAAAATGGTGACTTTCCCCGCTCCCCCTAGCGTCCCCAGGCAGAAAACCAACCTTGCAACTTTGGGACTAGCGTCCTATAGTAAGAGAAGTGAGAAACAAGAAACTCGTTTTAAAGGGACACCAGGCAACGTTAATTAATCATCTTCGGAAGTCGGTATATGGTTAAATGACTCATTAATGAAGGCTCTCGCCCGCCCCTACTGCCTGTAGGAAGAATATCCCACTTGCAAGTTCGGTGTATCCTACCCGCCGACCGAAGCAGGATCAGTTTACAGCACAGAGGCAGGCTAATGAAACGCTAGATTGTTGCAAACGTGTGTATAATGGCAGAGCCGGCGAAGAAGCAGCGAAAACCCTTGATGGAAGACGCAAAGAAAAGGAAAAGGGCTTCAGACCGAGCGAGGGGGAGTTTCATAGAGAAAAAGCATCAGGCTTGCCTGGTGTCCCTTTAAACTCGTGTTTCTTACCTTGTAACATCCACATTGTTCTACAATGTAAACAAATCCATGTGCTTTATTGTCATTTTTTCCCACAGTTTGAAATGGCATAATGCACAACTTCTCCAGCACAGGGGGAAATATAGCTAATCCTGCCAAGTTTCCCTTTAAAGAATCCTTGGACAAATAAAGATTTCTGTTATAATCCACTATTCAGAAAAAAAGTGTTTCCAATAGCCAGTGAAAATACACTCCATGTTTCTAGACCTGTAGAGCAACATGTTGATTGGCTAGAATGGTATGTGACTTATTTGGTCTAATGTCCCATCTAAACACAGGAGACGGGTAGCTAGAGGACCACAAGGACAACAAAGATGAATGTAGAATTTGACAAATGGTGTACTATAATAAAATCACAGACTGGGTGTCATGCCTCGGTCGGCCAGGAGAGGCCGCCAGGTCCACCAAGCCCCTGGGGACCAGCCTGGGGAACCCCAGTCGCGCAGGGCAGGGCAAGCCCCTGCCTAACTCTCTGGGAAACCCTGTGGCAGGTGATCAAGGAGATCACCTGCAGCTCATTGTGTGCCCCTCTTCAAAGTCAAAGTCAAAGTCAGCTTTATTGTCAATTTCTTCACATGTTCCAGACATACAAAGAGATCGAAATTACGTTTCTCACTATCCCACGGTGGAGACAAGACATTGTCTTAAACCCATGCTTGCTGTGCTTCTGTGCTTGGTCATGGTGGATTCTTGTGGACTATATCCCTTGCTGTCTCTGCCCTTGCCCTTCTGGAATAATCCTTGACGCTGTCCTCTGACTATTTTTGGATTGCCCCGGCACTGGGTCTGTACGAACTCTTGTTTCCTCAGTTATGGAGTTTAAGTTATTTCGGAATGCCTGTGGAAGGACTGAGTTACCTAATTATTGTTGACTGCTAAGACTGTTTGGGTTCTTGCATTTGATGCCGAAGATCTGATTTACTTACCTGTGATTGCTTGTGTTTATTATGGAAGACCAGTGTTCCTCCAGACCTGTGACACTGGGACTAATAGGAATGGTTGTCTACAGGTTCACATACTTTTCTCTGTGCCACAGAATGGAGGGTGGCAGATGAAACGGACTTTGTAGTCCCGGCAGAATCTCTTCTGATCTGCGTTCTTACAGATGAGACCAGTGATGTGATCATTCCTGTGCCAAAAATAAACCACCATTAAACTGGATCGTTGCCAGCTCAGCAAACATTTGTTATATTATAAGGAACATTCTTACTGTGTTTATTATGTTTTATGTTTATAATTTTGAATACCCATACCAGCTAATATATATGCAACAAGTAATAAATCGTAACACCCCCAATTATCACCATCAATTCTGAAACAACGATGTTTTTTAACACTTCAAAATAACATTTGCTAAATGAACCTTACATTTTTCAGTAGCCATAGGTGTGTACTGTAGATTTCAACAATATCTGCTTTGGTTCTTAACGGGAGCATTTACGCCTGAAATATCAGATTTTGTTTACCACGCTCGGAGTTATAGTGCTGGCCTGATGGGTCGCCTACTTCGCCGTTTCAATGGCACATGAAAGGTTAGACCGAGAATTCTTGTCATGAAATTAAAATGCCACTGGAGCTCCAAGCGGTTGTGTACACGCAGCCTTACAACACTGTTTACAGCTCTTCGAGTTACGGTAAAATGTCATTTTTTGGTACATAGATAATTTAGATACACCTATAGTGTGGGTGGTTGCGTTTCTTTAGGAGTCCGCCGTCTTTGTTTGTATAGAAATATTAAGTGCCACATACACATAAGACGGCGGAAATACAGGATCGACGGTAATAGGGGGAGTTCCGATAGTTTTTTAATTGAGACAAGGCATTGCCCTTTTCAGCAAACCATTTGTGGTGGGGTGTACAAAGAAAATGATTGTATTTTTGAACACACATTACATTATACATTGTATTACAATGCTCTTGTCAACACTCACGCATAAAACACGTTGCCTGCATCAGCCAGGCTGATGCCATCCACACTTGCCACCTCGATGGCAGTGGCATCGGGGCACATGGTCTTGGGGTACTCCTTTTTCAGGTCACTGACAGTCTCCCAGTCTCCAGTTCCAGTTGGGTCATCACGGTCCATCCAGTCTGTCCAACACTCTAATGGAGACCAAAGTGTCTGTCAAATCCCATAACCATAACACACCATAACAAATAACACACAATGACAAAAATGCACATCTCTTGTATATGTTTTATGCACTGTGTAGTGTGCAGACACTCAGAGTACAGAGAGTGGAACTTTACACAAACACACACACACACACCCTGCATGTTTTATCACTTACTGATGTGTTCACTGTCTGTGAAGATGAAAGAAAAGAAATTAATGTTAACACAAATATAAACAACACTAACGGTGGAATGATTGGTAGGTTGAGAAAACATTTTTGGTGTTCCCCATGGTTCCATTTGAAGTACTTTATGTAATTGAATAACCCATTATATGTGAAAAGGCATTCATTAATTGACTACATATCCAAAAGTAAAATGAAAGTCATTTTCTTTTTACTACTTTCAGCAGGACCACATTGCAGACCAACTTTCTTTTAGGCATAGATCATACCATGGTGGTATACGATACATACATGAAGGCTTGATCAGTTCCGGCAGAGGTTTTATTTGTGCCAAAGAAACGGCAACCAACGCACACACTACCTGGAACCAAACAAAATCATCACCTGAGTTTAAAACAACATTCAGTGTGGGATATAAACAGTTTTCAAAAACCAAGCAGTACCATCTTCACCAATACCATAGTAAAAGGCTTATTTGGCCTGCTATGGTCGCAATGATTTGTTTTGGGATGCTATGCTGTATTTGGATTGGTTAAAAAAACAAAATACAATACAAATACAATACAAATTGAAATACAAACACATCACAATATTGTCTATGTGACGTGTAACAAAAACTCTACTCTTACTTGATTATTGTAATAATGAAAAACTTGCCGGACTTAAAATATATTTCTACTGGTGTATTGCAAGACTATTGGAAAAAGAGGGGATGGATTTCATACCAGCAGGATCATGGTGAAAGGCAGGTGAAATCTCAGATACTCTGTGGGGGAGATAAAAGTAATCTATAAGAATGGTCTTTCTAATATATGGAAAGAACTGGGCGTTGCACGATTATTTAGGCCTACATGATCATTTGAGATGCCGGTATATGAAACACAAGTAACAGAAGTAAAATTACACTACATTACTGTTCTTGTTACATTGTAAATATATCAGTCTATGAGTAATATTCTGGTACACTCTAGAATATTAAGGCTTTTACACTACCCTTACTTGAGCTTAACAAATGAGCAATGACAAAATAAGATTTTTTTTATTGTGCTCTTAGTGTACAATAAGGGACTCCCAAGTGCAATAATGTTTTTAACACTCATCAGTGTTAAAAGATCCATGTTTATTCATTTAGCTAGTCATCATCTTTAATATCAATTATTTATTTAGGGGAGACCGGGGACAGTTGCAACACTTTTTGCATTTGGCTCTGTTACTCAGACGGTTTGGATTAGACAAACCAATTTTTTTATACAATACACTTTCATATGTCTGTTAATAGTCTAAACCATTTAAAGATAATTACAGAATCTACATTTTCCACAATTTGCATTTGAATGTAAGGAGTCAGATGTTGCAACTGACCCCGGGCCCGGGGACAGTTGCAACATTGTTTGGGGATGGTTGCAACATGTTAAAAATACAATATATTACAATATAGGTCAGTGCAGCAAAATGATTATTTTTGTATGTAAATACAAGTTATGCAAGTTATAATAATATTAGTGTTATTTATTCACCAGCTTTGATTAGATGACAATTATAGATTTGTCTAGATGAGTAGACCTTATGTGCAGATGTCAAATATTGAAATTGATATAAAATACAGTAGGACTTTAGTGACATATGAAGAATGGAACAATTTGGGAGGCAATTCACTTTTATTTAGACTATAGTCATGTAAAACATGTTTTTAAAAATATATATTTTATATCATCATATTTATGCATTGTACGGGACTGTATGGGGACAGTTGCAACAGTTGTTGCAACTGTCCCCTTTCCTGTCAGCCATGATAAAACCTCATGTGCTAGCTAAACAAGGGGACCTTGACACATGCTAACCATAGTAGCTTAAAGTTAACATACTCATTTAAATCATAAGTTTCAGCTGAATCACAAAAACAGTGACAGCAGTTTAACAGAAACAAAGCTCAAGAAAATAAATATTCATACCTAACAGTTTTTTTACAATAAATCCTGGAGCAGTTCAGGAATCTTCTTGCTTTTTCTCTGCTAGGGAGGGGCATCCAACTGAGCATATGCAGTGTGAGTGTCATCACTCTACCTTGTTTCTGATTGGAGAAAATTGACATGTTGCAACCATCCCCTGTTGCAACTGTCCCCGGTCTCCCCCTACCTAATATCAATTATATATCTAACCCTTGTCTACACCACTGCACTGTGAATTAGGTTGTATTATTTGTGCACTGACATTAAAGACATTCTATTCTGTTCTATTATATTATATGTATGCTATTCTGTTCTATTCTGTTTTATGCTATTCTATTAATTTTCTTTTATACAAGAAAGAAAATTGCTTACCTGCAAGTCAGAATAAGGACACTGTGTGGACATGTACTGCCCAAGACACCCTGTATTTGTGAAATGGAGTGGACTGCCGTTCTTTTTTATATGCTGCAGTAACACACACACAAAATCCAGGCACAAAGGGAAAAAAAATCCAGGCAGTCAATCAATCACTCAAATCCAACAGAGAAGTAGCAAAAAGGTACAGGAAAAAAAGGTAGGTGGCCACAGCTCAGAAGTCAGATCGCTTTAACTAGCGTTCACCTTACAAGGTACCGTCATCGAGTATCAATTCAAGACTGAGCAAAACAAAGGATCAGGCAACTTATATAGGAAGGTAAACAAGGCTCAGGTGGACATAATTCCCTAATTGAAAATTAGACATGTGACTAATCAAGCAGGCACACAGAGTTACCCACATGGGCAAAAGAGGCATTAACGTCCAAAACAAAGTCAACCTGCACACTGAGGCCTCCACATGGCCAAAAGGAGCATTAAGGCCTATTCACACCAAGAACGATAACTATAACCATAACGATAAAAGCGTTCACACTGAACAACGATATACAAAGTCTCTCCTTGTGTTAATGAATGTGACGGTTAAAATTCAATGGGTTCTGATTGGATAGTAGCTTTTTATCGTTCTGAAAATCGCTCTGAAGGTGATCCCCAACAATATCGTTCTTCATGTCATTATCGTTTGTGTGTGAACGTAGTCATTCATATTAACGACAACAATATTTATGTATAGCTATCGTTATAGTTATTGGTGTGAATGGGCCTTTGCAGTCCAGAAAGTCCTGACACTATTCATATATATAATTGAGCTCAATTTAACATCAATGAAAGATTGTCTATTTTCAGATATTTCTTAATTTGAGAACTAGCCCTCTTTTTGTCTCAGGCCAAGTCTAATTTAAATTCAACGTAAGGTTGTATGTAGGTAATTTAGCACTGAGGTGTAGTAGACAGGCAAGCTAGAGGAGGTGGAGGAAAGGTTGTCTCCTTGTCAGGGTTGTGCAGGCGGACCCATAGATATATGAGGCGGACCCAAGTGCAAGACTCCAACAGGCAGAATTACGGACAAAACACGATTTATTTTAACTAGGGATGTGACGCTCGAAGCTGACGTTTCGAAACGCAAGTGTTTCGAACAGTGTTTCGAAGTGTGGTTCAAAACGCCCATGTCACGTGACCATGGCTTAGTGAGGCTTCGTGGTGTTTCAATTTGGTTTGGACAGGTGCACAGCCTTACCGCGCGAGCCAATTACCCGAGTAAACACCTGTTTGATCTAAATTACAAAGTCCCAGAATGATTAAAAGTCATTCAAACACATCCTATCTTTGTGGGTTTTTTGTGAGGAGAGAGATTTTGAGAGATATAGCGACATAAGAGACATATAGAGATATAGCGATTTATAGTGCATTCTTGTGATTGATAGGTTAGTGATATAGATTAGTTGACAGGCTAGAGACAGACAGTGAGCGATAGTTTAGATAGATATAGTCTAGTGACGTTAATATTTAGATAGTAGCAGAAGTAAAAAAAAATATATGACTGATGCCTTTATTTCAAGAACAGCTGACCCTTTGAAATACTGGCAGGAGAGGAGAGTGGTTTATCCAAACCTAACTGTGATGGCCAAAAAATATTTGTGCATGCCAGCAACAAGTGTGCCTTGTGAAAGAATGTTTTCCAAGGCTGAGGAGGTTTATTCAAAAACAAGAAAGATTAAATGCCAAGACGGCAGAACAACTGTTATTCCTAAATAAAAAGGTATGTTGACATACAAAAAATGTGTTTATTTTTCCCATGTTGTACCTGTTTAGTCTAACCTGCTTCACATGTATCCTTTATTTCCCTACAACATGTTCCCCCAAAAAAACCCTGGGCCATAAGCATAGCCTACATTTTAAAACCATTGTAGCATTTTCCTCTCCAGCATATTCCAAAGGATAATGTACTATGAAACTGAAATAACAAAACATCTAACTGGCAGATATAAAAATATTGAAGGCATATAGTCTGAAATGTCTAAGCACCAGCAGGGAATCGAACACCGGACGCTCCGGCCGAATGCAAGTGTGTTAACCACTCAACCACGTGGCTGTGGACAAAATCTTGCGTTCCATCCCAGACAGCATTTACATCTGTGCCAGATCCGTTTTTGAATCGGCAGATTCGCGCAGCAGTCGCACTCACTATGCAGATCTGCACCAACTTTGCGCCAGACTTGTCTGTAGCTTCTGACTGTGACAGTCCATCCAGCGGGTGCGGCGCCTATCCGGGGCAGCTTCGCAGACCAGACGCGCCACAACTGAATTGAGTCCGCCCGGCGGGTGTGGGCCAGATCCTCAGGAGCTGCGCAGACCTGACGCGCCACAACTAACGGAACACTTTTCCCCCACATAAACCTGCAACTGCAACTACGTTATGTGATTATGCAGAGTGGAAGACAGGCTGCACCGTCTTTGTGATTATTGGTAAGTACATTATACAAGTATCATTTTAAATGTAAACTGGTGTTCATGTCATTTTAGTCTGCTAAATATTTAGGCCTGTTCTGTATTAAACATGAAAGTTTACAAACTTAGTTTACTCTGAAATTCTGACAACCTGAAACGTGCCAGACAAGCTGGGTAGTAGCTACGGTTAGCTTGTAGTCTAGGTTCTTTTAAACATGCATCCACAACTATGTGAACATGAGCTTTAAGGCTAAATTGGTGAGCTTTGCTTATTATTCACCAAAATCGCTTAATATCGTGTCCATTGTGTGTTAGCTGCAAATTCGTAGCCATTTGTCTGTCGCTAGCCTTGCTGCTAGTAGCACTGCAGGTAGCTTTAGACCGCCAGCGTTTTTTAAGCCTGTTTAAAATGGATTTAGATTGGAAAAACTTGGCTGTAAAGCCTTTTATCGAAGGTCCACAAGAATTGTCGCTGTCCTCCAGTTTATCCGGTTTGGGATGCAATGCGTTGTTGGCATACTATAACGTTACTGTTATAAAATAAATAATCTTTGGATGTTGAATCTAATATTTACTCTTTGTTTCTTTGCTTTGTGTGCTTTTTGTACGTCTCACAGGAGCAGTGAGGAAGAATCGCAGGTTGATGCCTAACTTTAACGTTAGTCCATTGGGCTAGTTTTTGCCCTGGTCCTCTGACATCCATCCGTGAACGGCGCTGCTATTCACCGTCTGCTCGAAAATATTTCTCAGGACAGCTACTAGCCTCTGCGAGAGATCTGCCGCTGCCGCGACCAAGGAACTGCTGCTGACCTGCGAGCTGCCATGATAGCAGCCTGCCCTGCAGTCTGGATTGAGTAGCCTAGCTAACGTCGAAGAACTCTCACGAAACAACAAACTGTCGCTGTCAAAGTCCACCGACCTGCTGATCTGCAGGATCGCCCAACTGTTCTGTGCTTTCAGTGCTCCCCAGACTGCCAGTAATCTTCCTCCGACACAGCTGAGCGCCGTCGTCATCATCATCGGGACATCAGCCGGTTAGATGCAACGGACTATGTTAACATGACATTTTCTTTCAGTGCGTTTAGCGGAGTTTGTTTATCAACATAGCTTAAGCCTTATATTTTACATATTGGTTTCTGTTATGTTGTAAGCCTAGGCCTAAGCTCAGGCTAGCGGACACAGTGTTCTCTTTTGCCTTTTTAAAATAAAAAACTATTTAGAAAATTACAAATTGTGTGGGTCTTAATTGTCTGATAGCTTAAATATGAATCACAGACCAGGGCCAGATGAGCCCCAGATGTAGAATATGAGTCTGGGCCAGATCCGCACCAAATGCCATGGCAATATTAACTGTACTGGGCCAGTTCTGGCCCAGATCTGTCTCTGATCCGTAATTCCAACCTGTTCCGGTATTGGCCCGTTGGAAGAAATGACCCCGGGGCAGGTCCGTTTAGAGGATCTGCGCCAAATGCTAATGAAGATCTGGACCAAATCTGGCCCAAATATATTTTGCTGTCTGGGATGTTGGCTATTTATATTATTCGTCTGAAGCAGTTGAGCTTCACGGTCAAAATGTGATGGTGACATCTAGTGGCTAGTTTTGCTAACATGGAGTTACGGGTGTCGGATTGTTTCGAAACCTCGACACATTCCGGCGCAATTGCTTCTAACGTTTCGTTGTTTCACAAAGCCTCGTTCTGCCCATCCCTAATTTTAACACGAACTTAACAATTAAAGACTTACTTACAACACACCCCAGACAGCATTTACATCTGTGCCAGATCCGTTTTTGAATCGGCAGATTCGCGCAGCAGTCGCACTCACTATGCAGATCTGCACCAACTTTGCGCCAGACTTGTCTGTAGCTTCTGACTGTGACAGTCCATCCAGCGGGTGCGGCGCCTATCCGGGGCAGCTTCGCAGACCAGACGCGCCACAACTGAATTGAGTCCGCCCGGCGGGTGTGGGCCAGATCCTCAGGAGCTGCGCAGACCTGACGCGCCACAACTAACGGACCACTTTTCCCCCACATAAACCTGCAACTGCAACTACGTTATGTGATTATGCAGAGTGGAAGACAGGCTGCACCATCTTTGTGATTATTGGTAAGTACATTATACAAGTATCATTTTAAATGTAAACTGGTGTTGATGTCATTTTAGTCTGCTAAATATTTAGGCCTGTTCTGTATTAAACATGAAAGTTTACAAACTTAGTTTACTCTGAAATTCTGACAACCTGAAACGTGCCAGACAAGCTGGGTATTAGCTACGGTTAGCTTGTAGTCTAGGTTCTTTTAAACATGCATCCACAACTATGTGAACATGAGCTTTAAGGCTAAATTGGTGAGCTTTGCTTATTATTCACCAAAATCGCTTAATATCGTGCCCTTGTGTGTTAGCTACAAATTCGTAGCCATTTGTCTGTAGCTAGCCTTGCTGCTAGTAGCACTGCAGGTAGCTTTAGACGGCCAGTGTTTTTTAAGCCTGTTTAAAATGGATTTAGAGTGGAAAAACTGGGCTGTAAAGCCTTTTATCGAAGGTCCACAAGAATTGTCGCTGTCCTCCAGTTTATCCGGTTTGGGATGCAATGCGTTGTTGGCATACTATAACGTTACTGTTATAAAATAAATAATCTTTGGATGTTGAATCTAATATTTACTCTTTGTTTCTTTGCTTTGTGTGCTTTTTGTACGTCTCACAGGAGCAGTGAGGAAGAATCGCAGGTTGATGCCTAACTTTAACGTTAGTCCATTGGGCTAGTTTTTGCCCTGGTCCTCTGACATCCATCCGTGAACGGCGCTGCTATTCACCGTCTGCTCGAAAATATTTCTCAGGACAGCTAGCCTCTGCGAGAGATCTACCAAGGAACTGCTGCTGACCTGCGAGCTGCCATGATAGCAGCCTGCCCTGCAGTCTGGATTGAGTAGCCTAGCTAACGTCGAAGAACTCTCACGAAACAACAAACTGTCGCTGTCAAAGTCCACCGACCTGCTGATCTGCAGGATCGCCCAACTGTTCTGTGCTTTCAGTGCTCCCCAGACTGCCAGTAATCTTCCTCCGACACAGCTGAGCGCCGTCGTCATCATCATCGGGACATCAGCCGGTTAGATGCAGCGGACTATGTTAACATGAAATTTTCTTTCAGTGCGTTTAGCGGAGTTTGTTTATCAACATAAGCCTTATATTTCACATATTGGTTTGTGTTATGTTGTAGGCCTAGGCCTAAACTTAGGCTAGCGGACACAGCGTTCTCTTTTGCCTTTTTAAAATAAAAAACTATTTTGAAAATTACAAATTGTGTGGGTCTTTGTCTGATAGCTTAAATATGAATCACAGACCAGGGCCAGATGAGCCCCAGATGTAGAATATGAGTCTGGGCCAGATCCGCACCAAATGCCATGGCAATATTAACTGTACTGGGCCAGTTCTGGCCCAGATCTGTCTCTGATCCGTAATTCCAACCTGTTCCGGTATTGGCCCGTTGGAAGAAATGACCCCGGGGCAGGTCCGTTTAGAGGATCTGCGCCAAATGCTAATGAAGATCTGGCCCAAATATATTTTGCTGTCTGGGACAGGACTTGGGCTGGACAAGGAGAAAGAGACGATCCAACAAGGAAACAAAGAAACAGGAGGGTAGAAATACACATACCAATTAACAGAAAGACAGAGGACTGGACAAAACCAACAAGACAATAACAGGGAACAGGTGAGGAGGCAGAAATTGAGGGAAAACAAACAAGACAGGAAGCACAGACCAAATAAAGAGATGGGGCGGAGACAAAGAAAGGTGACAGGCAGGTAGCACAAAGCACATGGGGAACAGGCAAAAACAAACACAGGACAATACACAAAAATGGCCACCAGGGTGGCACACAAACTCAACAGTCCCAGATCCTGACAGTACCCCCCCTCTACGGATGCCTCCTGGCGTCCCCTGAAAAGTCCAACCAGGGTGGGCGGAGGGGGACTGGACGGAGGGACTGGTCCGACAGACCGTGACCACGGGGCAGACTCAGACAGAAAGCGCTTTCAGACATACGTGTAAGACCGGAGGTTCTGCCGATGTTAAACGGGTGGGCCGTATATCTGAACGACATAACCGGTCATATGGAAGTCCGAATTCACCCGGTGTTTATACTACCCCCGACCTAGTATTTCCTCCGGACATTATGTAAATGTGCTGTGTCTGAACGAGGCGTAGAACATGCGGTTAAAATTCACACCTAGTGAGAGGGCGTGTTGGTGACGTTTCTTTCGTGCGTCCATGTGGTTAAATCTGACTTAAATGCCAGTGTTATGATGGAGTGGCATCCCAGATAGCAAGCATAGTCGGCCCGATTCTGGCTGAGTGCTGGCAATGTCGGCTGAGGTCCGAGTTGGCTGAAGCACAGTAAACACAGTCAGCCCGATCCTGGCTGAGTGCTGCCACTGTCGGCGGAGTTTCAAGTCGGCTGAGGCACTGTCCCCTTGAATGGGCCGATACTGACAAGCAGTAGTTGGGCAGGCAGCAGGCAGGCATTATTATGCTGATGAGAGGATTGAACTTGGCAGCTGAGTGTGTGGAAACAGGTACATGATAAAAAACAGAGTAGACAATATGGTATAAAGGGGAAAATAAACTAAAAACATAAACCATTAGGGATATAGTTGTTAGTAATAACACCTGTTTCTTATGTGCATACAAAATGATAGCCGTATAAATTGTAGAGCTTAGAAACAAGAGAAAATACAGAAATAAGTGACATGAAAAATAATTTATTGACAAGTTTACTTCAAATAAAAATAAATGATAACCTTCAATAACATTATTCAAAAATAAAAGGTGTAATGAAAATACATATGTTTCCATTCATATTTACATGTATATCATATTTACACATATAAATTAGAGAATATATTAGGCTAGATTTGTTTTACAATACATCACAAGTACACTTTAGTTCATTTCTTTCTGGTCATGCTTGTCCCTGTCCTCATCTTCACCGCTGGTTTCGGCATAAGGGCAGATGGTCAACTGGATGGGATAGTTTAGGAGCAGCACCTCTGCATCATGGTACAAATAATCAAAGCATTGCGATTTCGACCAGAACAACCTACCGGGAAAAAAGGCTACAAGTTAGACATCACATCGGCATGGACCGTAATGCATGAACAAGTAGTTCAGTATGCATGAACAAGTCATAACATCGAACAAATATTTAGAGTAGTAAAATCTAAAGTCAAATTATTTACTGTCACATGAGAAGAATTAAATGATATGTAGGCTCTGTAGCACACACCACATTTGTGGGCCCTTTGTGTTCATTCTGGATTTAACCCTCTATGATACGGTGTTACCTTTAGGCAACATAGCCTATTTTGCCTTGTTGAAATAAAATGAGACATCCCTTAAAGAAGTAAATACCTCTTTAAGAACTGGACAACTCAATACTAACCAATGAAAATGCAAAATAGTGGTCACATGCCCCACAGGCAGCTATTTTAACCCTTCTTTCAGCAGATGCACACATTTGGCTTGGTATCATATTTTCTCTATAGAGAAGTGTGAATTTCACTAATTTCCCTCAAGTATACATTCTTCAAAAAAATGACAACCATCATTTTATGTATATAAAATAATGAATATTGTAACATCTGATGCGGAACACAGATGACCAATCAAAGGTTTATTAAGGGAAATGGGAAACACACACATACCAAAACACTTTCACATAGGAACCACAAGGTAAGTCAATAAAACAAGCACAATACACGAACAGGGTAGTCACATACAATACACCGGGTAAAACACATGAGGTATAACCTAAAGAAAGACTACAGAAGCTAACACATACATGACATGGTAAACATAATTACACTCACTAAAACCGACATTACACAATCTAGCATTCACACACATTGCATTCTGGGAGGCTAGCACTCAGTCCGGAAGACACCGACGTTACAATATTTAAAAAAATAGCAAAAATCTGCATGTTGCCCACAGGCAACATTGTACCGTAATGGAATCACAATAGGCCATACGTGATATAATTGAGGGAATGTACACAGTAAAATTGTCAGAGTTGTTTTCAACTCTAATAGAGTCGATTCTGACTCTGTCATAGAGACCCATTGGTCCCACCCCACAGAGAGTAAATTTGACTCTTCTCCTAGAGCACATTTTTCAGAGTTAAATTTACTCTACAGAGAGTTGAAAAATCACCAAGATAAACTCCACAGGGAGTAAAGAAAAATCTACTCTATAAGCCAACAACTCTTTCCAGAGTCATCTTAACTCTTAATTGGGTAATCTTAGTTTATCTCTATTCAGAGTTTATTCCCAGCTACTCTTGCTAGAGTCACCATTTTGCTTGTCTTTATCAAGCTCTACAAAATCTGAAGGACATACAGACAAATTATTGAAAATATATTTATTACAAAATATTAAGTTAATGTATCAATATACAATATAAAAAGTTTCTTTTTTTTTTCCTTTGGTAAATGCATGTACAACACATTTGGCATCAAATGGAACAAAGCCACTAGAACATAATATCAAGTTGTTGTTAGTGATACATTAGCTTACATACCAATTTTACTCACTCTACAGCCTGTACTGAAACATTCTAGCATCACCGACATGTTTAAGTCTACACATTCTAACAGTGAAGCTACACCAGGCGCGTAACTGAAGCGTTACGTTCGCATAGCGTCTGTTGCAACAATTAGCTGCCACTATAATCAATGGAGGTAGCTACACCAGACGTGATAGCGGCGCGTACGTTCGAAAAAAATAGACCATTCATTTAAAATGAATTTTACGCGTCGCGAACGGAACGCTTCAGTTACGCGCCTGGTGTAGCTCATACCTAAGGCATGATCCAATGGATGGGGCCTAGAAGAGATTTTCAAGATGACTTAAAGTATGATTCATTTCCTCAACACTTTGCTTATCACTCAAAAAACTGAATAGTTTCCTTAACCTGTATCTCATGTACAGCAGAATGCATAACAGGAACCACTGTATCAAAATCTACCGCCAAATCATTACTTCTGTGTTCACTACAGTTATTTTCCAAAACATGAACATTATTAACGCTATACTCATGTAACATTTCCAAATGTTTTCTAAAAGCCAGAAAATGTCCCTGAAACACCCAGTCTCACCACACTTTAACCTGAGTGTTCTACCGGGACACAGCCCATGTGGTGATTCTGCTACCTGGATCCTTTTTTGCAGTTCGATGCTGGAGGAAGAAAGACCTTTACTCTGTTTAATAGTCTTCTCTTTGAACATAGTTGACTACCTCTCAAGAAGGTTCGCTGAAATCTCACCAAACAGTAACACAGTCTTGCTCAATCTGATCCATTACATCCACGAATCGAGAGAATGTTGCAAGCATATGAGGTGATTGAGGGTCATGGACCATTTTTTCTGACGATAATCAAACGTTCACCTTCAGCCGCACAACTTCTTCATCAGAAGAATGCTTCATTAGAGATACCGCCTCTCTCAGCTGTTCTTCATTCAGGATTGGCTCGGGCACATCTTCAGAAGCTGGTCCTCCATTATGTTCATTGTGTGCTGGACTTTGTGGTTCCTGAGGCTTTCCTCTGAATTGTTTTAATGCGTCAGGCCAGGTACCCTGCTCCGCTGGCTGGATCATAGAAATGTTCCTATAAAACAGTGTAAAGTAGGGTGAGTTCCAGCATTAAGAGGAAATCCAGCGATTTTCCAAAAAGATCTCCATTTATTGGGTCACCGAGTATGTAAAACGAAAACAATCGGTTTTACATAGCTCGAGTTGCTAAAGCCAGCAGCTAAAGCGACTGTGCAGCTACAGCGCTACACTCTGGGGTCATGAACATTAGGGCTCAGGAACATGCCCCTAGAGTGTAGCACAGTAGCTTCCTTGCTGCATTTCGAGCTAAGTGAATCCGATTGTTTTTTTGTTTTGTTTTTTCCCCCCTGTACCGACAGTTCTCGGTGACCTTGAGAAATGGAGATCAATGTGAAATTCAGTGCACTGTAAACAATGTATTTGATCTTAAACAGATTCATTACAATTTGTATGCAGAAATACTTATGAAATGGTTTCATTTCAAGTTCAATCATTTAAAAGAGACAAATAATACTGTTCATCTGGTGGTGGAGATGCTGGGATTTAAAGTCAAAAGTCAAGCACAGCATGACAAATCCACACACTCACATCTGTGCAAAATTATCTTTTTATATAGCTTTCGGTCATGGGCCTTTTTCAGGATTCCTGAAGAGGGTCTATGACCGAAATCTAGAATAGAAAGATCATTTTGCACAGATCTGAGTGTGTGGAATTTTTTTGAAGAAAAAAAAATACCTCAGTGTGGGTTTCAGTTTAGGTTACCTTTGTGTTAATGGGCAGCATAAAGATTTTACCAATATTTAACAAGGGAAAAAATGCCACTTACTTGCTCTACCCCATCATCTCCCTTGGGCTTATTTGGAAACAAGGCAGTGGTGTCATCTGAATCACATAATGCATCTACTACAAAGCAGAGGACAGAATAAATCAGTTATATAGTCATGTCCAGTACCTGTGACGGCTGTATGTCATGTAGTCTTTGATGGCTGAGATTTTTAAACACTAAATAGGCTCAAAGACGGACATAATCAACATCCACAAACCCCACAGAGTGGAATTCCATCAAAACAATGTGTTGCAACCGCTGTTGATATATTCACAAAACTTGTACCAAGTTTTAACTACATTCCATATTACAACTCACCATCATCTTCTGCAGGCTTCAGCTTTAATACACCACATTTTGGATCCTTCACCACATCTTCAGACACATAGTTGTCAATCTTCTGTACCAAACTCATCATACATTTTAGCCCAGCTTGGTGTTTGGCTTAAATATCAAATTTCATGAACACTAAAATAAAAACAGAACATTACAAAAAAAACTGACAATAGACTTAAACAATGCAACAATTGAATAAATCAGTACCTTGGTTAAATAAATCCTCTAGAGTGGCATCAGTTTCCACCATTTTAATGTATCTGGTCTGCCTGGTATTTAACTTTCACCAACATCCTGAGAAAACATAAAATCAAACATTCAGACAAAAACAACACTACTTTTAAAACAGTTTCTTAAAAAAAAAAACAGGTAACAACTATCTCAGTGACACTGACTAAACTAGTAAATGTGGCACGTGCACCTGTTGGCACTTTGCACTGAACACGTGTCTTCTATGCTATCAATGATGCACATTCAGCAATCAACACGTCCTTGATAGTCAATTAATGCAGCTAGTTTTGAAATAACCAACTTGTGAAGGCCAAATTCATGCTTATGGATGCCTGTTTTACGTGAAACAAGCTTTTTGGTAGAGCATGAACTTTAAGCTAATTTGCCCTATTAATGACTGTTAATGTTAAGTAGCTAACAACAGTAACTGTTACCTCATTAAGCTAACCATAGCCTTCATTTGATATCTGATTTGCATTATGCTAAGCTGCCAATGAGAGCTACGTTGGCTGATAGGCTAGCTGCTAACCAAGTCAATGTTGACCATGAAAGACGATTATACTGGTATCATATTTGGTTGAGTAAATATTAACATGATAAAAAAAAACTTATAGCATTGTACAATACGGGAGCACGAATTGACATGTACCTCATGTTACACAGAGGTAACGTTAACGTTCATGTTAACTTTCAACCTTCGTTAGCAGTTAACTTAACGTTAACGTTAGCCCCTGAAGGTCAACACATTTCAGAATGATATCTTGACCATACATTTACGTTAAGTTACACTCCTCTTGCGCGTCACCGCTTATTGTTTATCATTTTCGAGGCATACTACGGAACATGTGAAATAAATCTCTAGTAAGTGTATTTTAGATGAACATCTACTCACCTTCAACTACACTTCAGAGAGATTCTTCTAACCAGGCTCCGTCGCGTCGCTGCATTCTCTCAAATGGAAGGAAGTGGGTGATAGGCTACTAACGTTCGTCTCTGACGTGAAATGCCAGAGGGCACGTTCCGCCAGTTAGTAATTTGTCTGAGCCCTTACACACTTGCATGTAACAAACATACAGTACTTATAATTATTAGTATTATTATAATGTTTGTTCGCTTTGACTATTCTTTGTGAACAGCTATAGGCTTGATAACAGAGACTCCGTTTATAGATAGCTTAGCAGTATTTGCCTATTTTACTGTAGCACATGCTAGCCTACAAACTTGCAAGTAATTTTTTAGTAGCCTAGTCCAGAAAAAAATCTTAAAGCTACCGAATGACTTTGGAATAAACCAGAAGAAAACACTTGATTTTTTATGAATAATATCCAAATAATAATTAGGCAAACATCTCCCAAGAAATGTCTAAAATGGCGTCCAAATGAGAAAATGAGGTGGTTGATTAACTCTTGTGATTTTAACTCTGTTTTTTAACTAATATGCTAGAGTACATTTTACTCTAACTGTAGTAAATGTAACTCTATTAGAGTCAATAACAGTCTACTCTGTCATTTTAACTCTTGGGATTTTACTGTGTAGGGGATTTTTTACTTATTGTAATGCTTTTTACTACTTTTAATTTTAATAAACAGTCATTTAAAATAATCTACATGCATGATTTGAAGATATTATGATTTGTTTATGATAGTGTTCCACAATACAATGTTGCCTGTGGGCAACGGGTGAATACGAACGGGTATGATGCGATACTTTTTTGAGAAAAATAAATAATATTACGGGGTAAAAACTACATAATTCTGTTTTCTATGTCTTTGGTTAAATAAAAATATATTCTATAAGAAAACCTACATAGTTTAATGTTTTCCATTATGGTATAATGTTGCCTACAGGCAACGGTTTTATAAAAATAAAATAAAAAATAAATATTTTTTAAAATTTTCACTAATTTTGTTTAAGTGACTATTTTTAAGCAGGAAAAACATTTAAAAAATGTTTTTACACATTCAGATCATAATGCGTAGGCCTACCATGGTCTTGGCAGATAGTCCAAATCAAAGATTCTAGAGCGGAGCTCTGTTCTAGAATCTTTGGTCCAAATCATGATTTATGTACAGTAAGGGATAACGGCAGTCGAGGTGTCCTGTTATACGGAATTAATGGACGAGGGCGAGGGGCAAAGAACTCCCGGACGCGCAGCAGTGGAGAGTTGCCTCCGCCCGAGTCCTATAAGCGATAGCATGGACAGTTAGCTTGTTTACAGTTGATTCCATTGTTGCGAAGCCTTCCTCCAGGCTCAACCGACATCCTACTATCGTTGTTATAGTTACCATTCATAAGGATTGATATGAAACAGCGATTAAACTTTTTTTACCAGATCTACTTCATAGGAGAATTAAAAGCCACCCCGCCAGCCAATCAGAAAAGAGTATTTCTTCTCTCCGGGTGATAAGCATTCCTAAAACAGGTGAACCTTAATCAGACAAGGAGGTTTAAACAAAGAAGTCTTTGCATTTTACAGAGACCTCAATATTGCCTTTGATTTCTATATGGGGAGGAAACCCTTTGAAAAAGGAGGTTTATAAATACTATCTCCACACAAGCTCTGCAAATTAATCAATGATCAATTCACTTGTAAGTTACAAGCTGGCTTACCAAAATAAGGCCACTTAATAGCTACGCTATTTGTGAGAATTTCAGCTTAAGCCATTTGGCATGGAATAATTCATCTTTGGTTAACCCTAACCCAGTTTCACACATTGTGTGTGTGTGTGTGTGTGTGTGTGTGTGTTATGCTAACAGAGAGTGAGGATTTTGACACACTGAAAGAGGTGAGCAGTGATACAAAGAGGTGTGTGTTGTTCTTGGTTCTCATGGTCACACACTCCTGACCCTTGTCCTGAACTCTGACTTTTCTGAGGGTGTAGATTTACAATCCAGAGATCCCTATGTGGGATTGTTTTGATATGTTGAGTGGTGATGTCTCCATAAGAATTGATGATGGTATTGTGGAAGCTAAAAAGGCTTGGATTCAATTCCGGCCTGCTAATGTTTTGCCCCTGAGCAAGGCACTTAACCCTGACTTGCAACCAGGGAGACTGTCTCTATAATGCATATATGAATGAATGGATGGATGAATGAATGAATGAATTAAGTAATTAATAAATATTTTGAATAGCCTCATGCCTACAGTATATGCCTTGTATTTGACCCCAGTTCATGCCCAGTTCACTGGAAATGTCATTGGAGTTGGGAGATAAGTGGCAAAGACACATTTCTCCTCTCAGGTGTGCTTAGTTACTCTGCCTCATTTGCAGTACAACATCTCTCACCATTCCTCCTTGTTTTCTCCTCTGACACACTGATAAGTCTTGGCGGAATCTTCTCTTACTGTAGTTTACTTGTCTGTGTGTGTGTGTTTTTTTTAACAAGCCTATTGGTAAGTGATATTTGTAACAGGTGTTTATGTAAGCTTCTTACTGAATGTGTATTTAAGTCTCATGAGGGGTCAGTATTAGGGCCCCTTTTCTCTATTTACACCACTTCTTTAGGTGAGATCATTCACTCTCATGGATTTGGCTATCGCTGCAATGCAGATGATACTCAACTTTACCTGTCTTTCTCACCTGATGACTACCGTTTCAGATCGTATTTCAGCATGCCTTAAGGATATTTCAGTTTGAATTAAAGATTGGAACCTCTATCTTAATCTTTCCAAGAACGAAACTGTTACAGCTATTACAGCTATTGCCCAACAAATTAATATCCAGCTTGGCTCATCTTTACTGACCCCAATTAAATCTTGGGCGTCACAATTGATGACCGAGAGTACGGAGCCTCATAGCGTCTGCTGTGTCGACCAGTCATTAATGCTAAGAGGTCACATCCAACACTCTATTTAATCTGTTGATCCTTGTTGATGGAATGAGTTGCCTATGTTTTTGAGGGGTTTAAGGACTCATCTGTTTCATTAATATAAAACTAATTATTTCCATTATTGATATTTTATATTGTTATTGATATTATTGTTATTATTACTATTATGCTTAATGTAGGCTCTGCATGCATGCGAGAGAGAGAGAGAGAGAGAGAGAGAGACGTGTTAATAATTAGTGGGAATTTTGACACGATTAAAGGTGCTTGTCTGGCCAGGCTGAGGTGTGTGGTTGCTGGTTCTCATGTTCACACACTAGTGACCCGTATCTTGAACTCTGACCAGTTCTATCTGTGTGAGTCCTTAAATAGCCTATGTAATATAGCTTACATGATCCAGCAAAATAAATTATGTCTGTGGTGAGCTCATGAACATATGTAATGTAAGTTTATGAACATAAGCAGTAAAACAACAGCATTAAAAAATGCAGTGAACTGAACAGAAACTGTAACATTCTCTGTCAGATAGCATTATCAGTTCCAAAGATGATTTTAAGACGGTTGAAGAAGGTACAGTTCAAGTAATTTCACACCACATAAGTTCTAAAGCACCGAGATGTTTAGGTAAACTGATATTATATAGTTCCTGCAATTGCATGAGATTATTTGACTGGTGATTACTGCTGTGGTGCAAGATTACTACATTTCTACAAAGCAAGCAATGCTTGCCAAGTAGATCAACTCACCTTTAGAATGCTATTGCAAATCAGTGCATACGACCATTTGTGCAGTTGTCACCTCAACACACACCCCTTTCTGGCACTACGTTGCACGCGTCGCCTGGCAGCGTGCCAGAATGAAGGTGTCAAACCACAATTTGGCACGAGCTGCGTGTCCTTTATGGATCCCTCGCTCAGATTCGTGGACATACTTCACCACAGACTCGAAGGATTAAGGACTTGCATCGCTCGGGAATAATCGTATGGAGTGTTCTACTTGTCAAACTAGGACTATGGAGATAACCATTAATTCTTGCCTTGGACATACCGGATATAATAATGAAAATACAACACACGAGCCAACACACACGCGTGCTCTGTTTTGGAGACCGTGGACACAAGGACAGTTGGAACAAAGGGACTCTCATGGGGTGAGTTTATTTGAATCAAATGATGGATTGAGAGAGATAAATGAACGGCTGGACAAAAGCCTGTAATGTTAATATAAAAAACATAAACCGTGTTATTATCATTGTTTCTTTGATCCCGCTAACGTTATTTTTCTTTCCTTTCTTTCTCAGTTTTACGGCAAATCTCCAGTTGAATTATCAGATGCAAAGAAGCCCAACAGAAGCCCACATCCTGTAAAGTGAGTCTTATCTCTCAATCACATCACTTTGGCAGAGTTTCTGTGTTCATCATACGTGACGTAGGCTATCAATTGTATTGGATTCCTGTGGTTTCTAACACAAACCTTGTTTCCTTGGTAGGTTATTCTGGCCTCGATCGCGCTGCTATGATTATCTGTATCAGGACGCCGAAGCGCTGCTCCGGAATTATCCCGTCCAGGCGACTGTCTGTCTTTACGCAGACTCCAGCAGCGACGAGGACAGTGACGAGGAGGACGAGAAAGAAATGAACGTCACAGATTTATGAATGACAATTAGATGGAACATAATATATTTGCTAATTTATTTCGGTGCGAAATTTGTAAATACGTAATTTAATGGATGCTTATCAACACCTTTATTTTTGTAATACTCTTTCAAAGTATCACTATTTATATTAAAATATTTAAAGTATAACTACATTGTCCAGCTTGGTATAAAAATAAATATCCAAAAATACATATTTGTTTACATAATGCCCAATTTATTTGTCATCCATTTTTACCACATGATATGATTCGACTATAAAATGAAATATGTTCAGAGAAATCATTAAAACCAATAATATCATTATATATTGTTTGGCAACAGTGGACAAATCATGTATAGTATATACACCTTTGAAAGCTACTCTTATTTTCATTGCTGTTACATCTCATGACTGGCTACCTGGTAGTGCCAACCAATTTAGTAAAGGTCTAAGTTTAGTAAAGGTCTAAGTAAATCTGCAGCTCACAGAATATCTAAACCGTTTTAATTTATTAGATAAATTCCAATCTGGTTTTAGAGCTATCCACAGCACTGAATCTGCCCTACTGAAAGTTTACAATGACATTCTGATCTGCACTGATTCTGGTTCCTGTGCCATCTTAGTTTTATTAGATCTCAGTGCTGCATTTGATACCATTGACCATGGTATCTTGCTGCGCAGGCTGGAACACAGAGTTGGTCTGCAGGGCACTGTACTCACCTGGTTCACCTCATACCTCAAAGATAGGACTTTTTCTGTCAAATTGGGAAATCATTCATCTTCATCTGCTACCATGAAATGTGGGGTCCCCCAAGGTTCAATCCTTGGCCCCCTCCTCTTCTCTCTATGCTGTCCCTCAGTTCCATTTTTGATAAATATGGCATCCAATACCACTGCTACGCTGATGATACCCAAATCTATCTCCCAGTGGCTCCTCAGACCCCATGTTTACTAAATAAACTACATAGCTGCCTCAATGATATTAAATCTTGGATGGCCTGCAATTTCCTACAACTCAACGACAGCAAAACTGAAATAATCATATTTGGTCCACCCTCCTCTGTCTCCAGCCTCAGCAGTACTCTTGGTCCACTCTCAAAAAATTTGCACTCCGTGGTTAGAAATCTTGGTGTCATGCTGGATAGCTCTCTAAATTTTAATAAACAAATCAACAGTGTAGTCCAAAGTGGCTTTTATCAACTCAGAGTCATAGCTAATCTCACATCCTTTTTATCACAAAACGACCTTGAAACCCTTATACATGCTTTTATTACCTCCAGACTCGATTATTGCAATATTTTATACACAGGTCTGACCCAATCTAACATTCACAAATTACAGATGGTCCAGAATGCAGCAGCCAGATTGCTTACTGGTACTAAAAAGAGAGAGCACATCACACCAGTCCTGGCTCAGTTGCACTGTCTTCCTGTTAAATTTAGAATTGATTTTAAGATTTTACTTTTTGTTTTTAAAGCTCTCAATGGCCTAGCACCCCCCTACATTGCTGAAATCCTTTCTCCACACTCTACCTCTAGGTCGACCCGGTCATCTTCAAGACAACTCTTAACTGTCCCCCGCACACGTCTCAAAACAAAAGGTGACCGGGCCTTCTCTGTGGCTGGCCCAAACTTATGGAATCCCCTCCCACCCCCACATTAAGTCCTCGACTACCCTTGCTAGTTTTAAGTCTAATCTAAAAACGCACCTTTTCTCTCTTGCTTTTAACAACCATTAATTCTGCCCCCTTGCGTGTGTGTCCCTCTACCTTTTACTTATTTTTATCTACCACTTACTTTTAGTTATTTATTTATCTTAATTTATATATCCTGCTTACTCTGTTTTACCTGTTTTACTCCATTTATTTTATGTTCTTATTTTTATATTATATATATTTTTTTAACTTTATCTATTCTACTGATCTTATTATTATTACTACTACTATTATTTATTTTATTTTTTTTCTAATGTACTCTCTTAATTCTACTCATGTAATATTATTTTCCTTTTACTTTTTTATATTTTCTTAGTCAGACCTGTGTATCCCTGGGCTCCTTTAAGCACTTTGGGTCAACTCCTGTTGTTTTTAAATGTGCTATATAAATAAAAGTGACTTGACTTGACTTGACTTGAAGGATTGATGCATCATCCCTGCAAAACTGTGCAGTATGCTCTTTTGAACTTGACGAGAGAGAGGTAGATAGAGAGAGATAGATTGATAGAGCAATGACAGTGAAGAAAGAGGCAAGAGAGAAAGAGAGGGAGAAAGAGTATCAGGAGGAGAGAGATGGGAATTTTTTCTCCAGCTTTGAGGAGGCTACCTGCAGAGACCATCACTGGTCAAGTTGAGGTTTCAACACACTCTGCCTCAAGCAGAGTTTAGCCAGATGGCCACATCTGGCTCTGGCTGACATGGTCAAAACTGTACGAAATTGGAGGTGTACGATCGACACCCTCTGAATGCATGCCAAGTTTAGTGAAATTCCGTTCATGGGGAGCCATAAATTAGTATGTGTACATTTAGTGACTACACACACACACACACACACACACACACACACACACACACACTCATGAACACATGCAAACACACACAAAAAGATACATGCACAAACATGCAGGCACACACATACTGTAAACACACACACACACACACACACACACACACACGCACGCATGCAGGCCAGTGTTTTTTGATTACAAGTTACTTTTTCATGCAGACCAGTGTTTGCTCATTACTTCTTTAAAAAGTAACCCTTGACTTAGTTACCCTGTATGGAAAGTAGCTGTTTACGCTACTCGTTACTTTTACGTTATGTTGCTCGACTTTGGGCAGAACCCAATATCTGTCCTAAATGTGTTCTACATAAAGTTCTATGGAGGACATAACAGGTTCTTTTGTGCTCTTTATTATAAAAAATGCCACAAACAGAGCACTTGACAAGAAAACATTGGGCTATTATATAGGCTTCAACACCACTAAAGCACAATATCAAACAGCCTCAATGCACGTTATGGGCATATAGGTGAACACAAAATCCATAAGGGCTTATTTTATAGCCTTAAACAGGCTGAAAATTACACATTTTGCTTGCAAAAGGCCGTTACTCTCTCAAAACACTTAAAACATGCAGCAAAAGCAAATCTTGCCTTCAAACAACACATCCTGTCATCAAATCACTGTGTGATTTCAATCAATCATTACACACTTACATACAACAAAATGCAAAACATAGTTCTCATTTTTGCTATGTCTGTTCCGTTTATTTCTCATTTTCTCTGGTATCAGAAAAAACTAAAGACTAAATGTACTGAATAAAAAATAATTGTATTCATTCCTCCCAAGATGTAACTGTCATTGACATGTACTTACAGAAAGCATGTAGACACAACAAATTTCATTGAACTACAACTTGTCATTTTTCATCAAAATAGTACACCTTGTAGGCTACTGTTTTCTTCACCAAATAGGCTATATAATACTGTAATTTCTCTAAATGTGCCTTAGATCCATAGCCTACTTGCAAATAGCAACACTAACAGGCATCTCTTATGAATAATTACAGTAAGCAATCAGAAAAAAACTGTAATGATTGCTGATTGAAGAATTGTGCAAAGGAGTTTCACACAGGTGTATCAGAGATTCAGACTTATGCAAGGAATCTCTCCCACCTGCGGAAATATGTTTTCCTTTTGTTCAGCACAGGAAAGAAAACCAATGGAGTTTGGGTTTTTTGAATGACATCTGTGTTAACTGTTTTGCAAAAGGGTGTGAGAACTGAACCCAATGAAAACGTGTTTACACATTCGCAACATTTGACTTCTGCTGTGCAAAGAAAGTGTTCATGAGGACCAAGAGGATCCCAGTTTCCTTAAACAGGTCAAAGCAATCGAGAAAAACTGGAATTAAATCATGTTGTCATCATGGAATGTCAAAAACTGGTAGTTAAATGCAAACAAAACATCTCCTGATGCTAAATGAAGCACATGTGACTACAAATAAGCCATTTCAAGAAGACATGCTACAGGTAGGCTACAATGAGCAGATAATTGCCATAAGGTGATTGCACATTTTCTTTAAAGATTAAGAGGGCAACTAGCCTACGTCATGTGTTACGCTAATAAGCTCATGCTCTCCTGTTGGAAGAACACGGCAGCTCACCAAGCCATCTTCAAATACAGGTTCGCATAGCAATGGATAAAACTTAGTCTGTTGGTTGTTTTATGTGGACACTTTTGGCTACGAGCTAGATTAATATTAAACGTTGAAATGAGTAGCTGAAGGTTACGCGGGAAAAGAGGGGTGCACAGTTATGTCAAGTGACGTATCGGCTCCATCTGTTCTGGAAGTGGTTTCTGTTGTAGGTAAAGCTGTTTGCGCAGGCGCGGCATTGACAGCCGCTCTCTACTTGATCCGCAGAGTGTGTTTAATAATGGCCTGGAAATCAGGAGGAGCTAGCCAAGCAGAGCTCGTCAACAACCTTCGCAGTAAGTTTTGTTATAATATAGATAATCTTGTGCTCAAAAGGTCTTTGCAAGTCGTGGTGGAGTTGATTTTGACGCAAACCCTGGTGTTTCAAGCCATTCTTGCCCCCCCCGCCCAGACGTCCAAAGCAGCACCAGGCTGCCAACTGCCTAGCTAACATTAGCTAGCATAATGTTACATTGGCAGCAAACAGCAAACTGCAATGGTGCAGCTACGTGTAGCTAGTATTAATACCAGTGCACCCCTCGCCAAATGTCAATGTTTTCTCAGATGTTGGAATGCAACGTAGCAACACAGCACCGTTGTTATAATGTTAACAATATGACCTATCGATACACTGTAACAAGTTTGGTTTCTGCATTGCATACTGCTACTTTAATCATTCTGCCTGTGCGTCATTTGTTGCTAGGAAAGCTAACAGTTGTCAGCTAGCGTTTGCTTGCTTATACACTGGCAGTGTGTAGCCTAAGCAAGTCTAGTTTTGAGCGAATTGTCTAGAAAATATTTTTTCAGTCGTGACCTTGGTATTAGTCGCTGTTATATCTCAGCCAATTCATGTGAGGATATGTTCATAATGTGTGCACTGGCACTGCATGTTAGCATCAGATTGGCCTGCTAACTATGTGACATTGGCTAACAGTGTCATCTTAGAACGTTTTTCGAATAGCTTCTACGTGTGTAGGCTAGTTTGTCTGTTTTAGATAATCTGCTTAATTGTTTTATGCCATGCATTGCCATAATACTCTTGAGGCATTTTGTGTTAACGTTATGCTTTGTAATAACGTTACCACATGTTGTTTTTTTAGTGTTGCTATGTGAGGAACTAGTTTGAGTCATGCAAGTAATTGTCAGTCATAGCTGCTATTGCTTGCAGTTTAGTAGGCTATCTATTTAATGGGGACGCGTTGAGGGAGTCAGTCGCTACCTAACTGTTGTTGGTGTTATAGTTATTGGGTTGTTTATAGGAGAGTTGTCAGTAACCGTACCCACGTTTCAGTCCCGTATGCCTGCAGTTGCCTCCTGAACTGGCAGCAGTTGAGAGGGCGGGGCAGTCTGAACCGCACCGATAAAAACCCCAAAACGTAACAGTAGAGTAAAACATGCACCCATTTCGGTTAATTCCAATACATTGTATATTTCTCATAGATTTACTGACTATTCTATCGTTGTCATGCTAATCAGGAGGGTCAACGCACTCTGTTTCTCAGCAACTAGGCTACATATCAATGCACGGTTCTAGCTGGCATAGCACCTTTTAGCTGGCATGGCACCTTTTAGCCTCTGCCAGTTTTCCTGTTTTCATGGGGCTAAGCAGCTCGAATTTTTTTGTCTGTTGCAGAATGTTAATGGCTTCATGTTTAGGACTTCCCCATCCCAAATTTGTAGAGCACGCAGTGATCTAAAGCCATTCTAAAGAGTCTTGTTATAGTCATGCCCACCTACAAGGCAAGTGTCCAGTCAATTGGCTATTTTTAAATCCTGAGATATGTGATCTCTGGTTCTTCTGTTGCAGGTTGCTCTTTTTTATCACTCGCAGTAAAAGTGAAGCTATGATTTAAGCCTAAAACAAGGGCTCTAACTGAATGGTGTTGGTCATCAAGGAACTTTCAAGCCACTGTTCTTACATTGTACTGAAATGGCAGTGATGACTGCCAGGTGATTGAATGACAGAGCAGTTTTGCTGTCAAGGCTGAGTAGGGTTATTTGTGGCATTTGCCGAATGCCAGGCATTCTTACCATACACAGGTGCGCAGTAGCCTATTTTTTTCTCTCTCTCTCTCTCTCTCTCTCTCTCTCTCTCTCTCTCTCTCTCTCGCATTTGTTTTTCTCATTTGTTCATTTGTTTTTCATGTTTTCGGCATTGCCCATTGAATGATGACACCGTAGAAAATCAACCTGAGTGTTCTATAGACCATTTTCCCTTTGCCTTATTATTTGGCTTTAGAGAGAATGAGGTCAGTGTGTTTTAAATATGCACTGTCACAAAACTGCATGCCTCCCCTCTTGATGTGCACTGCATCTAAAAATCGGATGCTGAGGCGAATTAATATTTTACATCCTAAAAAAATGTTGTTGAATTTTTTAGAAGCAGCCGGCCGATCCCCACCCCTCTGCCCCCTTGCATCTCCCTTTCTCTCCTCATGTAGCCAAGAACTGACCCATTTCAGCTGCCCCAGCTGCGTACGCACCTAAACTTAGCTGAGGCTGGATTTAAACAGGTCTGGCTGAAGGCAGTTGATTAAAATTCCTCATGTTTGACCTCAGTTGTTTTGTGGTGTGGTACACAACGTGTCTCCGTAGAATCATGTTTGTACACCGTGCATGTCAGTTCAAAGACATAAACATGTTCAGCTTTCAGATGTCATGCACAGGCCAAAAGGCAACTGCTGTGTGCACCACCGGTTGGCTTTAACAGCTGATCTGAGATGCTGCATTGTGTGTGAGCCGACCTGCGTATCAAGGCGGGTGTTGTAGGGTCAGGGACCTACTGTAACTTGACCACAAGCAGCTGTGATTAGCACTTCCTGTCACTTCCACCATCTGTCTGTGGAATTTCATAATTACAGTAAATTCTTTGTTTGAATTGTTTTATCACATCATGCAAACCTAAAGTGTAGACTGCACGAACCAAAACTGTCTGTGCACACTAGGGTGGTCCTTATTTTTCAACTTTTAAAAGTTCATGCTCTCACCCCACAAATATGTTTGAATAAATAAAAAAAACAATTGGGCAAATTTGTATCAATATTTAGAGGTTGCTCAAGACCTTTGAAGTTTAACACATATTGGGCTCTATCTTCCGTCCCGGCGCAATTGACTTTGTATACTCGCGCGTTTGTCTTTCCTATTTTGCAGTCAGCGCATATTGGAATTTTCCCTCCACAGGTACATGCCTGTAAATTAGGGAATTCGATTGCGCCCACGGGGGCGGTTCAGCAAAAAGACGGGGCGTGTTCCGGCGCAAACGTTCACTGTTGATATTTTGCAGTTTCAGAAAACAATTCCGCCACAGACCGGGAACTCCCTGGTCTAAAGTCTGTGGCGAAAATGCAGATGCTATTTTAAGGGCGCATGCATGACCACAAGCCTGCATGAATGAATGCGTTGCACACCAATCTACAGACACCCCCGTGCACAGACGGAAACATTCAAAGCCTTGATAATATTTGTCCATTTCCCGGTTTTGTTCGTGCATTGGTGACCTAAATATTTAGTAGCCTATAAAGTACAACATCTACATGCAATATCTTTACAACAACGCCTAATTACGACCTATTCATCTGGACAACTTTATAGGCTACAGCCCTATAAAGGCTAAAGTTACTTTTAGTTTTGTTCCAATTTACCGTTGTGTAAGGTTTTAAGCACCATAATATTGCCTACCTTGTTGTAGCCCATCTGAAATAACTCCAAGCTTTGCTATGTTCCCTCCATCCTTTCGTTATTTTCAAAAAACGTTCTATATCCATGATGGCCTTGAAGTCTTAAGTTAGTGAATTAGCTTAAATCAGCTTTTCATGTGCTGTTAACCAGCAACAGATAGTACAAGAAAGCAGCAAGTATGGTTACAATTTCTGTACAATTTCTGTAGTTGCTGCATCCATTCATTGTTATTCTCTCTCATGCTCAAATAAATGAATGAAGTTGATGAGCGTGAATTAAGTTGATGATAATGTGTTTACAAACTCTGCTTTACAGAAAATATTGTAAATAGTCTACTGTCACGCAGTTAATGGGATACTGTGCAGAGTTGAAAGTTAGGTCAACTTAAACGAAGCCCTTGCTTGGCCGCCTGTGCTGCGCAACGCACACTTAGCTCCTCTCATCTATACAATGTAGTTCCCATTTCTGTAAACCATACATAATTTCAAAGAAAAATATTACCACTCGAGGGAAATCAGTGTGGTGTCCATGTGAAAAAATAGGCATAAATCTAGCGTACACATTTTCACGAATCACTGATGTGTTGATGACATAAATTAGGAAATGTTAGAGGACTTAAGGAGACGTGATGTTGAACTGCATGCCGATGCCATTTAACCCAAATGCCCCAGCGGCAGCACGGGAGAGAAGAGATTAACTGACGGAAGATATGCATTGTCTATAGAGAGGTAATGTTAGATTACATTGTACATTGCAAATATATCACCATGCATTCATAACCTCGTGATTCAGTGAGAATGATCCCAAAACATCGGAAAGTATGTCTTTGTGACAATTCTGTATTACATTTTGTCAAGATGAAAAATCAATAGCTAACTGTTCCCAACTGAACAGTGATTATAGCGCTGTGAACGCTCCTGGCTGCGCCTGGCAAATACGCCACCATAATAACAATCAGCTATGGAACAAGCGTGCCTGTTGTTAAAGGGAATGTGAGATGACGCTCTGATTGGTTTATTGCACGTTACGCCCAAACCACACCCATGATTAATGTAGCTACTTCAGACCACCCCATTTTAGATTTGCGTCGGGCGCAACAGTCAATATCCCGCCGGTAAAATAGCATCAGCGCCCAAGATCCGCCCACAAAGTCACTTGCGTTTTGCGCGAAGACACTTCCGTTTCAGACCATTAAAATAGGGCCCATAGTGCAATGTGCATATATTTGGGATTTTTCGCGTATTATGTGATACATTGTGCTAGCATGTATAATTGTTTAATAATATATGCTTATGACAGCAATGGACTTATTTGACCATGCAGTCAATGACAATGTGTATTGATTATTGGTGACCACATGTGGCGGTTTTACCTACATCACCTAATGAATCTTAAAATGGGAATTCCATATTGTCCATGCAAATTTACAATGGTGATTTGCTGATCTCATCTGCTGATTCCGGTATTTCCCAATAATATGGTGTTGTGAACAATTTTCATAGCAACTCCTGTTTTAGTTGTGATATGTCTTTCAAAGCAAGAACACTTCAATGTGAATGAAGCACAGTAGACAATATACACTGAGACAATGGCTGAAGCAACACGAAGCAAGTCCGCTATATGGTTACTCGGATCAGAAGAGACTGAAATAACTGGAACAAAGTTACCCTCCAAGAAGCAGGTTTCATGTGTGTTGTAATATCAATTTCAATTTAATTTCACTTATAGAGCGGCAAAACATTGCTCATGTGTCATGACGCTTTACAGAGTGTTAAACATTTAAAGAGAGCCCATGAGTAACAGGGGCGAGGAAAAACTCCCTAGAATTGAAGATACATATAGGATGAAACCTCGAGCAGATCCACGACTCAAGGGCCAGACCCAAGGGTATCACATAAAACATTGAAAAAAAACTTCATGAAAGTGCAACAGCGGTGATAAAAGAAGTCTTGGTATTCTAGGACAAGGCTAGGATTCCCGTTCGTCCCCAACATCATGCCATAAAACAACTGGAAACACTTCAGGACAAATGGCTGAAGCCAAGAAAAATGCCAAGAGAACTTCCAAGACTCAGCAGTCCAATGTAGAGGCCTTTGTAGACCAGTTAGGAGACCTGTTTGATATTGCAGGATTCAGGATGCACTCATTCATCTCAAGAATCCATAAGATAGAGACTTTCCTCTGGCCCAGAGTGAAAATGGACGTCTCAGGTGTACAACTGTACAATATGATGATAATATACTATAGTAGAGTTCAACATTCTGTCATTACGTCATACAAGCATGACAAGTGATTTTGGTTTGTTTGTTTGTTTCTTTCTTTCTATGATTTTGATGTTGTATGTTGTTTACCACACTACCACAGTGCCTGTGTTATTAAACATAATATTGCATTTGTTTTTTTGTGTTCTTAAATGGTACAATTTCTACAAAAATTAGCGATTCCGGAAATATTCAAAGGCCTTGAGCAACCTCTAGATATTGTGGGAACAATTAAACATTTTGCACAGTGTGTTTTTATTGATATCCTAACACATTTAGGGGGTGAGAGTTAAACATTTCCAAAACATTTTTTTTTACCCCATATAAGGACCACCCTAGTGCACACAAATTGTGTGTGCTGTCTATGGGTTCAGTCAATAGCCTATGTCAGTCCAAAAGACTGACATGGTTGTTTTTTTGGTCTGAATGTGGTCATGTGTGGTGTCATGTGGTCACTTTTTTTTTGTTTGAATCTGAAAATGCCCCCTTTGTTGAGAAAGCTCATGTCTGGCTGTCGTCTCCTCTCCCACCTGTTGTGCGTTTGTCCCTTTTTTCTTGTCTCTGTACCAGAAAATGGAATTATCAAGTCAGATAAGGTCTATGAAGTCATGCTGGCCACAGACCGGGCTCACTTCTCGCGCTGCAACCCCTACATGGACTCACCACAGTCTATAGGTAGGTGTCCTCTCAAAGACTGCAGGTCTACTGGCTTCTGTTCAAAACAGAATGTTTTATTACATCCCCCACCCCTCCCACTCTGCCTTGACTGTCTTATGTAATCTCTCTTCCTCTGGTTGTCCCAACAGGCTACCAAGCGACCATCAGTGCTCCACATATGGTAAGGCATCACGATGCCTTATTTGGGATTCAGTTTGTTTGCATGTACTATCTCATTAGAAGCTATAAAGAAGTCATAAAACATTTACCCATGTGTGTTGATATTAATTACTTAGCTGGGTGATTTATTTATTAAAATATTCAACAAAATGTGGGTTTGTTAATAATATCAGTGAAAATAATTAAATAGATTTGATTGAGTGTGGTTGCTTTCGATGGTGGAGATGTGTGGTCTGATAAAAGTGGCTTTTACTCCACTGTCATGTGTAAATGGTTGTAAAGCTGTGGGGACAGTGACGATGATGATGATGATGATGTTGAAGAGGCTGCCCCTCTTCTCTCCCCCCAGCACGCCTACGCACTGGAGCTGCTTCACGATCAGCTGTACGATGGGGCAAAGGCTTTAGACGTGGGATCCGGGAGTGGGATCCTTTCTGTTTGTTTCGCACGAATGGTGAGCTTTTTCGTAAAAAAGAGCCTCAAGTATTTTTCTGTCCCAGATGAAGTTGTTGCACAAAATCTCAATGCATTATTTTGTCAAAGGCAGAGTAAAAGTCAGTTGCCGGGTGTCGGTTTCAACATTTGACATAGATTGACCACACTTCCTGTTTTTGCAGGTCGGCCCGAAAGGGAAGGTCATAGGAATTGATCATATCAAGGAACTAGTGGACGACTCTGTAAATAATGTAAAGAAAGATGATCCCAGTTTGATATCTTCAGGCAGAGTGACACTGATCGGTAAGTTCTGATGATCCTGTTTTATGTGTTTTGTGAAAGGTAGTGGGAAGATTGTGAAGGCATACAATGGCTGCAAACCTTAAGTTTGGTAGAATGAATATGTGGTTGTAGCATGCACAGTATTCACACACAACCCTTAAGTGAATGTTTCTTGGGCTATATCGTAGTTGTCATCAGAAATGGTCATCTTGCCAAGCCTGTCAGAATGTGAACCCCAGTGTCTTGCAGTAATAAGCTGTCAGTGTGTGAAGCCCGGTGTCAGTCTAGCAGTAATAAACTGTGATGAGGGGGAAGCTGTGACACAAGATGCTGTAGCATCTAATATGTTCAGGTCCAACTGCCCACAGGGGCATGGGTTCGACCCAGGGCTCTCTCTCTCTCTCTCTCTCTCTCTCTCTCTCTCTCTCTCTCTCTCTCTCTCTCTCTCTCTCTCTCTCTCTCTCGCTCTCTCTCTCTCTCTCTCGCTCGGTCTCTTTCTCGCTTGCTTCCTGTCACTTGTTACGGTCCTATCTGACTAATATATTAAGATAAATAAAATGTATAAACTGTGTTGAATTATTTAGCACTCAGTTGCAGGTTCAACCTCTTGTTCCTCACATACATCCTGCTCTCCACTCTAGGGCTGGGACGTATCATATCGCACATTATTTATCATGGTTACGCTTCTATATTATAAGAATCATTATATCAAGATTGTAGTGTTTTTTTTTTTACCATATTGCCCAACTCTATCACTATGTGAACCCCAGTGTCAATTGCGCAGTAATAAACTGTGTTTTGTGTTAAAACTGAATTATTGAGTTGCCTGCAGGTTCAGCCTCTCGTTCCTCACAGACGCCCAGCCCAGCCCTACTGCACCCTCCTCTCTCCCCTCCCCTCCCCTCCGGCTGGCACTCTGGCATACAAGCTGGCATCCGGCTGTGTTGGTGTCTGCTGCAGCCTCTTCTGCTGTGGCAGTGCCTATTTTGACACCGTGTGTGTGTGTGTGTGTGTGTGTGTTGTGTTGTGTTGCAGTGGGGGATGGCAGAATGGGTCACGAGGCAGAGGCACCTTACGATGCCATCCATGTTGGGGCAGCGGCACCTACAGTGCCACAAGCAGTAAGTCACCTGTGACACTTGATCACCTTAGAGAACTAGATAGGAAGCATGTAAGCAAGGGGTTTCTTTTGGCAAGACTCAACATTATAGACCTCTTGCTAGTGCATCTCTGGTATTATTATAGAGTTCGGTAGCAGAGCATTAAGTGTTATTATACATACTAGCAATTAGTCTGTTACATATAACTTAATGGCCACTTAATTGCAAAGTGCCTGTAGGCCTACTTGTTTGGAACATGCTGATGTTCGGTATTACATTTGTGAAGTCTTCAACTCCTGATGTCACCTTTCAAAGTACTCGACAGCTTTGCTTTTGACAGAGGTACTTTGTTTCCATGTAGCATTTTAGTTTTGATGGTTTCATGCTCTCATGTGCCAGCCATTCACTGCACACCACATACTGGGGTTTCAGTCCCATTTTGTCCTCAATTTAAGTGAATCCATGTCCTGACCTGTCACAGTAACATTGTCTTTGTCCATGGCAACGACTGATATACGAATAAAGTCCATCAAAATAAAGGTCCGATATTAGATCTGATAAAGTAGCACTTTAAAGCTCCGGACCCACCGAGAACGGTTCTGCGACCCACTTTTGGGTTCCGACCCACCAGTTAAGAAACACTGGTCTATAGACTGACAGACATACATGAGTTGAATAGAACGACTACTGTGATTCAGTCCTGCATATACCCATGTGTCTGCACCCATGCGTGTCAGAGGAGCCCATGTGTTTAAACCCACGCGCCTCTTCCTCCCCTTCCACAGCTCCTGGATCAGCTGAAGCCTGGCGGACGGCTCATCCTGCCCGTGGGTCCGGCCGGGGGCAACCAGATGCTGGAGCAGTACGACAAGATGGAGGACGGCAGCACCAAAATGAAGCCCCTGATGGGGGTGATTTACGTGCCTTTAACAGACAAAGACAAGCAGTGGTCCAGGTGGAAGTGACTTCCTACTCCCCCTCCCCCCTCCCTTCTCCCCCTCTGGCAGCACAGGTGAAATGGTGGGGTCTGGAGCAGACAATCGATCACAAAAAGGGGCCTGCGTGTGCTGCCTGCCTGTCATCATTCTTTGCTTCCCCCATACCATAGTAACTGGCTGCACGTTTGTTTTTTTAATTACATTTTTTTAACATGTAGTTATTTAACAATTCACATGAACGGGTATTGCAGTGCTTGATATACAACATGATATATGAGTGAGTTTTATTTATTTATTTATTTTTAATATTTGTATCTATTTATGTATTTAATAGAACAACCAGCCTAGATCTGTTATGTTTGAAGCTTGGTTTTGTTTTTCTCGATTGCAGTGACAATTTTAGTTTGTTGTGTAAAGACAAAATGAAACCGTAATACCTCAGGTGCTGCCCAACATTTAGAGCATGTCACCCATTAATGTAAACATATACAAAATACAGAAAAGTGTATTTTGAAAGGAATGGATCCTTTTTTTTTATTTTATTATGTATACCCAATAAGCTTCCCATTATTATTACTTGGATCATCTTTCAGCTCTGAACAGAACTAATGATGAATAAGTGAATGGTATAAGGGCATGTGAAGTCCTGCAGAAAACCTTTGTGCATGAACCTTTGATTTGTGCATGCAATAATGAATAAGTGAGTGTGTGAAAGAATGAATGAATGTGCGATTGACTGAAATCTGAGGCAGAGTGGAGCTTAGTGGACAGTTTTGTCTGTTTTTCTGTATTGGTCTATGTAACTCTGTCCTGTTATCTCTCTTAGGGATGAACTCTGAATCATCAGACCGGCTATATCCAACATTTCACTCTGAACTGGGGTGGGGGGAGTTTGGACTGGCCCCAAGCCATTGGATTTCAAACTAAAAGCTTCATTCTAAAGCAAAAAGGAAAGAACAAACGGCACACACCCCAGCATTGCAGTTGTAATTCAGTTTTTTTTTTCTCTCTCCAGTTGTGGAAGAGGGTTATAAAGTGAGGTAACCCCTCTTGTAGGTGTATGGACTATGAGTTATTTAATGTATACTACATATAAGGGGGTTATCTTTTTTTTTCCATTTCCTCAAGTTTTCCTTTTGAAAAAGGCAGTTTTGGTGATAAATTCAGTATTGGAAGCCTTTTTTGTTTTCTTTTTATTCTCCTTTTCTCACGCATTTCAGCTGCGAAGGAACTGAGTGCGAAAGAATAGGAACCTCCTCTGAGCTCTGCCGTTTGGCTTTAAACTGCCCACGGTGGAGAGTATAACATAAAATCACTTCACAGTAGCTGCCGTGTGTGCGACGTGCTGGTCGGTGTAGATAAATGAATCGCTCTTTGACGCTAACATACCTTTGACGCTTCCTCCTCCGCTAACTGTAAGGAGAGCCACACAGCGCCTGCAGTTCCACAGCGGCTAAATTCCACCCCTATGTGTAGTTGTTTGATATGCAGCACTAAACACAAAGTGGCATTGTCGATGTCCCTAGTCTTGGCTCAGTGGAACATTTGAGTGGACTTTTTCCCCCCCCCTTCTTTTCGCTCTTCTGTTTCACTCCTCCCATTCAGCCTGGAACTGGCTTTTCTACACAAACACCAACGAAAAAAACGTGCACATTAACAAATGAACTGGGCTGAGCTTTGATTTCTCTCCTCCCACTGACTCTTTGTTTTCCCTGACAACGTTGTATGCTGGCCCCACTTGTGGTGACTTCCACAAAAAAAAGAATGGCTTTGCTAAAATAAACCTCGACGCAAAGCACATGAATGTCTTGCCATTTTCTTTCTGTCAACATGGTTTACCCATGACTGTAATTTTTATTTTATTTTATTTTTTTGGAATGGCACACTAAATAAAATACAGCTTAAAAAACTTTCTTGTCATCATCGTAGGATTTAGCAGATTTGCCAAAGTTGGTGTTGCACTTTTTGATGTGTAAGACATTTTTGAGAGTGTAATCAGTTGTTGGTTGGTAAATGAAATTCCTGCAATTAATTGCATCTCACAAACTACAGGAATTACATCAAATGTTGGATTCAGAAGTTGGATTTTAAGAATTTATCATGTCAAGTCAAAGGATTGTTGAAGGTGAGTCATATATGTCACACATTGTGTCACATTTTGTGTCCTGTCATATGGGATAAGTTTATTCCTCAAAATCTCAGACCCACATATACAATTTAGATATGTATAATATATGTATAAGACACATAGAAATGTATACATATTTTCTTATGTCTAGTGTTAAAAGATGTTTACATTGAACTAATTGATGTAGAACAGCCAAAGCGGTATTCTAACGAGATAGAAATCACACAAAGCTAAGAGCATCTTCTGAAGTCATGATAATAAATCAATATCAATCATGATAATCATCATAGTGTTCTGAGGTAACTACTAGAAACACCAGCCATGTCTGAAGTACACAGACATGGACCAGACAGGTCATTACTGATACAGACTTGCATTAAGTCGTGGTCTTTCATTTGTGAAAATATAAACAAAGTCACATGTAGTTGCATAATGGAGGTATGTCCTCTGAAAAATAACTCATTTTATGGCACAAATAGGAGATGTCCATCCACAATCAGCAAAAAAGTTTTGAAAATGTGAAGAGAAATATATATTTTTTTCAAAAAAGCAAATGATAAACAACAGGTACACAAAAGCTATTACAAATGAGACAACAAAAGCTCAATAGCAATTTTTTTTAAGGTTTAAGGATAAATCTCTGTGCAGAGAAGGTTGAGTTTTACCCTTAAAATTGAAGAAAGGACAAAAAACGAACGGAAAGCGGCCAGGGTGTGAACCCAACTTCAATTTGGGAGGCAGGAGGAAGATGGACAAAATAGATTGATCAGAGAAAGACTGCATCTCTCTCTCTCTCTCATGGTTTGGATGTTTGTCCTGCTGGGGCTACTACAAGTACATGCCATTGATGAGGTAATCCGACTCCTCGGTGGTCAGTGGCCGAGCCTTCTTCAGCTTGTGTCGCACAAGACGCAGCCGACAGCCCACCATGAGCAGCAGCAGGGCACTGATGAGGATGCCCAGGACCAGTGGCAAAATGGCCCCTGAGTGCACAAAGGGAACACATGAAGTTGAGTTAGTCTCAGGACTTATCATGACTCCAGGTATTCAAATCCCTACTTTGAATACCGCAAAGGTGAAACACTTCCACATATACAATGCACATTGTCAGACAGACTGAAGTGCACAGCTGCTGAAGTGTGCATAACAATGTGCAATACAGGCTCCAACTACAACAGTTAAGTAGCAATAACATATCTACAATTTTTGAAATAACCAACTACTTTACAGGGAGCACAATGAGTTTATGCAAAGAGGACTGCATCCATCAAGTCAAGTCAATGCACTGACTTGCAAACATCTCTTACAGAAACGTCATTGTACAGCCTAACTCACAGCCATCTTTGAAAAGAAGTTTAAACTCCTTGACTCTTTCCTTTCATTATCAGAACTATGACATCTAACTGTAGGACATTGTCCAACAGATGGTCATTCTGAAGCTAAAGCCTCCCTGATCCTATCTTGATCTTTATTCATTTGGCTGAAGCTTTTTATCCAAAGTGACTCACAGATGTTTATTAACTGCAGGGCCCGTCTCCCTCAGGGATAAGTGCCTTGTTGCACATCTGTGGCAGCTGGGAATCAAACCCATGATTTTTCGCGACTACTACTAATACCACTAGGGTTGGGTATCGTTTCAATTTGAACGATTCCAATTCCGATTTCTTATTTCGATTCCGGTTCCTAACCGATTTTTTTTAAAGGCAGGGTCAAAAAAAGTTTAGGATATTTTAAATGAGCTAGCTAACCAACTGTCTTTCTCAGGGTATCTGCTCATTTTCCAAGTGCAAATTTAAAGACTTTTTAAGACCTTTTCAAGACATCTAAATGAAAATTAAGACTATTCCACGACAAAAAGATATACTGTTTATGCAATAGTTTTTTTTTCCTACAAATTTTAACCCCCACCCCATTTTGGATGTCTACAGAATATATACCAAATATATTTTGGCGAAAGAAAAATAATTGTGTGTGAATTACCTTCACAGCTATAAATGCCCAATTTTAGGGTCTGGGCTGCTTGCTTTTGAAGCTGGCTGTACATATTTGGTTTTGCTTACTGCTGAGGCTAACTGTTCTTCACCTATGTCTGTAGTAGCCTAGGGCTACTTGCCAAAGACATGTGCACTGGATTGGATTCCCTTCAATACTAAGCTATTTACATATTTTAATAAGCCTACTTTATATAATTTACTATGTGCATCTATTGTCCAATATGCAGCACAGCAAATTAAAGTTAATCCACTACTTTACATTTTGCATACCAGTTGTATCTAAACCAACCAAAGCTTGACTGAAACATTGTAAAACCATTGAATTGTTTTAAATTAATTAAGAGACAGGTCCTCCTCACATGATCCTGCTGAAAACTGCTGGTTTCATCTCAAGCACGCACGTATTATGAACGCACGTTTTTTTATTTTTTATGTAGCAGTCGCAGACTGTTATATTTCACAACTTTTGCGAAGTAGGCCTAGCCTACTGGGAAATGCTGGCAAGCAAGCTGCTGGCAGATATTACAGGTAGGCTATTATAACTTAGACAGATATTTTCTTCCCTAGGCTAGGCCTAACCTGACCCTAGCTAGCCAGATGAATTTCGCTCCGCCTAGCTCCACTCATCCATCTGGAACCGATCCATTGGAATGGTGTTTCAGAAGGCTGGGCCTAATCAAAAAATGCTTGCATATGATTGAATAAGCCACTTGTCCGTCATCTTATGACATGCTACTTCAACCACTAACATCGAAGCCAACCCGTGACGCTGATAACAGTCTCACGGTCGCTTCTCCACTATGTCACATCTATGAAACTCCCGCCCTGCGTCCTGATTGGCTGAACCATAAAGTCGGTTGCAGAAATCACTCTCAATGGAAGAGGTCCCAGATAGTGTTGTCACGATACCAAAATTATGACTTCGATACGATACCTGCCATAAATATCACGATGCTCGATACTAAAACGATACTTCGGCGAAATCCTAAGATATCTGGACAAGAAAGGACTCATACCTCCTCCAAGTGTATTGAGTCATTTGTGTTAAATTTGGTGCACTTTTGTAGTGTGTAGGTCAATTCTGGGTTCTAAACTTCTAAACTTCCTACATAATTATTATTTTTTTATAGTCAGTAAAATAGTAGGCCTACTTTGTGTGATTAAGTCCTTTATTGTTTGTTATAGTTCATTTGACAAATGACAAACTATGAACTCAGTAAATTCCTGATGATTAATTTGATATTAATGAATGAAGTAATACATAAATCATGAATTAATTCATGTACCCTTACCGTAAAGTGTAACTTACTCTGAGACTACATACATTACCAACCTAATTCGCTTCAATTGTGTAAAATGTAATGTAAATCAGGTTTTATGACCAAGTATACTTTGGTATACAAGGAATTTGGTCTCTGCATGTATCCCATCCGTGAATTAGTGAACACACAGGTCACACATTGAAGCACACATTAACCTGGAGCAGTGAGTAAAATAGTAGGCCTACTTTGTGTGATTAAGTCCTTTATTGTTTGTTATAGTTCATTTACATTGTGTTGTGTTTTGGCAATAAAGTAGCTTTAAATAGCCAAACTAGGCTAGATCAAGGTCAGTGTTAAAATGACTGCATGCAAATCACTGAATGCTATGCAGAGGGGCCATCTGATGTACAGTATTGATGGGTTTCATCAGGTCCCTTTCCACAGGTGTATTAATCAAGCACCATGCAGTCTGCATTGATAATCAAGGTGCTTGATTTTATACACCTGTGTAAAGGGACTTGATGAAACTCATGAATAGGCTACCCTAGGCCTTCCCGTGTTCATGGGATTTCTTTGACAGTTGCAAAGGGGAAAATGTGAGGATAGTCTTCTTTGCGCCCAGTGTACAAGTACGACGTTCCAACCACTCAGGTCTTCGTCAGATAAGCCTACACCATTACCTGTTGCAATATATCTGTGTGCATTCCTACATTACGTCTATTTCTTTGATAACATGATTTGCTACCACGTAGGCTACTGTAACAATAAGCCGCTATTATTAGGACTCAACACGCTTTGGTGGTATTATGCTGTGGGCTTTAATTTAGCGCATTTCGGGTAGCCTATCCTACATCTGGGCAATAATTATTGAACAAATTGCAGTCTACATGCCATGACAAATATTACCAGTAGTAGGCTACTGACCGAACATGAAATAGATGGTTTACAAGTTATGGTAATGTTATTCTGGCGTGAACATTGCGCTTTCATCACGTTAGCACCCTATGATTACAGCTCGTTATGTCTCGTCAAAATGATTACAGCTCGTTATGTCTCGTCAAAATTCATGGATGAAGGAAGGTTCGCTTTATCCCAGATAACCATACTCGTTTCACTTAGGCTAGACTAAAACATAAGAGAAGAACTTGGCACTAACCATGTAGTCGTGTTTTCTATAGCATAATCGTTAACCTGTCGTTCTTTGAACTCTTTAAAAATGTTGGGATATGTCTGCGAGGTGTTTAGCCAAGTTCCATGCGTAGCCTACTGCTTTTAAATGACTTTGTGTACCTGATGGCTTGCCTTCACTATTCGCGATGTATCCGAAATAGTTGCAGATTTCACTGCACCTTTTGTTTTATCCACAAGGCCTAGAACTGTCGGCAAAGAACTATGTTGACGTTGGCTGCCCACTGACTCACTCAGAGCTGCCTGCTTAGACACGCCCACTTGCCTAGATGCGTGCAAGGAGCAGTGAGAGCAGCAGTTCACACAGACACAGAACGTTATTATTTTTAATAAAGTATCGATTCTAAAAACGTCTGAAATCGTATCGTTTTTTGCGTGAAGGCATCGCGATACCTTTTTAGTATCGATACACCGTGCAACACTAGTCCCAGATGGATGTGAGTGAAGCTAGGCGGAGCTAAGCGGAACGAAATTCATCTGGTGAGGGTCAGGTTAGGCTAGGCCAGCAACACACGCTGGAAAGATGCAAACAGCTCAACTTAACATATACAGTATTTCCTCCTGATTGCAAAACACTGCACATCATTTGACCAGCAGTCTTCGCGTCCATAGTTTGTGAAACGATGCTGCATCCAAGCAAAGACTTTAGATGCCAAACGCAACTCCAAAAAGAACAAATGAGCGTCTGGTTTGAGGCTGCGCCAGACGCCGGACAGGGCTTTTAAAATCCATATGTCCGGCCTAAATTCGAATATATGGCCAACCTATCGCTAACTGGCTTACCAACTCTTTCTCCCGCTCATTCTACCATAGGCTCCCTCATTCCACGTAGGCTACCTATCTCTCAGGCCTCAGCTACACCACGAAAACGTCAGGTGCTAGCCTATCAGCATCGACATGCATACAAAACCTGCCGTACTAATGCAGTGATGATCACAGCATATCCACCTCAAGTAATTTAGAGATGAAAGATAAGACTGAAAAGTTAAAAAGAATATGAAAGTATATAAGTAAGTATAAGTATATGTAGGAGCCAAATTGAGCTTTATGTTAATTCTTATATTTTCCTTGTTTATTAGCCGGAGTAAGTATGTGTGTGCATGTCTGTGTGCGTATGTATGTGAGAGTGGTTGATTGGATTGAGTATGGGCACAGGTCTGTCTGTCCCACCTACAGGATCCTGGAGGAGGTTGCTGAAGGTGGAGCCCCAGGGGGATGACCTTAAAAGCTGTAGGCTGCAGCATGTGGGCGTGGCTGAGAAGGGCATACAGTCTTTTGACCGTGCTGCTCTGCTGACTAAAGCTTGGACTTTAATAGAAAGCCTTATAGTGTATTTTCATGTTTTTCTTTACAACAAACTGTCAACAATAAATGGTCAGAAGGGACCGACTTGGAACAAAACCACCACTCCTCATCATTTCACTACTCCTCATCAACACGCGTCAAGACTAGGATCCACTCAGCCACAAGTAGTAGACAAATTTAAAACTTAAACGCTACTACAATTTAGTCAAAAGACTACCCTGGATGGATTCTTGGAACATTGGATGACATTGGATGAATTAATTTCTATGCATGCAACTGGAAACTGGAACAAAGGAAGTGAGTGTCACTCTGGATTGTTTGAAGGCCCAAAGTTAATCCAAGGGAATCTGGATCAATCGGTATGTTAATGAAGAAACTTTGAAAGGAATCTTGTTTAGTATCTTAAGAAGAATCAGTTTTGAGGAATATTGAGTTAAAGTTTGAAAGAAAAATAAATGTTAAGTTTGTCAAGTTGAACAAAAAACTTTGTTTAGTTATCAAGATGGATGCCAATGCCACGGCTTCTTCACCTCTAGGAGAGCTGGAAGAAATTGAGTTAAGAAAGGCTTTGACATGTGAAGATGCAAAAAATGTTAGAAAGAATAGAAGTGCTGCAATGACTCGCAAAATGAATAAGATAAATAAACTTATGTCTGATCAAGCAAATGTAGAGGAAGTTAAAAAGGATTTACAGAAATACATAGAAATGCTGGAGAGTTTTAATGAAGTTCACAAGCATTATCAAACTTTCCTGTCAAAGGATGAGCATGTTAAAGACACAAAGCAGTGGTATGAACCAAAAATGAGGACCATTGAAATGTTTAAGGCCAAGGCAGAAGAGTGGATTCAATCTTGTCCAACTTTGCTCTCACCAGTTTTACCACCACCTGAGAAAGAGGAGGAAGTTCGTCCTCAGGACAGCATCTCTGTGGTAACTCGGGCATCAAGCAAAGGGACAAATGTTAGTACAGCATCAGCCAGACTGGTAGCAGAGGCTGAGAAGGCCGTTCTTGTAGTCAAGACTGCCGCTCTGAAAGAAAGACATGCTTTAGAAGAAAAGGAAGAATGTCTAAGAAAAGAAAGAGAGGAATTAAGGAGGCAAAAGGAGACTCTGGACTTTGAAGCTGAGCTCTCTGCTGTAAATGCCAAGCTTGCAGTGTTGGCTGGTGCTGAAGAGCAAGTGGCTTCCACTCCAGTGGATGGAATGAACGAGTACCTACAGGAAATGGAAACCTTGCGTGCAGGACCTCAAACCACTAACATGCTCGGTGGAAGGACTGTTCGACCCAGGCATGGTGTGCAGCATATACCCTTGTTCCAACCGCGCAGCAGACAAGCAGGTTCGGGTGAGGACGACAAAGAACACTGGCTACTCCAGGACACCCAAGAGGCTATAGGTGCAGCTCAAAGGCCACAGTCAGTGCAAAGAGGTAATGTTCTTCGGCAAACTATTGTGGAGAAATCTCATGATCTCTCAGAAAGAATTGAGCTTAGTACAGAATATAAACAGCTGGCTGATGATGTTATTGTAAAATCACATGCAGACACAGAAGGTCCTGTGAAAACACATCAAGGACAAGAACAGCGCAGGCCAGTACAAGACAGTGCAACCTCTGGTAATCTGATAAATATTTTGAATAGACAAAATGAAATCACATCTATGCTACTCAAGCAACAGCAATTGTCTTTATTGCCACCCAAAAGTGTTACCATCTTTGAAGGGGACATCTTGCAGTTCAGGTCATTTATGTCATCTTTTGAGCACAACATTGAGATGAAAACTGAAGATGCACAAGACAGATTGTTTTACCTTGAGCAGTACACAAAGGGTCAAGCTAGAGAGTTAGTAAAAAGTTGCCAGCACATGGATAGAAACCAAGGCTATCTCAGAGCCAAACGCCTGTTGCACGAACATTTTGGCAATGAGTATACAATTTCTACAGCTTACATTGAGAAAGTACTTAATTGGCCTACCATAAAGCCTGAAGACCCAAAGGCCTTGAACGACTATGCCTTGTATCTCAAAGGATGCTGTAATACCATGGAAAGGCTGGATTACATGAAAGAACTGAATGTAGCTTCCACCTTGAAAGCCATTGTCATGAAATTGCCCTACAAGTTGCGGGATAAATGGCGGACTAAAGCTCAAGAAAGGTTGGAGAACAACAGCGCTATCACATTTGCAGATCTTGTTCAGTTCATTGAGAAACAAACAAAGATTTGTTCCAACCCAATATTTGGAGACATACAAGACAAGGTTGCGGGCAGGAGAAGTCTCAATATCAGTAAGTCCATCTCTAGGCCCAAGTCTTCTTATGCAGCTAATGTGGCAACACTGAGCACTCCAGTGGCTCAAAGCTTGAACAGCAATGATCCAATTCCCAAATGCCTCTGCTGTGAAGGTGCCCACAAAGTAGAGCATTGCTCTGACCTCAGGAAGAAAACCCACAGGGAAAAGTTAAACCTTTTAAAAGAAAAGGGACTCTGTTTTGGTTGTTTGTGCAAAGGGCACTTAAGCAAGGACTGCAAGGACCGTCTGTCATGCAACATGTGCAACCGAAACCATCCCAGTGTGCTTCACATCAACTTTCAGGTCAAAGGTGAGACTTCCAGGTCAGTGGAACCACCACAGCCCATCCCAACTGTGTCATCAAACATCTGTAGGCATAATGGGGCCGGGAACTCTAAATGTGCACTTTCAATTTTACCTGTTCAAGTGAAATCTGTTAAAGGAAACAGGATCATTCAAACTTATGCTTTTCTCGATCCGGGAAGTTCAACAACATTCTGCACGGAAAGGCTGGCGCAGAAGTTAAGCCTGGAAGGAAAACAAACCACTGTGTTATTGAGAACATTGTCATATGAAAGACCTGTCAAGAGTGTGTTGCTGTCAGGACTGGAAGTGAGTGAGCTGAAAAGTAGCAAATGCATGCCTATAACTGAAGTTTACACTCAAAGGTCCATGCCAGTGACAAAACACAACATCCCAACACAGGAGGACTTAAAGGAATGGCCTTACCTCAGTGAAATCCACTTACCCCAGATAGACTCTGATGTTGACTTGCTCATTGGAATGAACGCAGCAAATATGATGGAACCCTGGCAAGTGATCAATTCACAAAAACATGGGCCTTATGCCGTTAAAACCCTGTTAGGCTGGGTGATAAATGGTCCATTGGGAGGATGCAGCAAAGGTGTGGAAATTGCCACAGTGACTGCCAATAGGATCTCCTTGGTCGACCTGCAAGAACTTCTGGTGAGGCAATACAACACAGATTTCAACGAGAAGGCCTATGAAGAAAAAACTGAAATGTCAGTGAATGACAAGAAATTCCTGAACATTGTCAATGAATCTGTGAAAGTGAAAGAGGGTCACTACTGCATTAACTTACCTTTCAAATCAGATAATATCACAATGCCCAACAACCGCGTTGTTGCAGAACAGCGCCTGTTGAATCTGAAAAGGAAGTTCAAAAGAGATCCGTACTATCAAAGGGAGTATACAGAGTTCCTCAGTGATGTCATTCACAAAGGCTACGCTGAAATGGTTCCCTTTGCACAACTGTATAGGACAGATGGAAAGGTTTGGTATATCCCTCATCATGGGGTATATCACCCAAAAAAGAAGACCATTAGAGTAGTCTTTGATTGTGGTGCAACCTTTCAGGGGACATCCCTTAACTCTGAATTACTCCAAGGCCCAAATTTGACGAACACGCTGATTGGAGTGCTGACACGTTTCCGAGAAGAACCTATAGCGCTGATGGCGGACATACAGGCCATGTTCCACCAAGTCCAGGTGACTGAAAGTGACATGGACTTCCTGCGCTTCTTATGGTGGCCACAAGGGAATGTGGATGATGCTCCAGTGGAATATCGCATGACTGTTCATTTGTTTGGTGCAGTCTCTTCACCAAGCATAGCCAACTTTGCTCTCAGAAAGACTGCACAGGACAATGCAAACAACTTCCCTCCTGAGGTAACAAACACAATTATAGAACACTTTTATGTAGATGATTGTTTAAAATCTATGCCCACAGAACTAAAAGCAATGGAGCTCATCTCAGACCTCACTGAAATCTGTCATAGAGGAGGCTTCCATTTGTCAAAATGGGTAAGCAACAGCAGAGCTGTCCTTGGTGCTGTCCCACAAGAAGACAGAGTTAAAGAGATAAAAGACTTGGACTTAAGCAAAGATCCATTGCCCATGGAACGAGCCTTAGGACTTCAATGGTGTGTCCAAAGTGACTCCTTCAAGTTCAACATCACCATCAGTGAGCGTGCACTTACCAGAAGGGGCATCCTATTAATGGTAAGCTCTATATATGATCCATTAGGCTTTCTGTCTCCACTTACCTTGCCAGCTAAACTGTTGTTACAGGAATGGTGCCGACAGGACCTTGGATGGGACATGACCATTCCCAACACACTTTCTGACCAGTGGACCAAATGGACCGGAAGTCTCTCACAACTCACAGACTTTAAAGTTTCACGCTGCTTGAAGTCAAATGATTTTGGTGAGTCAGTGCAAAACCAGATTCACCACTTCTCTGATGCCAGCGAGCTAGGCTATGGAACAGTCAGCTATCTCAGAATGACAAATGGAGAAGGGAAAGTCTATGTATCATTCTTGATTGGCAAGTCAAGAGTAGCTCCATTAAAACGACAGACCATCCCAAGGTTGGAGTTAGCAGCTGCAGCTTTGTCAGTTAAAGTGGATAACATGTTAAAAAAAGAATTGCCGCCACCTACAGATAGGTCAGTGTTTTGGTCTGACAGCACATGTCTTAAAGTATATCTCAAATGACCACACTCGTTTTCATACCTATGTGGCGAATAGGACATCTAGGATTAGGGAGGCTACACAAGTCAATCAGTGGAGGTATATTGACACAAAGAGAAACCCCGCAGACGACTGCTCTAGAGGTGTGAGCGCAGAGAGGTTCATGAGGAACCCAAGGTGGATCTCTGGACCAGAGTTCCTTTGGTCATCAGAAGAGGACTGGCCGAATGAATCAGTGGACAATGTTGAACTTTGTGAAGATGATCCAGAGGTGAGGAAATCTGCAACAGTGAATGCAATTATGCAGACATGTGAGGAAAGGCCCACAGACAAGTTGCTCAATCACTTTTCAGATTGGCTGAAGTTGAGAGTAGCTGTTGCATGGATCCTTAAAGTGAAAGAAGCATTAAAACACCTTGTGCAGAAAGGAAATGACTCAAAGAAAGATTGTAAGCAGACTCTAAGGGTAACCAGAATGACAAAAGGGTATGTCAAAGACAACATAAAAGAAGCAATAACAGTGAATGATCTGATAAAGGCAGAAAAGGCTATTCTATCGTATGTACAGAGACAAAGTTTCCCTGATGAAATCAACATGCTGCAAGAGGGCGCTTCCATTGTGAAAAAGACCAGTAGCATATACAAATTGGATCCAGTGCTGGACAATGGAATCCTCAGAGTGGGCGGTCGCCTCAGAAGAACAGCAATGCCTGAGGAAAGAAAACATCCTGCCATTTTGGCCAAAACCCACCATGTGTCCACTCTGATCTTACGCCATGTCCATGCTCAAACTGGACATGGAGGAAGGAACCACATGTTATCCCAGGTGCGTAAAACATACTGGATTACAAGTGCTAATTCTGCTTCAAGAAAGATTATCTCTCACTGTGTAACTTGCAGAAAGAACAGAGGAAAACCTGGTGAACAAAAGATGGCTGATCTGCCAAGGGAAAGGCTAGTCATGGACTTACCACCATTCTCCAACATTGGTCTTGACTATTTTGGCCCTTTAGAGGTGAGAAGGGGAAGGAGCACAGTAAAAAGGTATGGTGTCATCTTTACCTGCATGACAAGTCGAGCAGTACATCTGGAGGTTGCCTACTCTTTAGATACACACTCGTGCATCAATGCCATCAGGAGGTTTCTATGCCGAAGAGGCCATGCACAACACATAAGATCTGATCATGGCACTAACCTTGTCGGTGCAGAAAGGGAACTAAGAGAAGCACTCAGAACATTAGACCAAAGAAAGATCCACCAAGCTCTGATGAAGGAGGGAGTTCACTGGAGCTTCAACCCCCCTACTGCTTCTCATCATGGTGGGTGCTGGGAACGCCTCATCAGAATGGTAAGGCATATCTTATGTTCAGTCTGCAAACAACAAACACTAGATGATGAAGGCCTAAGCACTGTTTTCTGTGAAGTTGAGGCGATTCTTAACAGCCGGCCTATTACAAAAGTTTCTGATGACCCACACGATTTGGAAGCCCTGACTCCTAATCACATTTTGTTGCTCAGGACTAACCCACTTCTGCCCCCTGGAGTGTTTTCAAGGTCTGACCTTTACCACAGGAGACGCTGGAGACAGGTCCAGTATATAGCAGAGCTCTTCTGGAAGAGATGGCTGCTGGAATACCTACCTCTTCTTCAAGAAAGGCAAAAGTGGTCAAGAGTCAAAAGAAACTTCATCCCTGGAGACATTGTCCTAATCGCAGACAACTCAGCCCCTCGTAATTCATGGCTACTTGGAAGAATTTTGGAGGCCAAACCTGACACCAGAGGCCATGTCAGAGTTGTGAAGCTGCAAACGAAGACCAGTGTGCTGGAGAGGCCAGTATCTAAAGTCTGCTTGCTGCTGGAGGGTGATGACACTTCTGTGATGGGTTCAGAACAAGTCAAAAAGGATTAAAGATAAGTGAACTGATTCACTTTGCTTTAATATTTTGAGATTTCAGTTGCAAATAATTTAGAATAATTCGGGTGCAAATAGAAATGGCTCCTTTTATAATTTAATGAATTAATTGTCTTTGCCTCTACAAATACAATTAGGGGCCGGTATGTAGGAGCCAAATTGAGCTTTATGTTAATTCTTATATTTTCCTTGTTTATTAGCCGGAGTAAGTATGTGTGTGCATGTCTGTGTGCGTATGTATGTGAGAGTGGTTGATTGGATTGAGTATGGGCACAGGTCTGTCTGTCCCACCTACAGGATCCTGGAGGAGGTTGCTGAAGGTGGAGCCCCAGGGGGATGACCTTAAAAGCTGTAGGCTGCAGCATGTGGGCGTGGCTGAGAAGGGCATACAGTCTTTTGACCGTGCTGCTCTGCTGACTAAAGCTTGGACTTTTGGACTTTAATAGAAAGCCTTATAGTGTATTTTCATGTTTTTCTTTGCAACAAACTGTCAACAATAAATGGTCAGAAGGGACCGACTTGGAACAAAACCACCACTCCTCATCATTTCACTACTCCTCATCAACACGCGTCAAGACTAGGATCCACTCAGCCACAAGTAGTAGACAAATTTAAAACTTAAACGCTACTACAGTATATATACACTTTTGATCCCGTGAGGGAAATTTGGTCTCTGCATTTACCCCAATCTGTGAATTAGTGAAACACACTCAGCACACAGTGAACACACTGTGAAGCACGCACTAATCCCAGTGCAGTGAGCTGCCTGCAACAACAGCTCGGGGAGCAGTGAGGGGTTAGGTGCCTTGCTCAAGGGCACTTCAGCCGTGCCTACTGGTCGGGGTTCGAACCAGCAACCCTCTGGTTACAAGTCTAAAGCGCTAACCAGTAGGCCACAGCTGCCCCAAATATATTTTTATTTCTATATTTACAACTATTTCATCAGGCTAACACATTTTAAAACGAAAGCAAACAATTGCCTTCTCAGAGCACTTGCACAAGCCACAGAGTTCAACGCAGCACTCTTTAACCATCTAAACACAACCAAACATGCAAAATTACCAGAACTTATTGAAGGTACAGTAGGAGCAGTACACTTAGTTGCTGCAGTCTGCAGCCTGTTTATCGGACACATAATGATATAATGAACTGATATATTATGAAGTACCTGACTCTGGTGGTGGGTGTCCTCCTAAAACTCTGTGAGATTTTGAGACAGGAAGATTCTCCGGTTGGAGTTCAGACACAGCCACTTTGGAAAACACAGCTGAGGGGAAAAAAACAAGAACAAGAATGTTGGTCTAAGTCATGATCATGGAAGGAGAAGACTTGGGTAGTATCATTAATAGGGATTTCAGAAGCAGAAAACACAAACCCATCTCTGTATGTGGATTAGGAGCAGGAGCTGTTGTGGTCTCTGGTTTAGCTGGAGCTGAAAATTATATTACTTAACTTAACATCAAGAGTATAATATGCTATGAACGTATTAGCAAATGTTGATGTAATGATAACATATTAGTAAACGCTAGTAAGTGTTCACAGTTCTATAAAACTCTTGCTAATTAATGGATAACAATTTCAAACCCTTACCAGGTCTTTGTATACATTCATTGATGCAATCTGAATCTTGCAGAAAGTTGTTGTGGTTGCCTTTGCAGCCACCATAGATAAAGTGCTTGCACTCCCCTGCATTTGGGTCATAGTACCAACGAGGGAATATGCCCTTGCATGGTCCAACCACAGGGGGCGATGTACATTGCTCTGCAAACAGAGGTGAGTGAGAATTAAGACAGAGAGAAAGAGAGAAAATGTGTGTGTGTGTGTGTGTGCGTGTGTGTGTGTGTTGGCATGGGACAAGGTTTCAGTCTGGACTCAGGTAACCATGGCATACTCATAAGGGATCAGGTGGCTGCAAACAGGGGAAGCTTTGTGTCCAGACCCCGAGAACCTGCCGAGATGGGATAATATACTGGGCAGCTGTAGCTCACCACTGGGCCCATGCTACAGGACTAGTCCCTCTGCACTCCAAACCCACAGATACACAGTTCACTTTCATTCATTTCAGCTGCCTGTGAGATCCTCAATCTGTGTAAATCTAGGTAAACCGTCCATTAAAGAGACCTTCTGCACTTGGTTCTCTGGATTTCTGTCCTGCCATATTCTTGCATTGCCGAAGAGTGACTCTGATGGACTGCTGTCGGTTAAGGCTATAGGGTGCACTGCCTGATTTGAGATTTGATCTGTTTCCCCGTTTCTCCTTCTCTTTGCTCTCTTTGCTTCGTATTTGTATTTTCACTGACAGGCCCAATCTCTGACCTTTACCTTTGACTTTTAAACCCTCTAACTGAATACAGACTGAAGGTCACCACCCACCGGTTTACAGAGGTCTTTGTAAGCCGCTCCAGATAAGAGTGTCTATGCATAAATAGTAATGACAATAAAGTACAAACAGAGACAGACTGCACAGAAAGCAGAACTTCCTTGGTGGAGGTAACAATTGACTCGTATAACTATGCATGGTTTAATTACGTATTGGTGCTTGACTAATATGCTTAAGTCCATATTGAATAGTTGAAAAGATGACGTCTGGTGCCATTGTAATGTAGACTGAATGGAATTCTGAATTCTGCTGAATGGAGTTTTGATGCTGCTGCAAGCATGAGATGCTAGTGATGGGAATGCAATGTTTGACTTAATCTTTATTAATTTGGCTGATGCTTTTATCGAAAGTGCCTTACAGAAGTCAGGGCCAGTCCTTATCCACTACTACACTGCCATCGACTTGTCTGAGTACCATGCTTTGTTAACCCTTTTTTTTACCTGGTATAAGTTCATTCTGTGGATTGTGGCTTTCAGGGGCGGCCGGAGGAGGTGGCTTGCTTCTGGTGGGAATCTGACCCACTGATGGTCTAGCCTCCTCCATGGTTGCCTTGGGTCTGGTTGGTATCATGGACTGATCGGCTGGCTGAGCTTGCTGAGGCGTAGCAGCATGATTGACAGTCTTCCTGCCTCCATCAACTAGAGAGGGGAAACAAAAGCACAGTATGTGAGTCATCTTAGGATAACTAACAGTCCGATCCTTATGTTAATTGAACTCCTCTCTCTCCTTTCAAAATGTTTGAATTTATTATTAGATGATTGGGTAGCCAACCAAATGTAATTTCATCTATTGAGAATTTACAGGCTTAGATTATTTTATTATGCAACCTTGAAGATGCTTGACTTTCATGTTGGCATTAGAGACATTGTAAAAAGAGGACAAAGGTTAGTGTCCAGAGTATGTGTCAGGTTTAGGTTTTAGGTGAAGAGAGACACGCACAGCTATGGCAGAAGTCTTCGTCCGAGCGGTCTGGACATTGCTGTTTCCCATCACACGCGTAGCTGATGTCGATGCAGCAGCCGTCGTCGCACATGAACTGGTAGTGGGAGCACGAGCCGATGCACGCTGCGGACACAGATGGCCTCTGGTTAGCTATGAAAGGCTTTCATCAGGCCCACTGACACTGGATTTCTCTCACCAGTCAATACACATTACGGAAGGACACTGGTAGCACAAGTAGGATAGCTGAAACATACATGAATGCATCAAAGATAAATTCAATATAATTTCTGAGATTCATTCAGTGTTAGTGAAAAAAGGAGCCGATTCATGCCATAAGGACTAGTAATGCAGAAGTAGGACTAAATTCACAAGAATGTAAATTGACAAAAAGTTGTACAGAATTGACACATCTTCCAAACAGATGCTTTAAGTAAGACTGTACTGTATCTTTGGCGGAGACTAGGAGATGGTTCGCCTTAAGTCATTTCAGCAGTGTCCTTGTAGTGTTTTTGCGGTGACGGAGTCAGAGAAGGTGGGGTGGGATATATGTGTGTGTCAGACAGTCCTGATGTTTCAGCATGACCCTTCTCTTCTGATTGCCTCTCAGCAGCCTTGGTAGGTGACATAGATTTTTTGCAGCATCTTTTCTATCATCTTCATGCTCGTTATCTCTGTTTGAGTGATGAAATTCAGGGAAGTTTGACGGCAATAACTGGCTTTGAGTCATTTCACCACTGTCCTTCTTATGTTATGTTTTTATGTCCATTGTGGAGAGGGATGTTTATGTTCTTCCAAGCTCTTCATTTAATTTACGTAAGTCCCTGAACTGGCCTCCAGTAAATAACAGAATTGCACTACTGCTTGTCACTAAATGGAACGGGACTTAATTACCCATCAGACCTCTCAGGTGTCAGGAGAATTGTTGTTGGTAAAACCCACTGTTGATGAAGATGATGAAGCAGCTTAAAGCTGCTATGCAGTTTAGCTCTTGAACAAACTTCCAGATGACATCAAAAATGCCCCAACTGTAGCCAGTTTTAAATCTAGACTTAAAATCAAATTGTTTTCAGATGCTTTCTGCTAACTGATCAAATACACTTCCTGTTAATGAGATGCACTCTGTCTTTTAATTATTCTACTTTGTGTCTTTTATGGTTTTTAATTATGGTATTTTATGTACTTTACTTTTTAAACTATTTTTGACTATTGCCCCTTTATGCTTTTTTTACTATTGTTCTTTGCTTTTGTTTATGTAAAGCACATTGAATTACTCCTGTGTATGAAATGTGCTATTTAAATGAACTTGTCTTGCCTCGGTGGAGGCAGTGTGTATTGCTGCCGGGTGCTTATCAGAGTGGAGGGGTTTGGCATCTCTCTTTTTCAGTTTATGCATACAACTGTTTTGGTTATCGTAGAGTTGTTGATGTCTGATGATGATTTGTTCAGTCTGTACGACTACTGAGCGCTTATCAGAGGGCCGGCTCAAGGTCGGCAGAAAAAATGTTTTTAGTTAGGACTTTGGCCCCAATCTAACTGAGTTCTAGTGCTATTCGGTCTGAAATATTGTCTATAAAATTGTCTATAAAGTTCATCCCAACTGCAAAGCCGGCTTTACGAGCCTGGTGTTTCAACTGAATAGTTTGGTAAATACAATACTTCGCTGTGCTGGGAGTGGGCCACTGATGAAAATGTATATTCCAAGCTCATGTACAGACAGGTGTTCTGTTTTGTTTTGTGTCAGACACAGATGGATTTGAAGGTGGCATACAATCATCCTTTCCCCTTCTAAATGTCTCATAGTACAAAGCTTGATTTTGTTTACCAAGTACAGCTTAGGTTTAATGCAAACTCCAAAGGTGTTGACAGGCATTATTTTAGCCATACATTTCTATATATTCATAAATCTAAGATAAATGTAATTTCCAAATTGCACTCAAGGTTTCTTACAACAACAAAAAAAAAAACATTTGAATTCCTCCAAAAAAACATCTCAGTAAAGAATCTCACCTTGTCAACATTTTTGATTGTTTATTTCAAATTATGTTCTGCCTATAAAAACGTTCTATTTTAAAACCATTTTGACATGAATCCCCAGTTCTATGCTAATATCAGGTTCACACTGCCGTAACATTACTAATGTCTTCATATTTTCTCATCTCTCATTCTTCAGCTCAACAACCTGTCCTTATGCTTTGTGTAGTAAACTGTCTGGGCGTGAGCCGTGATGGCCGTTTCTCACCTTCAGAGTGACGCTCAGGAGCCAGCACAGTGACGGAGACGTTGTCCGAGCTCCTCTGCCCCGCCGTGTCTGTGACGGTCAGCTGGAACACGTACACTCCCACCTGCAGGTCAGTGATCTTCAGCAGACCTGGATGGGTCACCTTCAGAGAGATGCGCACTAGATGTCATGCAGTGTCCAACGTAAAAACCTCCCAACACACACACACACACACACACACACACAAACACACATATTGGCCCCTATATGTGAGATTTGTGCTGGCCCCTAGTGTACGGTATATTTACTGGCCTAAAAAAGTGACTTTTATACAAAACTGTTAATTTATTAACATCTCTCACTCTTTACTCTCACTCTTTAATTTTGTAGCCTCACATGCTTAGCTTCAACCAGTTAGCATCACAGATAAGCTGAGGACATGTCAGCAGTGAGAGTCATTTAGTAATTAAAAATTTCACCACACAACTTTGAAAAGATACAAGTACTCGGACTCTGAGGATTTCTTGATTTCTTTCTTTCTTTATGTTCTGCTAAAAACGTTCATTTGTAGGATAATATGCACATTCTGCTCTATTCCTTTGCATTCAAATAAACTTCCCATTCAGATCATTAAAATCAATCCGGCTGCTTATCCTTCCAGATGCATTATATTCACTGTGATGCTTAATTCTTTGACAAATAGTGTCGAGCATTAGCCCTGTGTGTCCCTCAAGCTCCTGAGTCCACAGGGAGTAACAATGGGGCTTTTTGTGCTCAGAGCAGGTGGGGGAGTACAGCTCCCTTATCTATATCTGCACAGCAAACAACAGCAGAGCCTGCTTTCCCACCCCGGCTCCATTTCAACACGCCTAACGCAAGGTGCGGCGACACTAACGTGGACTAAACACATCAAATGTGAGTGTAAAGTGTGTCTGTGTGTAGCCCTGCATGTGGCCATGTTTGCTTAACATTATCTTTGGTCCCTTGTTATGTGACTAAACGCCGTGCTGACTCTTTCCTCCTCTCTTAACTGTGTATAACTAAGCCTGCTCCACAGAGTTTGAGGACAAGCGGAAGCGTGCCACATTAAAAAAGGAAATGCAACAGGATGTATCTGAGATACAGTTTCTGTTGGCACAACCAGAGGGCACACTATGTACACTACAAATACACTACAAATACACTATATAGCCAACCAATCAGTTCATAGCCAATATAACCATCTATCTAATTCTCTGTTTACTTATTTATTGATTGATTGACTGATCTATCCATGTACATGTCTCTACATCCAAGTATTTATCACACAACTACCATGTACTGTACAATACAGAGTATTGTATTAATTCCTAACTAAGGTCTCCTCAGCTCCCGCACACTGTCTTCATTTGCAATTGTACTGTTTTTTAACTGTTTTTTTACTGTTTTGCAATAAAAAAAACAGTAGAATTGCAAATGAAGAGAGTGTGCGGGAGCTTCCTACTTTCTTCTGACTTTCTGACATTGGTGACCCTGTGGTCCTTCTCAGACGCACTCGTCCCAAGGAGGTGTGCAAAAGCACAACTTTTTTAAATGCAAAAGTATTACCTTTATTGTTACAGAGGGGTTCCCCTTGACCAGTGCCCATTCATAGTGGGCGACCCCATGGTCATCCACACTGTCCCTCCCGTCCAGTACAGCCCAGTCAGTGGGTAATTGGACCATCACATCCTTGCCGGCATCAGTGCGAGGTGGCTCGTCCATGTCTGAAAAGTAAACACACAGTCCACTTCAAACACTGATTTCAGTTTGTGCCTGAAGGCCATGTGTCTTATTTTAGAACTGAGAGCTGAAGTTAAAGTTTAATTCCCTGTCACATGATAAACTTGAAAAAGTGGTATGTAGAAGTTCATCTGTACACTCTCTTCACATTAGCTACTTGTATACATACTTGATCAAACATTCATAAAGTTATATGTGTTCTGAGCATTCTGACATTACACAACTCACAAATATAGGATAATGGTCAACGCTCGCTATCAGAAGGGCTAAATAAAGGAATTCTGCACATCAACCATTACAAAAGACAGTACAAAAGGATAGTAATCCAACAGGAATAGGCTAGTATAGATATTATAGGAATCTTATAGTAGGCCTAATTTGGGCTAGAATCACTATATGACTAGGCCTACTATAGGAACACTATAGAGGGTAAGGAAGGATATTGTAGAGGTATTGTAAAACATAAAAGAAATATTATACACTACCATCGATCTACTATAGAAAATAATAATAGCCTAGGCTACAACTGACAGACCAGTAGACCTGTTGCCGGCCATCACGCATAGCCTAATTACCTAGTTCGGATGTTTCATCTTCTGCCTGGTCGTCCAGAGGCCTCCTTCGTGGACTCAGCTGCTTGCTCATATCACTATTGCTGGGGGCAGCTGCGGGCCGATGCGCTGTCACATTATGAACCCGGCTATACGTGCTAAACCCCTGCTGCATTGAGAATGTACACACGTTTTTATTCCTGTACGTGCAGTTGAACAAATAGCAACCGAGGCTTTCTTCTGACTGCTTGAGGTCCTCCTGCATCACCGCCACGGTGCAGTGCGGCTCCAAGCAGCAGGCGTGGAGGCAGTCCTTCCAGCTGTACACTCGGCTCGGCGCAGAGAGGAAGGTGGCGCCTTGTTCGATGGAGTCCCTCGCCCGGATGATGTGCTCCTCCATCTCGGTGAAATCATTAAGGCACACATCCCCTGCGTCATCGTCCCTCGAATAAGCTTGATCTTGTTGCAGCTGTTTGCGAAATTCTTCCAGCAACTCCTCTACTCCTGATATTTTGGATTTTAAATCTGACAGACCCAATTGCGAGGACCGCGTTAAAGCTTGAGTCACCCCAAATAACAGGAAAACATACAATACTAGTCGACGGTGATGTAATGTTTTGAGTAACATATTTACGCAGTAGATCACCGTAGACTATCCCACAGTTAGTTCTCAGTCACGGTTCTCATCCTTTCCCCAATCGCCCACATTAAATGCACTCAGTATTTTTCGATCCTCAGTAACGTTTGAGAGGATGAAAGCAAAAATCAGGCTAAACATATAGAGGTTTATGATGGTGGTGACGGGTTCCTGCGCGTGGGCGCCGCTCAGCACTAGCACAAAAAGACAGCTCCATCCAGCGATTGAGAAAGACAGAGAAGTGCTGACGTCACTATATGATGGAAAAGATGGAGTGCCGACTGATAGATTGTAATGAGGACTATGCTAGAATTTACAGGAATTTAAGGAAATACTTTTTTATATTTTGTTGTGCGTTATCGTCCGTTTGGTTAGGCTGGGGAAAACGTTATTCAATTCAGCGTTGCACTCCTTGTCCTCATAACATTAAAACTAGCCTTAAAATGAGAATCTTATTGTAGCCTAGCCCAGTGGTTTTCAAAGTGGGGGCCGGGGCCGCCTGGGGGGCCGCGAGGGGGTGCCAGGGGGGCCTCAGCAAGTTGGAAGGAAAAAAAAAAAAAAAATGGGAATAATAGTAGAGATAGCTCTCATATAGAAAGCCCCAAATAAAATTTTTACACACTGTATGCTCCATCGCGAAGTGTTTGTGGCTAAAATAATTATTAGGATTAGCTTAATGTATGTTTACATTTGCCGTAGTATTCTCGATGGGTTTAATAATATGGAGTCAAAATAGGGTCTTTAATATTGAGAGCTTGTGAAAAGATGTTCACATGTGTAATAAAGTTTTGCAGCTGTGCAAAAGGAGTTCTGCATGTGAAAAGAAATTTCGTACCTGTAGAAATATTTTGTACATGTGTGAAAAATTGATGTACCTGTAGAAATATTACGTACTTGTGTGAAAGAAATGTGTATCTGTAGAAATGTTTTGTACATATGTGGGGGGAAAATGCGGATCTGTAAAAATATTTTGTACACGTGTGGAAAAAATATGTACCTGCACAAATACTTTGTACGTGTGTGAATCTCCTACGCGATGCTTTCCTGCGCAACACTGAAAGTACGAGTGTGAAACTGAGATACAAGCTTACGGACTTTTGACCCTAATTTTACTGCCTTTCTGAAGAGCCAATCAACACATTGCTTACTGCCAACCAATCAGCGTTCCCCACCGACCACCCAGATTTTGCCGCTAACCCACAGATCTAGATTAGTTATTAAAACTGGTGGTAACAGCAAGGGCAGATAGGTCGTAACATTACTGTAAATGAACACCCATAAGTATTTCTGGACTAAAATATTGCAAAGCGATTTGGTTACTTTGTTTGTCATGCTTTTATCAGTTGTAACATAGTCAAAACGTTAAGAATATCATACCAGAACATGAAATAATAACTGTATGATAGCTGCCATAGCTATCCTAGCTGACGTTTATCGTAGCTCATAGTGCTAGGGCTAATGTAACTCGTCAGTTTTTTACGTTGCCCAGCGAATAAGTAGGCTTAATTCTTACATGTCTTAAGTTAAAGAATTGAAAGAAATAGGAAATAAAGAAAACGCTTGAACGGGTTTATCCATTTACATTCAGATCTTGCCATAGACTTTGCCTAAGCGCTTGCTTGCTTGGTAGTCTACCGTCCTGTTAAGTCTATGGTTGCTACAGCAACCGCTGCTGTGCTTCATAAACTGACGAGATAACCGTGTGGTTAAAATACTCCCCAAACACAAAGAAAACAAAACTATGTAAGAAAATGGGATGTTGTATTCCAAACAACAAACCAACAGTCCTGGAAGGGCATTACTATAATCTCACTCACTATAATCTCCTAGCTGTGGATGTCCCATTACAACCCATTCATTTGATTCGTCTTTTTGCCGTCCACTAGGCTATTATTATAGGCTTGCAAAGGGTGAGAAAATAAACGTGTTCTCATTTCAAATAATAATAGCAGATAAACATAAATGTGTGTACAGTATTCCTGTTTTTAATCATGAATGACACCACTGAATCACCCTTTCGGAAATGGAATGAATAATTCAACTATTTCGTCAACATTACTGCTAGCTAGAAGCTAACCTATAACGTTACAGTCTAAAAAGCGGATGGGATAGCTAACGTTAACATTACGGCTCCGCTTCAACCCTTTTTGCGATCACAGTATAAATTGAGCTACCACGTCACTCTTAATTAAGTTATAATTTTGCAACCCCAATCAAAGAGTATACCAGAGAATTTCTAATAAGACATTATAGACGGGCTCTGAGTATACTCTTCGATATGAAGCCAATCTGTTTAGCACCAAAATCTAGGTGGTCGGTGGGAAACGCTGATTGGTTGGCAGTAAGCGATGTGTTGATTGGCTCTTCAGAAAGGCAGTAAAATTAGGGTCAAAAGTCCGTAAGCTTGTATCTCAGTTTCACACTCGTACTTTCAGTGTTGCGCAGGAAAGCATCTCGTAGGAGATTCACACACTTACAAAGTATTTGTGCAGGTACATATTTTTTCCACACGTGTACAAAATATTTTTACAGATCCGCATTTTCCCCCCACATATGTACAAAACATTTCTACAGATACACATTTCTTTCACACAAGTGCGTAATATTTCTACAGGTACATCATTTTTTCACACATGTACAAAATATTTCTACAGGTACGAAATTTCTTTTCACATGCAGAACTCCTTTTGCACAGCTGCAAAACTTTATTACACATGTGAACATCTTTTCACAAGCTCTCAATATTAAAGACCCTATTTTGACTCCATATAATAACACATCACGGGGGTCCTTGGCCAGAAGTGGTATTTGGGGGGCCTTGTCGTGGAAAAGTTTGGGAACCCCTGGCCTAGCCTATGTCAATAATGATCCATGACTTAAAAGACAAGAATGTCTATGATAGTTTAGGGACCTTTCGGTATTTATGGAGGACCACCGAGGAAAATAGGGGAGGGTCATGTCTTTTTATTGTTTTTTGAGGGGAGGGTCGCCCAACTTTTTTTTAGTCTAGGAGGGAGGGTCACCCAACTTTTGTATTCATGAAAACAGCAAAATTTGGGCCGTTGCCCAGGGCCTCGCGTCTGATAGCCCTCAAACCTGGCCAAAGATGACATAAGCATTTATTCTTCATTAACGCCTATTAGTAGAGTGTGGCTACCCGACCCGAGCCCGACGGTAGCCTATCCGACGGGTCGGGTCTGGTTCGGACAAATATTTAGAAATTGTAGTCGGGTTCGGTTCGGGTTCGGACACATGGGGGCGATATGCATTGGAAGCTTTACATTTAAAATAGCTTATGTTGGGTAGCCAACAGATCTGCTTTACATGATGCAAACGTTTGTTTTTTGACAATAAAATAAAATGTAGGATAAAGTCATCTCGTTCGCTGAGGAGGATTTCCTCGAGTTGCCCCAATTAACGTTGATGCTGCATATGGACCAGGGACAGAGGGACTGTAGTTTCAAAGACTGTTGCAGTTCATTTCAAGACTTTTCGTCAATGGTAAGACTAGAATTCTACTTGCTTGGGTCTTGTTAATGTGCGCTGTGTGTGACCTGCGTGTGTGCACGCTCATCTGATTCTGTAGACAAGAATTCCGTTTGTTGTTTGTTCCGTTTCATGGGCTAAAGAAAGACAGGCTATCCACAAATGTGAACGTTTAATCACTAGCATGGGAATAACTGAGGCATCATCTGCGTCGGGCTCGGGTCGGGTTCGGAGATAAAAATTAAAATGCCTGTCGGATTCGGACGCAACTCTGTCGGACGCGGGCCGGGTTCGGACAGAAATGTGCGGCCCGAACCGCACTCTACTATTAGCCTAAAGCTTACGAGGCTTAACGTCCCAAAACGATCATCAAAATTCATCCGGTAGTCCCTTAAATAAATAACGAACAGTCCCTTACAGGTGGCTTACTTTTGTGACATAACATCTAATTGCAGTGGTATGTATTTGCCGCTAGAGGTCATAATAGTACCTTTATTTTCACACCACACCTGTGTAGGCTTTTTTTCTCCCAAACAATGTTTCACTATATTATGCAAATACAGTAGCCTCCATTATGCACATAAATAGAAAAAGATCTTAGGCCTACTCGCTTGGCAAATAAAAAGAAAAGTCATTAATAACTTAGGCTATGAGACCACACGGATTGACTGTAGGCTATTAGCCTACCCTATCAAGGGTACAGTTCCTTAGAATCACCTAAGCCTATGCATTTAAATGCACCTCTTTTGAAAGAGATCGAATTCCACATGGTTAATAGCCTACTCTCCACTCTACACATAGTAGGCCTATCTCTTTAAAGGGGAAAAAGTTCCCACCCAGTAAGTCAGCCAGACTCCACCCCGAATGCGTGAAGCTGTGCAGGAAAGATAATAGTAGAAATAGGGCGGCCGCAAGGCGATGGTGGAGGTGGGAGTAGGAGTGAACGCAGGCGAGGCAAAGGCATGAGTGATTTCATAACTTGAGTGCTTGCAACATGACATAAACAGTAGTGGCGGTAGGTCATATGGTCCGGGGACGTTGTTACCAAGCCCTCGAGGAAATTGCTTTCATTGTCAACATGATACAGGAGGACCGTGGATTTCGAACGTGGTGGAGTTAACTTACAGAACTAGGCAGCCTACCCTGCGGAAGCATGCATGCCCGTGTGTCATTCGATGGGAACGTCAACGGTTTTGTTTCAGACTTGTTTTGACAACTCTTAACACGGATCCTTAAGTGTGTCGTGACTTAACACCATGGCTGTTACTGTACGATGTTGATCGCGCTCATGGACAGAAATTAGTATTTTGTTTTGAACGTGGAGCTGCGTTCATTATGTCGTGCGCAGTTATGTCTTTGAAACCTTTAAAATCGCGTTGAACGATTGTTCTCCGATATAGCAACACAAAATGTCACTGGGTTAGAATGCGTAAGGAAGGCGTCTCGTCAGCACTGAAGTGTGTGTAAGCTTTTGTCGTCTGTTACCTACACTGGTATTCAGCGTCAACAGGATTTGCGCGTTCATCAAACGTGAACAAGATGAATCCAGATTTAGAGGGTGTCACTCTGTCGGTGCCCTCTCCGAGTCCCTCTGTGGAAATTCATGACAACAGCGGGGGCCTACTGAAACCCCACGACGAAAGTGGCTCCAGCGGTGGCACCGTCATCCCCGCTGCCGGGACTTTCTGGCAGGACCCCACTGCTCCGATGAGCTTGAGTCCGACCGTCCTTACCTGCACGGGGGACGGCGGCGGGCTTATGACCACGGGGAAAAGCAAAAGCAGACCCCTCACTGTTGCCTACGTTATCAACACAGAACTCACTCAAAATTACACGGCCGAGAGCATGGCCCTCCAGTGCTTGAAAGCAGCGTGCGACATTGTGGGCTGCAAACTGGAAATTGTGCATTTTGGGAAACTTGACTTTGGAGAGACCTCAGTGCTTGATCAGTTTTATAACGCAGGTAAGAAGTAGAGCAGGTGTACCATCTTTCAATGCATCTACATTCACCCGTCAAAGCTGAGTATAATTACACCTCTCTGTTCTTCTGGTTCACATTAGGTTGCATGCTTTATTTGAACCATGCATGAAACATCCAAAGACAAGCCAATACTCTCTGAATGAATTGTACAGAGTTCTCTATTGGACCTGGGTTCCAATTTGAAGCTCCTTCATAAGGACCAGTTTGCCAGACAGCACTGTCTGCCTTTTGCTTATTGTTGGGGTTGTAGACCAGTGGTTCTTAAACTTTTTGTCTGGCAAATTTGAAGCTCCTTCATAAGGACCAGTTTGCCAGACAGCACTGTCTGCCTTTTGCTTATTGTTGGGGTTGTAGACCAGTGGTTCTTAAACTTTTTGTCTGGCAACATATGAGCGTCGATTCGTCAAGCAACGTGTGCTGCTAAATATTTTTAATTTTACACCTTCAGTGTTTTCCATACGTTGACTAATCTGTGGCTGGTCACCACGAAATCAAAACCGGCCACCACACATTGATGTTCTATGTTGTAGGCCTACTATTTAAATTAAAGATAAGATAAAATAATTTCATTGAGCTGCACTTTTTACTCACACAGCCTTTCCTCGCCCCACCCGCTCTCTCTCGTTACGAGCCCGCTGCTCCTCCTCATATACGCTCCTCCTCTGCATGTGCAATTAACAAAATATTCACGATTGTTGTTGCCACATAGAAGCACTGCATAGAACACAGTGGGCTAAATTGCTATTAAATCCGCTTAGCATCGTGACCATGCTGCGCTTGTTCAAAACTGCTGCATTAAAGTTAAAGTAAACTGCAACATAGTACATTGAGGAGACTAAACTAAGTTAAGTTACAGTATGCAATCAAGCAGTATCTCAGAGCTAACGTTAGAATACTGTTTGGATGTCAAGTTTAGCATGCTTACTTGCAGCTGTTTTTATTCGTTATTCATGCAGGGCTCATTTTATTGACTCTGAATGTTTGCAAAATCCCGATGTAAATGGAAAAGTGTTTTCCAAGACTCAAAAGTGCTTGTCCAAAGGAGAAGTACAAACCGTTATTTCAACTAACTACGTTATGAATTGCATCCACACATCAGCAGCCTTTTAACTGTGTTAAGTTAATTGCAAGGATTCCCACACGAACGTCTTAAAATGACAGGCACTCAATTAGACATAGGCCTACACTACTGAACTTTATTGAATGCTACCTCTGACTAAGAATGCATTACTTTGCACTTGTATAGTCTTTTATTTTGGAAGCTTAAGAGCAATACACATATATTACAATGTTAAAGAATTCATGTTTTTTCATTCAGATATGTAAATAAACATGTATAAGTTGCTATTAGTGAATTAATGGGGAGATAATCGATAATCGAATCGAATCGAAATCGAATCGGACTGAAAAAATGAATCGTTAGATTAATCGATGCATCGAAAAAATAATCGCTAGATTAATCGTTTAAAAAATAATTGTTTATCCCAGCCCTAATAGAGTCGTTAGGCGGGCTTAACATAATGATTGATGGCAGAGTTGCAACGGTTTGGCTTGAATTTCCTGCTACTTGAAAACAAAGAAGATGGATGTTGCTGTTGGCCAACAGTGTGACACGAGTTAAGCTTGTTTTAAGATGGCAAAAGTTTGAACTAGCCAACTAGCTCCACTGGTGGGAAAACGCATGGGACTCAGCGCTGTCCTATTGCATGCAGAGGGAATTTGAAAGACAACCGATTATCCCGCCCCTCGGACTGAGCACTGCGAACGGTGAGTGCCCAGACCCTACATTTTAATGTGGGTCTGGCTCGTCAGGCTAGGGTGGCAGCATTTGACAATCTGATTTATCACGTCCAAAGGATAACTAGCACTCATGTAAGCCCATAACTGGCGCTCTTGTGGCAAAAAATGGCTGCATAGTGTTCTGGTATACTAAGCTTACATACAGCATCTTCGAGCTCATTGCAAGAGGTGCAGGTAGAGATTTGAGTTTGCGTTAACAGAGCATCCACTTTCAGAGGAACATTATGGAAACACTGTAAAGTGTTGTAAAGCCTACATTTAAAGCTACTGAATATCCTTGTTTTCAAAACATGTTAGTCTAAAAGCCTTTAGAAAAATGTCTGTAATTCAGCTGCAAATCATTTCGCAACCCCTCTGATATTTTCTTGACCCCCAGTTTAAGAACCACTGTTGTAGGCTACTGTATTGCTGACCTCTTACTACCCACTGTAGTGTACATAATTACACCCACACACACACACGTGTACGTCAGACTGGAATCTGTAGAATAGTGGAACTTCTCTCTGCAGGTTGTCTAATCTCTTCCATGAGCCTGCGGGTGCTTGAGCTGTTGTTTTCCCATCTGGGATATCATATTTTCCTGCCATTATGAGCTTGGAGTAAAGCATCGCAGAGAGCGTCATGGTTTGCTCCACTCTTCCTTTTTTCTGTGTATAAGGGAGGCTTGTTGAGTGTGGTCTTTCCATCCAGTTGTTAGGGGGATGGCACTCTTCCCCAGTCTTTGCCCATATGTCTCTCATTTCACATGTAATCCCAGTGGAAAGAAAGCAACCTTGTCTGTCTGTTTTTTGTTATTTGGACACAGTGAAAAAGAGGGATGTTTCTGTTTCCACGGGCAGGGATTACCCTTTGCTGCTGTTGCCCAGGGTGAAGGGGTCTTTTAGAGTTTCTGACCCACAGCGTTGGTTGCTGTTTGCTTTGTTTGTTTACCCCTGAGTATGCTTTATTTAGAGCAGTGTTTTGGGCTATTTCAGGACATCACCCATTTCCAGCAGATGTGTATAACCTCTGTTGAGGTAAAACCTCAGTCAAGTTGCCCAATCATTAGTTTATGTTTCACCAGTTAGTGTGTTCGTTGTACCTTTTAGGTGTGTGTTTATTTCTGTTCTGCGCTGTGTAAACTATAATAGTTTCCAACTGCCCTGGCAGTAGCCCGAATAAGGCAACTCTAGTCAGGATGGTGGCCAGGAGAAGGCTGTTGGTAGTCACAATTACAATGCGTTGTGTAAACAGAGTTTCTGAGAACAGAGAACTTTTCCCTTCCTTTTCCTTGTGGGCTTGACATTTTTCCACACCCTCTCTGAGTTGCTCTACACTGATATCAAACAACACTCCCAGAGACTTCACAATGCACACTTGCACCAATAAGCACACATGCCCAAAGACTCTCTATCTACTTCCCCCTCTTTTGGTTACACACACACACATACACACACACATACACACACACACACACACACACACACACACACACACACACACAAAAAAGAGAGTTCTTCCACAGAACTGTATTTTTGCCTTTATGGAGTGGGGTTGGGTGGGGTGGTAAGTCTTATCTAGATGGATGCACATGGAGTAAGATGCTCCTCCTGAGAGACATTCCTCACACCCCCCCCCCCCCCCCACGTGCCTCGTAATCCCTTACAAAGACGACAACGCAAATCTCTAAAATGTGCAAGTCTAGGCACATTCTCTCCAGCTGGTCTGGTCAGCCCACTAGATCATATGGAGCAAGACTTTTTGGAGCTGTCTGGTCTCTGGTATCACATTGTGAGGAAGATCCAGATCAAACTCCTCGAGTCTAATGTCATGATGAAAATAATGTGTGAGTGCACGACTGCACGTGGAATGTTATTACAGTTGCAAACTTTTGAGGGTAAAAGAGAGCGCTTCGATATCAATGCAGTTTCAGACAAAAAAAGAAAAAAGTCTTTCCTGAGGTCAGGTATTAGGGCAAGGCCTCTAAGGTTATGGGAGAAGAAGTCATATAAGAGCATGCTTACCCGACACTGCATTTGTCGCAGGTGAATAGGTATGTCAGCTAAGATAGGTGTTGTGAATGTAGAAGAAATGAATAACCCGCCTAAGACATAGATATCATTGTGAGGTACTGAGATTTGTGAAGCCAATCAGGACGTCTCAAACCAACAAAATGTTCACTACTATTGACACCCAGTGTCACAGGCTGACCAGGTTTTGGTCACATTACATTGTAGTAGATACTGGCCAGGAAGTATTTGGAGAAGTTTTTCTTATTTGGTTGACCTCTGTGGTTTCACTGGACTGCAAACAGAGCAGGCAGCACGACTGAAAGAATTTGTCATAGTCAAAGAATGCGGCCGTTTTATCATGGTAGTTAATTATTATTACAGAGTTTTAATTTAATTCAGGAAGGGTTGCTCCGCCCCTTGTCTAGTGTGAAGAAAGGACTGCCCATGGATATGAGCCAGTTTACATAGACCAGTGAACCAGTGGAAACTGTATTGTGTGTGTGTGAGTGTTTGATTATATTAAAGTCCTTTTTTGAGTTTTGGTGAAAATGTTCCTTTCATCACTAGTTCCAGATAGGACATCAGGGCTGAAGAACCTGTTCCTATATTGCATGAAATCATGTGGACAAGACACACTATCTTACATCCCCGAGGACATGTAAAGGAGGGTTTTTGCAAGTACAATTCTTGCAGGCAAATAACCGGTAATGATAATATAACTTTCTTGGCAGAGGTAAAAATATTCTCATTCAAAACCACTGATGAGCTATCAACATTCATATCTGATGTTAGATTCAGGCAGCCGTCGGTCATTCTCATTCAAATTGGCTAACCGCACTGGCACAAGCCTGAAGCTGTATTCATCTGACTTCTCCACTTCTGCTTATGGGGCCACGTGATTATGTAACCTCCATTCAGCACACAGTGTGGCGGACCTCTCTCCACAACAAGACTGTTGTTGACTCTTTTTTTCCCCATTTCTGTCTTTGGTGGTGGTTGTGTGTGTGTGTGTGCGTGTGTGCTTGTATGTGTGTGTGTGTGTGTGTTATACTGTAACTCTTCAAAATATGAATTCCAACACACAAGTTCCCACATGCTTCCTTCCTGGGCTTCTCGGGGCTGGAGCCTCCAGAGACAGAGTCCTCCTGTGTGAGGGCAGTCCTGCTCACGGCTCACTTTGATGTCACTACCTGGTCATCTTATTTACCCCAGGCATACCCATGTGGCTTACGGAGCATTAGGTCAGCGAGAATTGGATCACAGTCGCAGGCTGTCTCCGAAGTCTTAAGTGCCATGCTGTTGTTTAGGCGAGGAAATAGGGGAGGGAGAGACACAAAACAACAACAACAACGGCCATTACAGTAATGACAGCGACAAGGACTAGATGCTGTACATCCTGTGCAGGAAGTTGGACATGACTTATGATGTGGCTAGTCTGAGCTATGCTAAGCATGTCAGCAGTTTTCATTTGAATTTCTTTCAGTTTTTAATTTTAATTAATTGTGCATGTTCACCAGGATGACTAGGCACTTATGGGTAGTGAGTGTGGGGCATTGTGGGAGGTCCTCTAGAAAGAGTCTTACCTTCCTGCGGCTTGCGGGCAAGAATGATGGCAGCTATAATAGCAGGGTGATTTGGCTGATAGTGGCACAGACTTGCCCCGTCAGCGCGTCTATCCTCCAGACACTTCATCCTGCTCTTAATGGATGCCTGCAGAGAGTAGGGAACAGTGTGGACACTGGGGATTGCAGTGACCTTTAGCAAAATACTGTTACATATAGACCCAAATACAGAAATCCAGTCCAAATAGTCTATTGAGATCTGCGCATGTAGTGCAAGTATTATGTAATAGACAATGGCATTAGATGAATATGACCGGGGTACACGAAACTTGGTGGGCATGTAACCCCACATGGATAGCATGGAACCATCGTTTTTCGTTTTGATCTGTAGCCCCCCCGCTGGACTGGACCCCCCGAAAGGAGGGTAGGGCAGACACAGTTTTCTGTGAATATCTCGAAAACCGTAGGGTTTAGTAGGACCATTTTTTTTTGTATGTTGATCTCATTCCATAACCACTCATTTCATGTATAGCGCCACCTAGTTAAACACAAAAAAGTAAAAATGAGGTGTTGTAATCGCAGGTATCTGTGACCTAACATAGTCAAAACTGCACGAAATTGGAAGTGTAGGATCATTATGACACCCTCTGTATGCACGCCAAATTTTGTGGAATTCCGTTCATGGGGGGCCACACAATAAATTTATTTATGTTACTATACACCAACTGGCCTGTAGGTGGCCGGAGACAGTTTTCTGTGAATATCTCGAGAACCGTAGGGCCTAGGAGGTCCACCTTTTTTATGTATGTTGGTCTTAAGGGGGCATGTCAACCCATCCCATTACCACTTATTTCATGTATAGCGCCACCTAGTTAAAAATTAAAAAGCAAAAAATTTGGTGTTTTCATCACAATATCTCTGGCTGACAAGGTCAAAACTGCACGAAATTAAAAGTGTAGGATCATTATGACACCCTCCGAATGCATGCCAAGTTTTGTGTACTTTCGTTCATGGGGGGCCTTACAATAAAATAATTTATGTGTTCATTTAGTGACGTACACCAACAAGGATTCCCGGGACACTGAAAGACCGGGGTACACAAAACTTGGTGGGCATCAGAGGTTAAATTGGGCCGGAGCGCACCGGAGCGCAGCTCCGTCTCCTCAGGTCCACAACACACCCTGCCGGAGCTCAGCTCCGTCTCCTTCAGCACCAAATATTATTATTCCACTAGAATTATTTTTCATCTCCTGGCAAATACATGGCATATGAGACTGAATAATTAGCAAGACTAGCCTAATATTGAACTTCCGTGGCCCAGTAAAATCTTTAGTTCAGGTTTAATTTCTCGCGGTGTACTCGTCACACATAGCCTATCACGTGAACGAGCGGAATCTAAGCTGTCCAATGATATTAACGCCAAGTGGCTGTGATCAATGGTTCGCGAAAAACTTAACATTGGACTTGTAATGAAATGTGTAGACCTAGTCATATTTGCATTCTGCACACATCTCTGCACAAACTATTCACTCAACACAAGGCGAACCGTATATCACAATAAACAGCAGACCTTGCCGAATACGAGGATATAACGCATACATCTGTAGGCTACAACAAGCGGTTCCCGAGTGATCCGTTTTTTTAAATTGCAATACATTTCTACATGGTCTCCAACTTTGGGCCAAAATTATAATGTATTCTCATCTAAACTATTTAGCCTACAGTATGTCAGTAGAAACGTTTCTGTAAATTGCTTAGCCAGAGTATCCAACCATCATGTTTGTTATATTGCCAGATGCTATAATATAGCCTAATATAATATAATATACTAATATAATAGGCTATACTGCTTCCTAATGCAATGAATGCAAAAATATGAGGGAAAAAATCATGAGACGCAAATATTTTTTTCTTGATATAAAGGCTGACATAAGACATATTGCATTTAAGACAAATATTATCACATCTACTTTCCCAGATATGGGTAGCCCAGACTGTCCTGAAAAAAAGGAAGATATAGCATGTATAGATGCCCATTACAATGACCAATATAACTCAATAACCAATATGACTAGCTTAAGCCTTAGATTAACTAGCTGAACAACACAGGTTGTTTTGCTACAGGCTACTGCATAATTTCATGGAGTGCTGAAATGTACACTATTTTTGACCTATTTTTGAAAATATGCTATTCTGTGTGCATGGTTAAAACTCTGAACCGCAAAATACTTTAGGCTACAGCACAAATATTTCCATCCATATATTTTATAATAATTTTATATAATATTATGTAATTATTAAGTCTAACCTCTGAATTTCTTTTGAAAGTGCACCAGATTGATGCATTTAAACGTTAAAATATGCCCAAGCCTTTGCACGGAATCATTGCCTCAATATCACCGAGGTGAAGTTAGTTTGATATTTGATATTCGGATATTCGACAGATATTCAAAAAAAAAAAATGATGCGGCCAGTTTCACCCCGTGTTTGCAGACAATGTACAAATAGATGACCTGTCGTGCCCCCAGCCGACCTTAGGGACCGTCTAAAAAGTACCTTCTGAATTACCTTCATAGTCTTTTTTGTCAATAGTTTTGACATCATGTGACCTAGTGACTCCAAACCAATGCAGAATAGTTATCCTATATGGGACTCATCAGACACACCTCTTTTTATAGTCACTGTATGCACACTGTATTTTATATGAATATTTTGTAAAAAAAATACATTATATCCTATATGAATGGTCCTCTTTTTTCAATACCTCCCAAATCATGTGACCTAGTGACTCCAAACCAATGCAGAATAGTTATCCTATATGGGACTCATCAGACACACCTCTTTTTATAGTCACTGTATGCACACTGTATTTTATATTAATATTTTGTAAAAAAAATACATTATATCCTATATGAATGGTCCTCTTTTTTCAATACCTCCCAAATCATGTGACCTAGTGACTCCAAACCAATGCAGAATAGTTATCCTATATGGGACTCATCGGGCACACCTCTTTTTATGGTCACTGTATGCACACTGTATTTTATATGAATATTTTGAAGAAAATACATTATTTCCCATAAGGAATGGTCTCCTTTTTTTCAATACCTCCCAAGTCATGTGACCTAGGAACTCCAAACCAATGCAGAATAGTTATTCTATATGGGACTCATCAGACACACCTCTTTTGATAGCCACTGTATGCACGCTGTATTTTATATGAATTTTTTTAAAGAAAATACATTATTTCATATAAGAAACAGACTCCTTTTTTTCAATACCTCCCAAGCCATGTGACCTAGGGACTCCAAACCAATGCAGAATAGTTATCCTATGTGGGACTAATAAGACACACCTCTTCTTATAGTCACTGTATGCACACTGTATTTTATATGAATATTTTTAAGAAAATACATTATTTGCCATCATGAATGGTCTCCTTTTTTCAATACCTCACTAGCTTTTTTCTCACTAGACATCACAGATCAGCATAGAACTGTTCTGCTATGTGATACTAATCAGACACATGTCAATGTGAAATAATATTTTGCATGAACTATTATATTAAATTTTTTTTAAAGAATCATATTTATTTCCTATGGAAAACAGCTTTTTGCCCAATAGCTGCCATATAAGGGGTCCTAGACAACACAGATCAATACAGAACTGTTCTGCTATGGGGTACTTATCAGACACACCTCAATATGAAAAATGATTTGGCATCTACTATTATATGGAAGGTATTGAGAAAACACAGTTTCCATAGGAAACAAATGGGTACTATAAAATAGTATGTGCAAAAATTATATTAATTTGAGGTGTGTCTGATTAGTCCCATAAAGGATATTCTGCATTGGTTTGGTGTCCCTACGTCACTTCCCTGGGGGGGGGGGGGGGGGTATTGAAAAAGGAGACCATTCCTTATAGGAAACGATGTATTTTCTTTAAAATATTAATATAAAATAGAGTGTGCTTTCAATGGTTATAGGAAGAGGTGTGTCTGATGAGTCCCATATAGGGTAACTATTCTGCATTGGTTTGGAGTTAGCCTGGCCCTTACCGCCTGTGACTACGAATTCTCTTCGTCATACAGTCTGGAACAAAGTAATAAGAATCCGTCTCCGTAATGGGCGGATGCTTATTTCGAGGTTTAAAATCATTGGAGTTCCCTTAACCAATCAGCAACGTTTGGTAATGACGTATGCTGTGCGCCGGAGTTCAGGCTATTACGCTTACCACTTCCGCTTCAGGCTCCTGCTCTCAGTAGTAAACAGACCGCTGGCTAGTATGTAGGCTACCTGACCGCCAGGGCAGTCTCTTCGTAGTGGATATATCCCTAACTTGCGCCAGCCACAGACCGAGAGTTGTATACCAAAAGCGTCATGTCACCGAGATTATATCAGCTCTTGTCACACGCCAGTTTTCCTCTTATCTCTTCTCGCCGCTTATCAGACGATTGTTGTTCTACGCAGCCCGGTGACTTCGTCGGAGCTACGGAGCTTTTACTTCGTCCTACACGGGCTGTTCAGACTACACTCTTGGATAAGTTGGATTGTACTGATGACCTACGTGTTATTTAACCTGGAGCTTGCTCAGTTAAACTAACAGTTGTTCGGCATAAAACAACGCAGCCTCACCTTGAGCCATGCTCCGTGACTGGCTAACGTTACTGTCCACAAGCACGGTAGCCTCGCCTGGAGCCCAGCTCAGCCACAGGCCTCTGTCAAACACAAACACGGAGTGGTTTACCTTGAGCCCAGCTCGGTAACCGCTAGTCCCAGTCAAGCACAATCACAGCAGCCTTTCCTTGAGCCCCGCTTGGTAACCGGCTAGCTCAAGTCAAGACACACAGCCTCGCTTTGAGCCCCGCTCGGTAGGCTAGTAGCTAACATTCCATTCCTTAAGTAGGCCGCATTGATTTTGTAAAGGTAATTTGAGAGTAGGGGGGAGAATAACGAGCAGCAAACGTTTATTTGAAAACATGAAAAGTAGTGATGCATGTAGTACACTTGTGCGTTTAGGTTTAGTAATCACCATCTGATAAATCAAACTTTTTTTCCAAAGCCAGTTGGAAGGAGAGTTTTACGACGTCCTTGCCATTTATAAAATTGACAAGACAAGCCTATTGTTCCTGCTTTAATTGCGTGATGCCCTCGAGAGTTGAGACAACTTCGCGGATAGCTTCTAGCGTATCTTCCTCCGTCGCCATTGTTGCTATAATGTTGAACTACAAGCTTCGCTGGACTACAACAAGCAACTCGGCAGGCAAGTTCCGCGTCATCACTAAACTGTTCGCTGATTGGTGCGGTTGTATGCGAACCGCATACTGTCTGTTGGGCCAGACTACGTGCGAGGCTGAAATCAAATTTTGGCCGGAAGTACGTAGGATGGTAACACCAGGCTAGTTTGGAGTCACTAGGTCACATGGCTTGGGAGGTATTGAAAAAAAGGAGACCATTCCTTATGGGAAATAATGTATTTTCTTTAAAATATTCATATAAAATACAGTGTGCATACAGTGACCATAAAAAGAGGTGTGCCCGATGAGTCCCATATAGGATAACTATTCTGCATTGGTTTGGAGTCACTAGGTCACATGACCTGGGAGGTATTGAAAAAAGGAGACTGTTTCTTATATGAAATAATGTATTTTCTTTAAAATATTCATATAAAATACAGTGTGCATACAGTGATCATAAAAAGAGGTGTGCCCGATGAGTCCCATATAGGATAACTATTCTGCATTGGTTTGGAGTCACTAGGTCACATGACCTGGGAGGTATTGAAAAAAAGGAGACAGTTTCTAATGTATTTTCTTTAAAATATTCATATAAAATACAGTGTGCATACAGTGATCATAAAAAGAGGTGTGCCCGATGAGTCCCATATAGGATAACTATTCTGCATTGGTTTGGAGTCACTAGGTCACATGACCTGGGAGGTATTGAAAAAAAGGAGACAGTTTCTAATGTATTTTCTTTAAAATATTCATATAAAATACAGTGTGCATACAGTGATCATAAAAAGAGGTGTGCCCGATGAGTCCCATATAGGATAACTATTCTGCATTGGTTTGGAGTCACTAGGTCGCATGGCTTGGGAGGTATTGAAAAAAAGGAGACTGTTTCTTATATGAAATAATGTATTTTCTTTAAAATATTAATATAAAATACAGTGTGCATACAGTGACTATAAAAAGAGGTGTGTCTGATGAGTCCCATATAGGATAACTATTCTGCATTGGTTTGGAGTCACTAGGTCACATGACCTGGGAGGTATTGAAAAAAAGGAGACTGTTTCTTATATAAAATAATACATTTTCTTTAAAATATTCATATAAAATACAGTGTGCATACAGTGACTATAAAAAGAGGTGTGTCTGATGAGTCCCATATAGGATAACAATTCTGCATTGGTTTGGAGTCACTAGGTCACATGACTTGGGAGGTATTGAAAAAAGAGGACCATTCATATAGGATATAATGTATTTTTTTTTACAAAATATTCATATAACATACAGTGTGCATACAGTGACTATAAAAAGAGGTGTGTCTGATGAGTCCCATATAGGATAAATATTCTGCATTGGTTTGGAGTCACTAGGTCACATGGCTTGGGAGGTATTGAAAAAAAGGACCATTCATATAGGATATAATGTATTTTTTTTACAAAATATTCATATAAAATACAGTGTGCATACAGTGACTATAAAAAGAGGTGTGTCTGATGAGTCCCATATAGGATAACTATTCTGCATTGGTTTGGAGTCACTAGGTCACATGATGTCAAAACTATTGACAAAAAAGACTATGAAGGTAATTCAGAAGGTACTTTTTAGACGGTCCCTAAGGTCGGCTGGGAGCAAGTAGACAGGTCATCTGTTTGTACATTGTCTCTGCAAACACAGGGTGAAACCGGCCGCATACATTTTTTTTTTGAATATCTGTCTAATATCCGAATATCAAACATCAAACTAACTTCACCTCGGTCTCAATATCAACAAATCAGGATAGGCTATGAATCTGATTGAATTTAGTATTGGCCATCCCCAAAATGCACCAGATTACAGGAAATCACCCCCCCCCCCCCCCCCCCTCAACAAGTAGTCCTACCTTACATTAATACTGGAAAAAGAGCCCATTTGGTGTAAAAACACATTGTCATTTTACGGCGCGATTTTGAATGATGACCATCACCGTAAGGGCTCCCCCTCCTTACAAAAGCCAATTTAACCACTGGTGGGCATGTACCCCCACATGGATAGCATGGAACCGTCATTTTTCATTTTGATCTGTAGCCCCCCCGCTGGACTGGACCCCCCGAAAGGAGGGTAGGGCAGACACAGTTCTCTGTGAATATCTTGAGAACTGTAGGGCCTAGGATGACCATTTTTTCCGTATGTTTGCCTCCAGGGGTCATGTTAACCCATTTCATGTGCACACGTGCACAAACAGATACACACACACACACATACATTCACAGTAATCATACCTATGACACATACTCACACAGTAGACATATGTACGCTTGCATGCACAGGCACATACGCAGGCACACACACAAGCACGCACACACACACTCACACACACACACACCCACACACATAACATAAACATAACACAAACAATCAAGAATTTCTCAGAATTATGAACAGGCAAGATGGAGGTGGGGTTGTATAAAATTAATTTTACATGTGAAATCTATGAACTAATCATGTTTTGGTACTTGTTGTCTAGCAGATACCAAGAATTGAGTGTGGATAATGCAATTTATTGAGACAGTTAGAATCATATAGGCCTTTAAGCGTGATTTCTTTTTGTGGAAAAAATGTGCTGGACTGGGCGGCGGTCATATTTTGTACCGCTCTGCGGTACATCTAGTTTCTTCCAGAGTCAATGCTGTCGTCCACAGAGAATTGGTTATCTTTAGAAGGTGCTCTCATATTGCTATTGTTCTGTAACAGTTTGAGACTTTTGTCCAGAAGCTTATTTTTAGAGAATGAGAAGAGAGAACTTCCTCCTATAGAGTACCTCCCAGAATTGTTTTGCCGGACAGCTTTGTGAACCTAAATCTCTCTCTGACCGGTTGGTACAAAGAATGAGCTGATCTGACATGGGAGAAGCTGGTAGAATTGGAGTCCTACCGGAAGGAGAGACAACAGTTTTTGTTGTTGCACACAATGAATGGCGTGTGTGAGGGAGTGTCCCTCGCTACTCATTATGCTGGTAAACAATTATTCCAGAGAATTCTGTTGACCAACTTGACTGCATTGCCAGACACATTTGCCCAGGCATTTCATTGCCTTAGGAAAGAAAGACATATTTTTTTAAAAAGCCCCATCGCTTACATTTGTGGAAAACAGAGTCTTGGAAATAGTTGCTGCTAATGGAATTCTGCCACTAGGCAGGAAAGAAGCCTGGTCCCAGATACCGTTTGCACCACAGCGTTCCCAGAGGATGCTAGGAATTAGCTGGATGGGATTTAAAAAAAAATCTAATTCACATCCTGTCTTGATATGAATGTGATATCAATGTGATGTGAAATTTTTACACAATTCTATCGAAGAAGTTTGATCTCTTCCTAATGTCTAACCATTACTTCTTTTTTATGTGTCTTGTCTATTTGATTGTGTGATGGGTAGGGCTGTAACGATTTACGATTCGAAACCGAAATCGCGACATGCATATCCACGATACTGTGTCGCGGTGTGAAAAGGCAGAATCGCGACACACCCTTTCTAGTGTTTCACACAGTGCTTTGCAGCTTATGGCCGCAAAAGCAACCCACAACTCCCGCTTTACTTATCGGTAGCCTACGTTGTCCAAAAACAAATAAATAAATAATAATTTCATACCTCTCCTTGCTTTCATTGTAGACTATGTGTGCAACTTTACCAAACAGTATAGAAGTAAACCCCCTCTCCTTGCCCCGCTCTCTCTCGCGCTCCCTCCCTCTCACTCTCCCTCCCTCTCCTGCTCAATGAACACGCGCGACTTAAATAAAACATTCACAATCGTGAAAGCAAGGACGCATAGACAACTAGCTAAATTACTATTAAATCCGCTTAGCATCATTAGCATGCTGCACATATTTGTTTAAAACTCTTGCATTGAAGTTGACTGATCATCTCAATACCAACGTTTCCCAAAAGGGCCTGTCCCAAGGAGAACAAGTAGGCTATTACCTTGAAACTTAAACACACATGGGGAAACTGAACAGTCCAATCAGTAGACTATGATAGGCTAAGCTATATGCTACTTTGTTTACAATATTTCCAGGCTTCAACCAGACAGCTGAATTAAAGAGGTAGAGTTGTAATAAAAATTGTAGGCCTAGGCTATAGGCTAATCTGCATAAAGTGTGCTGTCATAAATATCAGTCATTCAGAAAGATATTTTTATATCAGGATATAAAATAATAGATATATTATATTGTAATCCTCTGGTGTTCTAAGGGAGGCTATTAAAATGTTGTTTAATCAAATGTCTAGCCCCCCCCCCCCCCCAAAAAAAAAAAAAGGGGAAAAAAAAGAAAAATTGAGATTCGTATCGAACCGTGGGTCAAAAATCGTGATACAAACCGAATTGTGAGGTTGGTGTATCGTTACAGCCCTAGTGATGGGCACACCAGGTAGTGTACAGTGGCGCTCAGCAGCACTCTAATTGAAAAAAAGGATTGTTTGCCACTGGTCAGATCCCACAAAAGCGCATGGATGCATCACACCGCGTGTTTCACTGACCAGACGCTGATGTGTAAATAGCGCTGTGGGCGGACGAGTGCAACCAGGCCAGGTGTATGGCAGCCAGTGCAGTACAGTACTGCGTGTGGTCTGTGGCTTTGAAGAGGAAATCAGATCATCCGTCCGTCTAGGCACCAGATGAAAGCAAACGCTGTTGTTTCCTCTTTTAACCTTGCGCTATTTGGCTTACTGCAAAGCCTGTTGTTTTTTATTTCCACAGTGTAGGGAGGAAACCTGAGGACTAAGCTTGCCATTGCACCACAAGGTGTTTGTACACATGGGTGTTCACCTTATAACTCTAATATGATAAAGTCTTTGGGAAAAGACAAGATCGGTGCAAGTGCAAGTGTGACATTCTTATGACATTTTTGTTGCCGGCAGTTGTTGCATAACTTTTTGAGCTGTTCATGTGCTCTCAGTAATGTGACTTGTATATTTGTGCCCTGTTGGGGACAGACCTCCACCACACTCTACCCCCAACCCCACTCCAGCCCACCTTGACAACTGACCACACACACGTAGCCGAACACTGTGACCACCAGGGCTATATTTGTACCTGTGCCTAGAACTCGCGGTCTGAGGTGTTTTGTGAGGGAGTTTGACTTACTGTCTCCACTTCACACCTCGCCTACCCACCTAGCAAAAGCGAGTGACAATGCTGAGCTGAGTGACAACGCGCTGACAGGTCCTCACACACACTCTCCGTGCACTGCACCGACTTTTCCGCTGATACCTCATGCAGTCCTACACGCAGGGCGGAGTCTCGGCACAGGAGAAGAACTTGAGCGTCCCATCATCTCTGGCATGTAAGCTGGAAAGGATGATCTTTCTTTTTCTGTTTTTTTTTTCTGGCTTTCAGTGAGGCAGGATTTTATTGTTTGACTTTCCATGCATTTGAGCCTATGAAAGATCACACACACACACACACACACACACACACTTCCACACACACATACACACACACTTTCACACACACACACACTTTAACAGTCAGGCATTAGTACATTTGAGCCTTTGAAAGAGCCCATCTCCAGTCAGAATCAGGACCCCCGTCAAGGCCTACACTGGCATGTGGTTTTCGCTATCTTTCTTTCTCTTTCTTTCTCTTTCTCGCTCTCACTCACACACACTCTCTTTCTTTTTTTATCTATCACTCTCATTCTCTCTGTTCCTTGTTGTTTTTGTCTCAGATTAAAACGATGTACCTGATAGAATGGAGTGCACTGAGGCGGGTTGCCTCAGACAGAGGGCGAGTTGAAAGAGGATGGAAGATTTTGTGAATAAAGATTGTGTGTAGATCTAGTCAGGCAGGCCACCCGTGAGCTGAGCTGAGCTGAGCGGGAAAGAGGATGAACTGGATTATAAATGCAATCAGAAATGCCCCTGTTTTACGTGGGGTCCCCCCCCCTCGATATCCTCAAAAAATTGGATTTGGTCCACGAGTGCAGGTACACACACACACACACACACACACAAACACAGAGTTATTGCTGTGGTCATCCACTTTCCCAGTATTTATAGACATGAAAAAAAGGATATAGGCAAGGGTGACTCGATCTCTGCCTAACATCAGGGTCCACTGGCTGGGTTCATTAGAAACTAGCAGTTCTTCAGCATATTTCCTCAGACAATAAATACATATCAAAATATAAATACAAATCTTTCCATCTCACGCTTGGTCATGAGATGGCATGTGTATGCAAATGCACGTGTGAGTGGTTACAAAGCCCTTTATTCTGTTTAAATGCAGAGGTGAGTGCTGGTGAGCTCATCACTGGTTTGTTAAGCAAACATTCTATGACTGTGGATGTCTGCCATCTGGAGTAGTTATCGGTTAATCCTTCCTCTTAATCAAGGCATCGTGTCTTCAAATCTTGTTCAGTTATACAGCACAGGAAGTCAGAGAGAGAGCCTCTCTCTATTTCACTTGTTCTGTCACAGTCTCCAATTCTCATTTTGTCTTTCTCTCTCTCTTTCTTTCCTTCTTTCTTTCTTTCTTTCTTTCTTTCTTTCTTTCTCTCTCTCACACAGTTTTTGCTCTTCTCTTTTCTCTCGCTCCCTCCATCACACAGCAGATGTGAGGGTGCAGCTTGGCTCGGCTCGGCCTCACCTGTGCCATCTCATTAAAGCAGCTCCGCTCAGTGCACTGTGAGCACTGACGAGTGAGAAAGAACCAGAGCTGCAGAGAGAGACAGAGAGAGCAAGAGAGAGAGAGGCAGGGAGAGATTGAGAGTGAGAGAGAGAGAGAGAGAGAGAGTGAGGCAGGGAGAGATTAAGAGAGAGAGAGAGAGAGCCTTTCTGTCTGTCTCTCGGCCATTCTCAACAATATTGCATCGGGCGTTCCTGTGCCTTTTCGCTGCCATGCCTCACGCTTCTCTCATTCTTTTCTGGCACTACTCTCATCTCAATCAGCCCATTTCACAAGATGGGGCCGCTGTGTAAATCAACTTCCTGTGGAACAGCACTGTCCCATAGACAGCAAAAGAAAAGTCCACAGGAAAGACAAAAGCTGGAAGACGTTTTACCCTGCCAATTAAGGCATCATTAACATCAACGAGGCCGGACACCTGGACACTGTGAAATTGGTCTATCAGTCAGTCAGGAAGCAATGTGTTTTCCCATCATGCCGAGGGGATAGCGAGTTCACTGTTAATTGAGGATGCGCTCATAATGATGATGGGGGGGTGGCTTCTCTCCAGGGCATACTCAGCTTGAGCGCGCCTGGGTTGCTCCGACGGTGAGCACCACTAGTGGATTGTTAGACCAGTCTGACAGCACGTCGACGGCGAGTATGGGAGGACATTTTCCTCTCTTTGATTTGTGTGTGGAGCTGCAGTGAAACTACTTTCTCAGACACATTCTCAGCATTTTTCACCTCCTCCGTAAATAAATATAGTGCGTTGGCTGGCAACTGACCAGACAATCTTGGCTCATTCCTAGAAGGCAGAGAGCGTTTCTCAGAGAGAACCCCAATTCAGCATTCAAGTGCAGTTCAGCAAAGCTGCCCCCTCCAGGCATGTGTAGACGAGTATTTTCAGCTCCTGCCTGAGAAACACTCTCTTTTACTGTCCTGCACGGCTCCATATCAGGCCGGGCCTCTTGTGTATGCTAATCCAGGACGGCATGATGAAGCGTCATCGTTGGTCCTGGGGCAGACCCAAAGACCCAGGCTGACGGAGTCAAATCAGTCCAGAAAAGGGCTTCCTATAGGAGACATCCTGGTGAATGCTCCCATGCATGTCGTGCTGAATCATCTCCCTAATCCATGTGTCTATGCCATGTGTTATTAAAGGCTTACTATAGGCCTGTGTCTCTGTGTCCTTATCAAAGGGCCAGTCATGGAACGTGGCAATCCAGTGTCAGCCCACGCTTACAGGGAAGAGCAGTTCTTCTATGTATTTTTAAGATGCATTTTGTTTAGGCGTCTCTGAATCTCTCTTAGTTTCTTTCTTTCCTCTCTCTCTCTTTCATTTCTTCAGCATTGGTCCCTTTGATAAAGTGAGTGATAAATTATACCAGAGAGAGAGAGACAGAGAGAGAGAGATCAACAGCAGCCCTATTTTACGAACCACATCCTGGTGGCATGTAGGTGTTCTGGCGTAGGGGCCTTTGCACAGTGCAGAGGGGACTGGCCCATTCCCCTGAGGGATTATCACAAGCAATGAAAAAGAAAAACACTGCACATGGTTACATTAACCTTTCAAACTTGTTTGCATGTTTGAAAGGGTTTAGTACAGTTATTCGACACATGTTTTGCAGTTTGATTTATTTTTTCTGCTCTGTATGAGTGCAGGAAAGGATTGTGTGTGTGTGTGTGTCACACACACACAAGTGAGAGAAGCTGGCTATTACTAGTGTGGCTGACAGAGAGACAAACAGTTGGAGCATGTAGAGCTAGGGGGTCAAAGGTTAACCTAAGGGCTTAGGTGGGCTTCATGACCTCAGCAACCTGTTCCGGCATCGTGTGTGTTTTAATGCTGTTTAATGACTAATAATGAAATCTATGAATGGTTGATTTGTCTTACTTTTAATATATTTTTTTTAGCAGATATGTTTCTATCATGAATGATGGCTTTGTTATGGGAAGACTGTAGATGGTGGGAAGAATTTTGCTTGTTGCATTCATTATAACCAATTAGTCTCAAGCTAACTAATTGAGCATTGCGATACAATTTCCAACACACACATACACACACACACAAACACACACACACACACACACACACAACATGTTGTAATGCAGGACTCTTAGTGTCACTGCACTCTCAGGTACAAATAAACATGGAAGACTAGCTTACAGTTATAAATACAACCCCTGACTAGAACTGATTACACGTTTCATTACATTCAGTGAAATTCCCCTCACATTGCTTCCCCTGTCTATGCAGTGCGTGCTCTATGAGCGAGCCATGCACTACCCCAGCCAATCAGCACAGCTCGGCAGGAAGGGCTGTAATTTGATTGTTCTTAAATATCAACAACCTTTCACCAGAATTAAAAGGCTTTAACCCTTAAAGGTGTACGTTTTTGAACATTCTAAGTTCTGCAACAATTGAAGGTTCTAAAATTATATGTTGAATGAATTCAATGAACCCAGATATTCTTTAGAATGTTCATTTCACCGGTGTGAAGGTACTCCTTTAAGGGTTAAATGTGTTGTTTGAGTTGTACAGACAACAGCCAAACATAAAATACAGTATTACTGGGCCCACTTGAAATAACAATCCCACTTGAGATAACAATCATAATGTATTATTTTCCCTGGTTAAATAAAGGTAAATCAAATTCAAATTACTTTTGGAAGTGCACCATAGTGCATTCTGATGGTGTGTGTGTTGCAGATTTCGCTGTGGTGGAGATGACTGATGCCTTCCGCCAGCCCTCGCTCTTCTACCACCTGGGCGTGAGGGAGAGCTTCAGCATGGCCAACAACATCATCCTCTACTGCGACTCAAACTCCGACTCGCTGCAGTCGCTGCAGGTACAGTTGGCCTGATTGGTTGGGTCTTGTGCACCGATGTTGGTTTGGCCTCATTGGGATAGATTGTAGAATATGTGCAAGGTGTGCATTATATGACCGATATATAATATCCCTCCAGCGCTCAGTCAGCAGAACCTGAAACTGGATGTGTATCGATGCCATGATGTTTCAAATCCCATTGAGCAGCGATGTTGACGTTTGTATATTTTATATATTGGTTGGATGAACGTGGATGGAAAATGCTCAATCCCTGAAGTAGTTAAAATGTGTCCATATATGACCATGTAGGAGGGATATCAGGTTCAGCATAAGTCAGCCAGTTCTGCTGTTGTTTTCAGGCCTGCAGTGTTGCTTTGTTATTGTATTTGTACATTGTCAAATAACTTCAAATCAATTATCCCCTCCAACTGTACCCACCCCGGCTTAAAATAAGCATCCGACAACCCAGCCCCACTAAAATGGTTTCCTGTTTGGCGGTTTCCAACCCACGAACACTAATGCACCCAAACACCATGTGCTCCCCTCACGGAAGCTCCTGGCTCTCCTCTAAAATAACTCACGAGTGTTTAAATGGCGCCTGCCCTGCACCCTTTCAGCACATTCAGCTTATTACTGGAGCCCCAGCTGTTTTATCATAAACACTCGTTAACACAGACTCACCAGCAGAAATGCATTAGCGGCAGATCATACAATCACGGGGCAGACCCCCCCCCCCTTCTCCAGTTAGAGCTAATGGGAACTCAAGGGCAAAGGAGACATGAGGGGCAGATCTTTTTTCTTTCTTCAACGCTTATGTGTGGGACAGTGCTGGTGCTGTAAACAGAGTGGCTTTTACCAGCCCACTCTGTCTAGTCTAGTAAACAAGGAGAGAGAGAGAGAGAGACTTTTGACTAGGGGAATTCCCTATAGCGGTGACATACAGTATGTGACTCCTAAATAACAGCATGGCTGGCCTGGTGGTAAATGTTTTTTGTCACATATAGACAGCATACAATCAAACTGACAGAACCAGAACTACAAACATGCATACGTATCATCCAGATGCAAACATGCACAGATAGAGCTCCATAAGTGTGTGTGTGTGTGTGTGTGTGTGTGTGTGTGTGTGTGTGTACAAAAAGAGGAACCTGAAACAGTGGATGAAGGTAGCAGTGCCACCAAGGAAACCTAGCCTTACCTATTACGTAATGATGTTATGATCCGTTTTCAAAGCATGATATGTTTATTGTATTTTATCCTTAGGTGTTAGCACTGGGCCATTAGCAACATTAGTGTCACATATTGTGTATAGTATAGTATACAGCTATTTGGAGATGTATTGTAGTCAACAGAAGATTATAGAGATGTGG
>NW_027468859.1:11299212-11469212 GCF_046254945.1 Alosa pseudoharengus
ATCATCCCAGGCATGAATAACAGCGGGTGGGTGAGGGGTGGGGCTGTTGGGGGAGGCGGGGAGTGTCAGATTTTGCCATTTAGGGTCAGTCATTCAGTGCTGTCTGCTGTAATGCCGCATTCCAGTTGTGTCGTAAAACGACTCATGCTTGGGAATGATGTCACTTCCGTGTAAAAACCAGAGCTGGTTGTGTTCCAGTTAGTCAACAAGTCATGAGAACAATGCTAATGTTTGTTAGCAATTGTCTGTTGTTAGCAATTGTTACCAGATATAGCAATACCAGTTGGAAACAAAGCATTACACAATATTTTACACGGTCATAGCTATAACGACATATATAGGTTGGACCCTATTGTTTCTACGACTGATTTAATGAGTCACAAATCAGACAACTGCTAATAAACAGACTATATCCACAACTCTCTTTTACTGTTGGAATTTCGAACTTGGGGTACTCTGGATTCAAATGAGCTGAATGAGTCGGGATACAACTTCTGGGGGTGTTCCTTTTGCAACTTCCGGTTAGTAGCTTGGGAAAACAACTCGGCGAACGACTCGGGTGGACAAATGGAATGCAGCATAAGCACAGATGACAGCGATGTGGGTGTTGAGAGAGGGGTCCATTGTTGGGGGTTGACGTACTTTGTCTGGGATTCTGCCATTCAGGGCCAGCCATTCATTGTTGTCTGCTGTCATCTTTGTGAGAAATGAGGTGCTGGTAACTATTCTGTGACCAGTGATGGCTGGCTGGCTGTGTGTGTGTGTGTGTGTATGTGCTCTGCCGGAGGAAGTAGTAGGCCTACTGTATGAAACGCTGTCTCAGTCTCTCAAGGGAAGCCAGAGTGTCAAATGTCACTTCCTCTGCTGTAGTGGAAAGATGTGACTTGACTTACAGTATGTCTTGCTCACACACACATACACACACAGAGAGAGAGATAGAGTGTGAAAGAGAGAGAGAGGGAGAGAGTCACCCTTGTGTATTCAGAATCATGTTTTTGCTCTTTTATTATTTTTTTAGCAAACAGTAGCAAAAAAAAACTACATTCACGTCATTCATAAAACCCAAAACAGTCCTCGCGCTGTTAGCACCATTGTTAGCATGTTAGCACCATTGTTAGCATGTTAGCTGCATTGTTAGTGTGGATTTGCATGTTGTGGTAAGACTGGTGATTGTGTAAGGACATTAATGTCCTGAGGCGTGGAGCCCTGCACGCAGGCTGAATGAATCTCCATCCCTGTCGGTGCAGATGCTCATCTGCGGCTGCATGCTAGCTGCCTACCTTCAGGCTGCCAAGTGTTTAATTTGGTGTACCACAGACCCGCTCCATGCACGGTTGTATTGATGGAAGGGAGAGAAGGGAGCGGAGATAGAGAGAGAAAGAGAGTGTGTTTGTTCTGAACCCTCCGTAACCTCTCACGCTGTTGAAAATTCTTCTCATGCACTATTAGAATCAATGACAGATAGAGTATGAGAAAAAACAGAGAAGGTGCAAAAGAGGGGTGGTAAGAAACTGGCAGAATGGAATGAATACGAGTGAAGAAGAAACAATGAAAATGAGTGGGAGAGAGAAAGATGAGTTTGCATGTTCCTCTCAAGCCTATCCACTCAGCCATTGCAGGCTCAGACATCTCATCCAAGAGGTAGCACCCCCCACCCCAACACCCCCTCCTCCCTTCACACACACACACACACACACACACACACACACCTGTTGTCGTGCACAGCGGAAGCGGAACCTGTTCTCCCCGTCTGGTGCAAACGAGTTCCAGCAGAGAGGCGCGTCACATGCTACTGCTGCTGCTGCTGGGTTGTGTCACGAGCAGGAAACTCACCTTTTCAAATGTCAACATGCCCAACGCCTACTATAAATACCAGTTCTTGGCGCCTGCCATTACTTCGAGGATAAATGCATTTGCTTTGTCTAGCTGACAGATTACAGTGAACATACCTAGAGAAAGTGGGTCATAGGTGACATGGGAAATGAGGGTTGTTCCCTTTCCTAGTATTTTGTGACCAGCTGTTTGGAAGTTCACATGTGTACTACCAAGATATGTCATTCCATTTCAATGGTGAATGAGGTCAATAGGGGATGGCACCACTGTCACTACAGTCTGTAGCAATGGAGAATGTAGTCATGTCATAGGGAAATTCCAGTTAGTTGTTGTTTTATATTACGTCATATTTATTTTTAGTCATTTGACAACTTAAACACACACACACACACATACACACACACACACACATTGGTCTGGCTTAAAAAAAAGGTCACACACTCTAATATTTAATTGGGCCGCCTTTAGTTTGATTACGGCATGCATTCGTTGTGGCATCATTTCCACAAGCTTCTGCAATGTCACAACATTTATTTCCGTCCGGTGTTGCATTCATTTTTCGCCAAGATCTTGTATTGAAGTCTTCTTCAGCACATCCCAAAGATCCTCAATGGAGTTAAGGTCTGGACTCTGTATCTGGTGATATCTAATGCTCCCTGAACCACTCTTTCACAATTTGAGCTCGATGAATCCTGGCATTGTCTTTTTGGAATATGCCCGTGCAATCAGGGAAGAAAAATCCATTGATGGAATAACCTGGTCATTCAGTATATTCAGGTAGTCAGCTGACCTCATTCTTTTAGGACATAACGTTGCTGAACCTAGACCTGACCAACTGCAGCAACCCTAGATCATAGCATTGCCCCCACAGGGAGGCTCTTACCTATTTGCTTAGTTAAATCCAGGTGGTGACCTTTTTTTTGGCCAGGCAGTGTATACATACAGATGTATATGTGTTCTCTCTACCCCTCTGTTTCCTCTGTCAGATCAACTAGAATAGCCTCTATACACAGTTGTGCTGCACCCTTTCACTACATAACTTTTGGACAGTTAGCTTTCTCCGTGAAAGCCACCACCACCAGATGCTATACCAGATAACATTAAGAGCTATGGTTCTATTTGGTTCTACTAAAAAAAAAAATAGTTTAAAGCCACTCAACACTGCAATCACTGACTTCAAAGGCTAAATACTTTTCTTGTCTGTGTGTGTGTGTGTGTGTGTGTGTGTGTGTGTGTGTTTGTGTGTGTGTGTGTGTGTGTGTGTGTGTGTGTGTGTGTGTGTGTGTGTGAGAGACTATATGTGATTTGTATCATCCGTCTGTTCATTTTTTGAATGTCTGGTGTCTATTGGTTTCTAATCTGTGACTGCAGATGTAAGCCTAAAGCTTACTCTGGTCCAGTGCATCAAATGTCAATATTTATGTTTCAAATTGCTCAATAAAGTAAATAAATACAAATAAATACCTATAATGCTACTACTTCAGTACTTCAGTACAGACCTAATCATCTGATTTTTTTTATGAAATGTATCTTCCTCCTCCCTGTGTCACATTCTCTCCTCACGTTTTGTCTCCTTCCTCAGACATGCACGGCCAACTACACGTTCATCCCATACATGGTGACGCCGCACAACAAGGTGTACTGCTGCGAGAGCGGCCTGATGAAGGGCCTGACGGAGCTGATGCAACCCAGCTTCGAGGTGCTGCTGGGGCCCATCTGCCTGCCCCTGGTGGACCGCCTGACCCAGCTGCTCAAGATCCCCCAGGCCAACTCCTGGTAAGCAGGTGGCTGCCCCACGAGATGCCTGAACAAAATTGCAAAAAAGCAGTAGGGCAGGGTGTTGCCTGCAACTTCACGATATGATACTGATATGATACAACTAATTTGATTTGATTTGATGTCGATACTGTGTTAATAGTAAATACATATCGATACAGGAGTACATTACAATAAATCATATCGATATTTTATGCAGAGCCCTTGTAAGCAAGTAGCTGCCCCATGAGATGTCTGACCAAAAATACAAACAAGTTCTTAGTTCCCTTGAGAGGAAACTGAGTGTATTTATTTATGGAAAATAACATTTGTAAAATTGGTTTTAGAAATAGAAAACATTTTTCACTGACGATAGAAGCATTCTCATCCAAGACTTGTATGCTTAATTTTATTCAAAGTGACTTACATACATAAATCATTACAAGGGCCAGTCTCCTCAGAGCAACTTGGGTTGGGAATTGAACCACAACTTTTCTGGCTACTGCATGTGTATCTGGCTTCTGCGCCTAAGCCTCTGTGCTACCATCACCGACAATGACAACAAGGCATATTTTATTTTGCATTCACTTATGACGCATGTGGACATTTTTCTTGCAATTTGAATTTTATTGTGGGATGCAAAAATGTTTTGCTGCGGGATCGTCACAAACACACCCCAAGACAGAATCCCACCATCTGTCCTCACAGCTGGTGTGTGTGTGTGTCTGTTTGTCTGTGTGTGTGTGTCTGTGTGACCCAGCCTGCTTCAGACATGCTGTGTTATTAGTTGCACTCTTAAAAAGCAAAAGAGAAAAATAATCCCACACCTCTTCAGTGGAGGAGGGCTGCTGCGGTTTGTGCTCTGCTAAAAAGCCTTTTGATTTTCTCACTTATCCAGCCAGAAATGCACACGTTTCGTGTACCATATATAATAGTGGCTCTCCTACTTCTTTTCATACTATTTGAGGACAGCAAAACATATACACACATACACACACACACACACACACACACACACACACACACACATTCTCATTCTTTCTCTTCCTGTTTGGTTTCTCTGTCTCTTCTCACTAACCTTATGCCCCTTATACTTTGTTCCTCCCCCTACCTTTCTGCTCACCGCCTCTCCAAGCCAGTCCTGTAGATTATTACTCTATTTCTCCATTTTCTCATCCTCACATTCTCTGAAATGCTTTCTTTCAGAGAAAGTGAGAGAGACAGGGAGGATGGGAGGGAGGGAGGGAGTGTTGAATGGAGAGTGTGAGTGTTAGAGTTATGGAAGATGACAAGGACGTAGAGAGCGTGAGAGAAACAGCAAGAACATAAGAAGCAAGCGGAAAACCATGCACATTACTGGCACTTACAAAGCAGGCATGCTATGTACAGTACGTACTTGGTTTGTGGACTTATAGGCTGGAACGCATAGAGAATTTTCCATGCTTGTTTCCACTCCAGGCCAAACTCATTACATCGTGAGGCTTTCCATAAAGATCTGAAGCTAGTTCTTTGTGATAGGTTTCCTGCCTCTCCCCAGAAAGGGGAAAACTCAATACATATTGTTTCTTATTTTTTCCTCCTATTTATTTATTTAGCTTTATATATTTGTCTCTTTAGAGTCCCCCCCCATTCACTTCATCTCCTGCCAGATGCTCTCTCCATCTTTGCATGACTAGTCTGAGTGATGACTAATTTTTTTCTCTCTCTCTCTCTCTCTCTCTCTCTCTCTCTCTATCTATCTCTCACCCCCCCTCTTTCTCTATCTCTCTGTCTCTCTATCACTCTTCCGTTTTCTGGCGGAGAAATTTGCAATCTGGATGACTGCTCAGTAGACCTGGCATAGACCACACACTCTTGCAAAGACTCTTCTAAAAAGCAAAACACAACACACTTATAAAAAGTAAAAAACCTGAAGAGAAAAGATTCTGCAGCTTGCCCTCAGAGACATACACGTCCAGGGTCTACAGAGAAAGCTTGAAAGATTCCACTCAAACCCTGTGAAACTTTGAAGGCTGAAGACATTGCTCTAGTTCCCTTACGGGATATTCCAAGATAAGGTGCGGGACATCTGAAAGGGTTTCAGATGTCGCTGTTTTTCTGCTGGAACGCAGAGCTTGAGTGTGTTTGCCCTCTCAACAAAATCAATGAGACGCAAGGCATGACTACACGCACACGCACACGCACACGCACACGCACACGCACACACACCACCACCACCACCTGGAGTGTTATCAAGCAGGCGGCATGGTGCTTTATATAAGCAGGTCAGGCTGGGTGAGATGGATAACACTGGTTATCAAAGGTTGGCGGGAAAGAAAGGGGAAGGTGATGAACAAATAAATGCAGGGCAGAGGCTAACAGAGAGCATCTGCCATCAGAATGGGATCTATTCAAAGATGGAGAATCAGATCAATCTCATTAACATGAAAATGTAATGGTTAAACTGGTGGAATTAATCTATTAACAGTAGAACAGAGCTGTGGGTTATTATGGCTATCAAACCCCAGTTGAAATCAATATGGTTAAATAGAATTCTACATCACACTCCAAATGAATAGCCATGAGTGGTATTAGATTAGATAGTTGAGTGTTTACTGTGAATCATGGTTCATTGTATCACAGTATAAACTGTGTAACTACCATAATATCACTCTTTCCATTCCCCAGTCAGTACTTCCGCGAGATGATCCTCAATGAGATTCGCAAAGCGCGGGAGCTCTACACAGGGGTGGAGCTGGCGGCAGAACTGGGAAGGATTCAACAGCGATTGGACAACATGGAGTGCCTATCATCTGACATCGTCATCAACTTGCTTCTGTCCTATCGGGACATTCAGGTATGTCTTATGGACTTTCTCGAATGTTTGTTTAATGCATACAAATAAGCATGCCTTAATGTGTGAACACTTTTATGGTGCCATTATAATGGATTTGTATGCACACTGCACAGTGAGGGCTCAATAGAATTGAACAGAATTGCAGACATGGCCAACATTGCTAACTTTAAGCACATTTGTAATTATCTGCAAAATGTTAAACAAATACAAAATACGCCATCACCCCAATGAGCCCTTTTGATGAAGGGCAGCACCTCATCATGCATGTGTCTGAATTGTTCTCTGACTCACTGAGAATGTTGGGACAATGACATCATCATCTCCAGGCTCAGACTTGGAGACTGTTGCTGTGTTACTGTGCAGCTCTTTGCGCAGGTCTTGACATGACAGGCTCCAGAAAGGCTCCTCTCTCTCTCTCTCTCTCTCTCTCTCTCTCTCTCTCTCTCTCTCTCACACTCTCTTTCTCTCTCTTTCTCTCGCTCTATCCAGTCTTCTCACGGTGCTGGTGCTCCTGTCAAATGATTTACTGTGCTCGCTTTATGGCTGTATCAACACCACGGCTGTTGGCTGAGCTTCTTCAATGTGTGACAGACAGCACAGTGGCAAATGCTAGAGGGACGCTGGAGTGAGATCATGTGTGGCTCAAGTGCTTACTTTGCACCAGATGCGCTGCTAAAATAACGGTTCTAGTTCAAGTGCTCTAAAGAGGTGCACTAGACCTAATGCACTGAACTCCTCTCATATTATCCATAACAACCTGGAGGTTCAGCTATTTTTTTGTTTTTTTTGTTTTCCACATTTTGATTTTAAAGAGGGGTTCCACCACTGGCACACCCCCATTTGGAACATAACTTTTCCCACCAGAGGAACATTCCAGACATTGTGGGAAAAACTCTACTGGAAATCTTAAGGGAAACAACCTGAGCCAGCTGTCAAGTCTGCAATGTTAACTCTAAGGGCTATATTTTGGGGCACCAGCGCATGGCGTACAGTTCGTTTTTCAGTCGCGCAAAGTTGAATTCGGTATTTTGCACCTTTATTTTTTAAGCATTGCGCCCAGGGGTGTGGCAATTAACAACCTAGGGCGGGCCCTGGCGCGTTGTCTAAAAATCGCTATCATACACCACCTAAACCTGGTCAGAAGTCAATGGCGAGTTGTTCATATGCTATTTTAAGAGCGCATGTCAACAGCCATATTGGCAGGTGCACGCACCATCCTTCTATCATTCATGAACGCACACCAGCGCACGTCCATGCAAAGCATTACAAATTGCACGATTACAATGTTAAACATAATTAGAATAAAGATATTACGAAATACTGTACATCTCATGATGAGTAGTTATTCACCATCATTTGCAAATTGGTAATGACGGTTAAAAGTGATTAGGGGAGAGGCGAGAGACACATGGAGCACAGCTGAAGACGCACTGTCACGAGATATAAGCAACTCCTCTGCAGGATAAATGTTGTTTTATTCAGTCATTTGAGCAACATTAGGGTAAGTGTTGCTTTTTCCAGCCTATGTTTTCGATGGTAACCCATTGTCAGTCAATAGTGAAAGTAACTGCATATAACTGTCTTGTCGTTGACTGACTTCCTTGGTGAAGTTAGTTTCACTTTGCCAATGAGTTCAAATAATAGACCAGTGCAAATGCGTGAAGGCTATGCTAGGTTTTAGTAAAGCATGGTTTAAGAATGACTATTCCATACGGTCTCGCAAGCAGCCTCCTTCAAATGCTCCGTTGAATGCCAAAATACCGATGCATTTATTTGACATATCGCGCGTTGCGCCGTTAAAGGGAATGACAGATGTCATTCTCATTGGTTTAAAATGATGTTACGCCCCAAACACACCCATATGACTGATTAAAAGACCTAGGAACACCTTGTTACGCCATGCGCTCCACTTTTGAGAACGAAACCCCTCCCAATGTGAACTGGACATCCTACTAAATTTGAATAGACTTTTGACGAGTGACGATGCACTTTAGAATGTCATGATAGGGCCCTAACTGTTTGTCTCATCCTCATCATCCTCATCATCCTCATCTTCCTCATTTGATCCTTTCCAGAGACTGTATGATGAGCTCATGACCTTGTTAAGGCCACAACAAATAAGAGAGAGGTTGAATTTTTAGACAAACAAACAAAGGGCTGTATTTTGGGTCACCAGCGCATGGCGTAAAGTTCGTTTTTCATCCACGCGAAGTTGAATTCGGTATTTTGCACGTTTATTTTTTAAGCATTGAGCCCAGGGGTGTGGCAATTAACAACCTAGGAAGGGGCCTAGCGCGTTGTCTAAAAATCGCTATCATACACCACCTAAACCTGGTCAAAAGTCAATGGCGAGTTGTTCATATGCTATTTTAAGAGCGCATGTCAACAGTCATATTGGCAGGTGCACGCACCATCCTTCTATCATTCATGAACACACACCAGCGCACGTCCATGCAAAGCATTACAAATTGCACGATTACAATGGGAAACATAATTAGAATAAAGATATTACGAAATACTGTACATCTCATAATGAGTAGTTATTCACCATCATTTGCAAATTGGTAATGACGGTTAAAAGTGATTAGGGGAGAGGCGAGAGACACGTATGGAGCACAGCTGAAGACGCACTGTCACGAGATATAAGCAACTCCTCTGCAGGATAAATGTTGTTTTATTCAGTCATTTGAGCAATATTAGGGTAAGTGTTGCTATTTCCAGCCTATGTTTTCGGTGGTAACCCATTGTCAGTCAATAGTGAAAGTAACTGCATATAACTGTCTTGTCGTTGACTGACTCCTTGGTGAAGTTAGTTTCACTTTGCCAATGAGTTCAAATAATAGACGAGTGCAAATGCGTGAAGGCTATGCTAGGTTTTAGTAAAGCATGGTTTAAGAATGACTATTCTATACGGTCTCGCAAGCAGCCTCCTTCAAATGCGCCTTTGAATGCCAAAATACCGATGCATTTATTTGACATATCGCGCGTTGCGCCGTTAAAGGGAATGACAGATGTCATTCTCATTGGTTTAAAATGATGTTACGCCCCAAACACACCCATATGACTGATTAAAAGACCTAGGAACACCTTGTTACGCAATGCGCTCCACTTTTGATAGCGAAACCCCTCCCAATGTGAACTGGACATCCTACTAAATTTTAATAGACTTTTGACGAGTGACGATACACTTTAGAATGTCATGATAGGGCCCAAAGAGTGTGAGATGGGTTCAAGCCATTCATCAGTAATGTATGGGTAAATGTTAGGGTTGGATTATGGTGAGTGCTGTGTTACAGATTCAAAATCTAGTGAGAATGGGAGAATGGCCTCAACATAGGAGAGGAAGCCAAAGATGATCTGAAAAAGGAGATTCCAATCTCCAATCTTTTAAAATTTTTGTTTATAGAATTCTGTGGGGGATGTGGTTAAACTAACACAAACACTAATGTGAAAACACTCATGTTTCTTTCAGTTAGATTATCGTTGTTATGATCTTTAACAGTTTTCTGAATTTATGACATCACCTACTAAGGTCTAAAATGAAAAACAGTGACAGTTCTTCTCCATGTAAGTGAAGGACAAGGCTAAGGCTAGGTGTAAAATGTATTTGATTGGTTCAGAGTGATTCCCGTGACGCAAGCTAAAGCTAGTTAGCCGTTACATTTTTGTCAATGGGGAAGACTAAGATTGATATTTCTCCCTATAAGAAAATCCTTGAGGAAACAGATCTTTCTACTTTCACTGCATAAAGGTGCAGCTCCTGACCCACCTGCAGACAAACAGACAGAAAACAAGCAGAAGGCTTAGTGGCATCCTTCCGTCACGCATGCATTAGTAGAAACAATAGGTGTCAAGAGACAGAGAGAGAAGGAAAGTAAGAAAACAGAGAATAAGAGGTGAAGAGGCTGAATAATTTAGCCTGTTCAGGGAGGGTGAACTGGCGCACAGTGACCAAAACACTGAGCCTGTAACTTGGTAGCGGGTGTCACTAAATAATTGAATGTGTTTGATGTAAACAAATGGAGGACGTAGTTCCTATCCTGGAGGTTTGGGCTGTGATGTAACATCCCTGGGATCGAGGGGGCACTGAAGAAGGGGTTGCATACTGTACAATGAGTACATTTCCTGTTTATTGTTGGTGTGTGTGTGTGTGTGTGTGCACGCTTGTGTTGCGTTTAATAGACAAAGAAAATAAAAATGTGTGTGTGTGTTTGTCCTGCAGGATTATGAGTCCATTGTGAAGCTGGTGGAGACTCTGGAGAAGCTACCGACCTTTGACCCGGTGGCGCATCCCCATGTGAAGTTCCATTATGCCTTCGCCTTGAATCGGTAATGTGTTTGCTTACCAATTTTCTGCACCCTCTGTATGCAGTCAGTATGCTGTGCAGCATGTTGTGTACCTCTGTTTGCTTACATGTCCGTGTGTGTGTGTGTGTTTTGGGGTGCCATTTTTTAAGAATGCAGAAAAGGGATAGAGTAAGGTGACCTTGTGGTAACCTTTAATGTTGTCCCTTCAGGCCCCCCTGCATTTTCAATTTCCCTTTCAAACCTGAAATGACTAAAATAAACAACAACAAAAAACATGGTTATGCAGTGCTAATCCCATGAAGTTAGGCAGGATTAGCAGGCGCTTGCCAACTTGGGTGAGTGTGGCAATGCTAGAGGTTTATCCTGTAATTGGGTTAATCTAATGAGAGAGAGACAGAGGGGCTGTGGGAAGAAGATGAGGAGATTGGGGGTGTGTTTGTGTTTGTGTGTGTGTGATTGTGAGTGTGAGTGTGAGTGTGTGTGTGTGTGGGGGGGGGGGGGTTGGTTTAGAGCTTAGATCGGGCCCAAAAAATCAAGCCCGACCCTACCCGAGCCCGTGCACATTGTGCCGGAGCCCGACCCGGCCCGACACATTAACTGTAATTATGAGCCCGAGCCCGATTTAAACCCGACATTTTTTTAAATACGTGGGCCATTATAACTGACGTTCTCAACTACAATTCCGAGCTGTTTGAGCTACAGAAATCGTTTAGAATTATATTAATGAATAATGCAACGGAGGATGAAGAATGTAGGCTAAACTATGTTTGTTTATTCAGAATGGAATGCATTGCAAATGAATCCGAATGAAAAAACGTCACTTACAACGTAAAATTATGTCCCTGCAGCAAAACTCAACGCATTTTTCTGTGAGGGTTTGCCTCGCTCTCAGGTGTATGCTTGGAGAAGTGACAAAAGAGGACATTGAAGGCTGGCTATCATTATTTCTGTCATGGCAAGCCTGCTTCATGTTCATCTTAAAGTATTTTTGCTGTCAGGTGAACATCGTGCGCACTTAATGCACTTAATGTCTCTCTTTCTCTCGCTCTCGCTGTCTTTTTGTGAGGTCACGGCAAATGGGATTGTGTATCATGCAGGCACATTTCCCGACACGTAACTCCACCAGACACTTGGGGCACTTACTCAGGGCATCCCCACCAGCCCGGCACTACTTTGGCTCCACACATGAGAACGAGAAATCGGAAACTCTCCATCTCTTATTGTAGCAATGCGATTCTCAAAGTGACAGTTGAACTGCTGTTCTTGTCCAGTGGCGCAAAAAGTGGGTATGCGCTATATGCGGCGCATAGGGGCGCCAAAGCGATGGTAAAAATAATAATAATAAAAATAATAATATATTTGGTGTATTCTATATGTAGCTACTGTTGTACGTTTCTAAATCATTTCTGCATTTCCTCAATGTTAAATAACATTTTAGAGGATGGTGAAAAGCAACAGGTAGGATTTAAAGTGTGACGTCTGTGCCTGGAAGCACACGTTTCATGTTCATGTTATGAACATGAAACGTGTGCTTCCAGGCACAGACGTCACACTTTAAATCCTACCTGTTGCTTTTTACCATCCTCTTATTTAACTACTGTCGCATCCCTTGACATGCCATCTCATTTTCCCTTTCTTTTTCTATTTTAGCCCCCGACAGCTTTTTTGCTTTATCCATCTTTTTCCATAGACGAAAACTCACTACTCGTACCTGCTCACTCAGCGCTCACGGCGCCCCCACTCCCTCTTCTATGTCAAAATTCTATGATAGAATCTTATGAGATAGGGCGCCTACTCTAGCCTGTTAGTCCTTTAAAATGTTATTTAACATTGAGGAAATGCAGAAATGATTTAGAAACGTACAACAGTAGCTACATATAGAATACACCAAATATATATATATATAGGCGTCTGCTAAATCCATAACCATAACCATAACCATAACCATATATATTTTTATTATTATTATTTTTACCATCGTTTTGGCGCCCCCATGGTTCTGCTCCGCATATAGCGCATACCCACTTTTTGCGCCACTGATGTTATTCATGTTACCAGACTAACTAGCGTTTGCTAAGCATATGCAGATTGAAACAGCCTATATTCCATTCAGATAGCTAGGTGGCTACCATGCTCATACTGCACTTTTAATGGCAAACTGCAAACAGAAATGTCACACTAGCAACAACTCATTACATGATTCCATTTCCTAACAATGAAGACTCCTTGTAATAACTTAATATTGTGCTGTCAATGTGGCGCAAACAAAGGCTAGAGTTGAATAAGTCTTATCCTTTGTGAGCAACAGCTGGCAAAAGGACGTTATGAGAACCGTTTAGACTCTCTTAAAGTGACAATGCGACATTTAACAAAACTTCAAGTTCAAATCGGCAGAATTTCTTAAAAAAGAATAATATGTAATACATTATTGGCCTTTTGTTTTACTTGTTTTACTTTTTCTAGTTGTTTGTGTTTTTTTTTTTTTTTTGGGGGGGGGGGGTGCCAATTTGTTGTTGCATACCCCTCAAAAAATGGGTAGCTGCGCCCCTGTTCTTGTCCAAAGTATTTAAAGCCACAGTTGAGCTGCAGAGCCAGAGTATTTACAGCTGCAGGCAAACTCATAACCACAACATCTCTTAAACATCTCTTGTGCCTTCACAACACATTACACATCTTAAAAGTTAAAATCTTTCCTCTGTTCCTCCTCCTCCTTCACAGCTTGTAGCAGTAGAATAATTCACAGTTGTATGAAATAGTGTTTGTACACATGGGTTGTGACAGGCTATGGTGTAGGCTGACATTATACATAACCACTGATTTATGAGATGGTGTCTTAGATAAGTGTTAGCCTTCAGTGGGTTATGATTGCATTTGCTTTGCTTTAATTTTGTTTGGTAGAGAAATTTGTTTTGAACATGTGTGGAATTTGTCTGCTGGAGTCAGCATTGTTGGTTTCACCGCTGATCTCCAAACTAACAAAGCATGGCAGTTCTGTAGTTAGGATATGTTTCCATGCTGTGCTGTTGATTATGCAGCTGGGTGTTGATTATATACAGTAGTCTGCCCAAATATATTATATTATATTTGGGCAGCCGTGGCCTACTGGTTAGCGCTTCAGACTTGTACCCGGAGGGTTGGCGGTTCCCCGACCGGTAGGCACGGCTGAAGTGCCCTTGAGCAAGGCACCTAACCCCTCACTGCTCCCCGAGCGCTGCTGTTGTTGCAGGCAGCTCACTGCGCCGGGATTAGTGTGTGCTCACTGTGTGCTGAGTGTGTTTCACTAATTCACGGATTGGGATAAATGCAGAGACCAAATTTACCTCACAGGATCAAAAGAGTATATACTTATACTTATACTTATACTTATAGTTGTGCGTGTGTGTGTGGGAGGAGATCAGGGAATGCTTGTGAGACACAAAATTGATTCTAGTCCCCTTTCTAGTCCTCTTTCTAGTTCCCCTTTAAAAATTCACAGTTGTTCAAAGGTGCAATCAAAAACAAAAATATCTAATTACGACTAAGGTAATCTCAGTTGTTGTGTGTTAATCACATTATTGTGCAAGCACAGACAATATGTAAACAAACATAATGGAAGCCCCGAATCCTGACAAACAATGTGCATACAATTCAGTGTAATATTGTGTTTTTATCGTCTTGCTGTCATATTCCATCATTGCTTTAAATCCTAATGAACTTGTGATTCTGACATCTAAAGCTACACGTTGTCCTCTTAACCCTTGGGCAAGTGGAACCTTCCAACACCACACCCATAGTGTCACCTGTCGGGCCCGTCTCTGTCTCTTAACACACTTGGCACTGGCAGCAAAGGGACCAGTAAACTCCAGTAACTTGATCTGTGGCCCCGTAATGACTTTTGGCTGAACTAAATGCCACGGCTAAGTCTCGGGCCATGGATTTTACCTTTCGGCTTTTGGCTTTCTCCCCTATGTTTTGAGCCTCTCTGGACGTAAGCCATGCATTGTCTCCTCACCCACACATGCATGCAGGGGCACACACAGACACGCACAGACACGCACACACACACACACAGACACGCACAGAGACACATACACACACACACACAGGAGCGTGAGTCACTCACAGGCTCGAACCTGAAGTCGCCATCTGTGTTAATAAAGCAGACTGCAGTCTGCAGACGCCTGTGTTGATAAATATATATTGACGTTTATGGTTCTGTGAGTGAATCGAAAGCCATGGTGTCCATCTAAGGCTTTAGTTGTTTTTAGTGTGTTTTAAGTGCATGTTTTCATCATTTTTCCTCTTCCTGGTACCTTTCCTCTCATACCATCTGTCTTTTTCTACAGCTACATTTTGTTTTATGTTTTATTTTGCTGTCTTCGCCATCATTCTTTCCTCTGTTCCTCCTCCTCCTCCTTACTCATCTCCTCTCTTCTCTCCTTTCCCCACCTCCCATTCCCCCTATCCCCTCTCTTTTTTTCTCGTGTCATTTCCTCTCCTGCCTTATCAATGTTTATCTATGTTAAATTTTTATTGCTTGTATTATGCTTTATTATTTATTGTTTATCATCTCAACCACCCATCTTATTGTTATCTTATTCAATTCCACGTGCATTAGTCTCAAAAATCTGTTTAAATCACATTTGTTGTCAGTTAATTGTGAAAAACTTTCCATTGCCGTTTCTAATTTCTCATCTTTCTTCTCCTCTCTCTCCTCCCCTCCTCTCTCTCCGTAGGAGGAACCTGCCTGGGGACCGGCAGAAGGCCCTGGACATCATGCTTCCCCTGGTGGAGTCCGAGGAGCAGGTGGCGTCCGACATCTACTGCATGGTGGGCCGCATCTATAAGGACATGTTCCTGGACTCCCACTTCACCGACTCCGAGAGCCGCGACAAGGGAACCCAATGGTGAGGGACGAAGCCCGGCTGTGCTTATGGCTACTTATAATAATAATAATAATAATAATAATAATAATAATAATAATAATACGTTTTATTTGTATAGCAAATGTAGTGTAAAAATAACCAACTACATAACAAAGTGGAGACAATCCAAACCGAGCAGTGGCAAAGACAAAAAACTCGAGGTTTATTAACGAATCCGGGAGTTGATAGAGAACTCTAGGCCATCCCAGCGTCACAACCGTACCAACTCAAACACAAAATACAAATTGTCTTGCTTAAATACATTTCTAGTGATCCCCTTCCGTCACCGCATGTGAGCTATCTCTCTAGTCGTACCTTGTCTCGTGAGGCGCCAGTGACTTCAATGATTGCGCTAAGAGAAAAACTCGTCAACAATGATTAATCGCCCCCATCATGTGGCATGACAAAGGTCACGCATGCATGCGATTTGGGTTGGCTTAATCAAAAGGCTTTGGGTAGCGATGATCAAAACAAATGTTAAAATACATACACTCTGGAATTTCTCACTACACACCTTTCATACACAGAATGCAGCTCAAAGTGCTTTACACTTGGAACATGTAACACAATAATAGAGAAGAGGGACAGTACCTGTAAACACCACGTTCTATTTTCTACACCTAACTAACCTTTCATTTGTCATGTATACAGACCTTACTGCCCTGTAACTTACCCTAGTCAGGCCCTTGAGTCGTGGATCTGACGTGGTTTCTTCCTATATGTATCTCCAATTCCAGGGAGTTTTTCCTTGCCCCTGTTACTCATGGGCTCTCTCTGAATGTTTTAACACTCTGTAAAGTGCCATGAGACATGTATAATGTTTTGGCGCTCTATAGGTGAAATTAAATTGAAATTGAAATATTGCATTTGCATTTAGCTGACGCTTTTATCCAAAGCCACTTACAAAAAGGGGAACGCTTTCTGCTTTCTGTGCACTTGTGTGTTCGTTTTCCTGTCTGTATGTGTATCTCTCTCTCCTATCCTATCTCTCTAACCATCTTTCTTCCATCCATCTGTTCATCTGTTCATTTCTATCTATCTAATTCTTGTCACTTTCACTTTTTCTGTCTCCCTCTGTGTCCACACACACACACACACACACACACACACACACACACACACACACACACACACACACACACACACACACACACACACACACACACACACACACACACATACACACTTTCTCTGTTTCCATTGGCACATTAACGTCTGATGAGAGGATAGTGCTCGAGACCTCTCTAAACAGGGGTAATAACAAGCCTGAAGCGTGCCGTAACTGTTTGCCTTTTTCTGTGGAGATGGCTCTATCATTTCACCCTCTCCAGGGCCCGATTGGACCCGCGCGCTCTCATCAAGCCACTCTCCCACCAGGCTGTCAATATACTTTGTGTCGGCACTAATGCTGCCAGCTAATTGTGTGTGTGGCTGCGCTCTCGCCTGAACAGATTATGAATCAGATGACATTTTGCAGCCGATGAGCCCTGGGCATCCCCCCGCTGTCAGTCTCATCTCAAAATGAGTTGGAAATTGTTGCGATGGGGAAAACAGGACCCCCCCCCCATCCCCCCATGGTGTGGTGTTATTGATTCCAAGTTATCTGTGGCCGAGCGTTTTTTTATTAAGATGTAAATTATGGAGGCAATGCTTTCTAATGGTGCAGGGTTTTTTTGCTATCTATCCTCCTCTTTTTCTCTTTTTCTCTCTATCTCTCTCTCTCCCTCCCTCTCTCTCTCTCTCTCTCTCAGGTATAAGAGGGGCTTTGAGTCCGAGCCAACGCTCCACTCAGGGATCAACTACGCCGTGCTGCTTTTGGCGGCTGGGTATCAGTTTGACAGCTCCTTCGAGCTGCGCAAAGTCGGTACGTTTCAACTTACTGGAGGTTGAGGGGGGGTGGGTATGAGGGGGGGGTGGGCATGAGGGGTGGGTGGGTATGAGGGGCTCTGCATTGCATTTCCTTAACTCAGCATCAACAGCCATTCAGGCTCAAATCTATTGAGAAAAGGATCCAATTTCGCCAAGTCTCTAATGTACAACGCCAGTTCTTTTCAGCAGATTGAGTCCTTGGAAGGAGGAACCGTCCTAGTCCTCATTCCCTGGACTTCTCTTGAGGGTTTTGAATCTCTTATACTAGAGATGAGACTATACATGATTCAGCTCCACTTTCTGAGAACTGAAGGTGATTACATAGAGGACTGATGGGAATGGGGTTATGAAAACCTAAAAACATTCATGGAGCTTATTCACATGATGGTGAGAGGCATGTAGAGGCACCCCCCTTGCTACTCTGGCAATCCCCCTCCGGTCTTTACTATTGCAAAAAGTCAAACCTGCTCAGTATGACTTGCATTATTGTGCTCACCGCCATGAATCATGCACTCTTGATCTGATTAAACAGTTTTACAGTCAGTTCCCACAGCTTTCTTTCTTTTCTCTCTCTCTCTCTCTCTCTCTCTCTCTCTCTCTCTCTCTCTCTCTTTCTCTTTCCCTCTATCTCTGCCACTAGCTGTAGTGATGGTAAGCAGGTCCTGGCTGCTGTTTGCCTCTAAGCCTTTCCCCCACAGTTACACTGCCACATGTTGTGTCAACACCAGAAAGCCAACTGACTGTGGAAAAACTACACACCGCAGGCACAGTGCCAGCTGTAACCCAGTAGGCAGCCCAAGATGGAGGGCGGCGAGGGGGGGGGTTTGGGAGGGGTGGGCTGGTTTTTTCTAAAGTGATTTTAGTATTTCTAAATAGGCCCTTATGTCTCTCACCCACCCCCCTCACACACACACGCACACACACGCACACACACACACACACACACACACACACACACACACACACACACCCCTCCCTCTCTGTGACAGGCGTGAAGCTGAGCAGCCTCCTGGGGAAGAAGGGCAGCCTGGACAAGCTGCAGAGCTACTGGGATGTGGGCTTCTTCCTGGGCGCCAGCATCCTGGCCTGTGACAACACGCGCGTCATCCATGCCTCCGAGAAGCTCTTCAAACTCAAGGCTCCCATCTGGTGGGTGCTCCGAAAACACACACCCACACAACACACACACACACACACGCATGCACACACGCATGCACACATGCACGCACACACACATACATACACACACACACACACGCACACACGCATGCACACATGCACGCACACACACAGACAAACACACAGACACACACACACACTCAGCAAACGCTAACACTCACGCACAAACACACACACAGTTGGTAGAGTGAGGTGTTAAGAACAGCAAGGTCATGGGCAGAGTGCCCAAGAGTACATGCACACTGATAGCAAGAGTATCCGCACTGTCTGGCAAGCCGCTTTGCATAAAAGCATCTGCTAAATGAATGGGATGTAAATGCAACATGTAAATTTAGTACACCGCTCTCTCTCTCTCTCTCTCTCTCTCTCTCTCTCTCTCCTTTTCTCTCTCTGTCTCTCTTTCTCAATTCAAGTCAATTCAATTCAAAGGTGCTGTATTGGCATGACAAAAAAGGTATTTGCATTGCCAAAGCAATCATAAAAAACAATGCATAGACATTTATGTGTAACATAGATAGATCTAAACTTACATAAAATAACCACACCCACCCACACCCTCTCTCTTTCTCTTTCTCTCACTCTCTCTCCCCCCCCCTCCCTCTCTCTCTCCCTCTCTCTCTCTCTCTTTCTCTCTCTCTCTCTCTTTCTCTCTCTCTCTCCCTCACCCCCCCCTCTCTCTCGGTAAGCTTAGACTTGAAAGGCTTGGACCAGACCAGCAGGATATCCTGTGATTGGCACATTGGAGAAACACGTTGGCCAATGATGTCATGTTATTGTTATGAGACCTTGAATTTGGGCGTCACACATTTCAGATACACTCATTGTCTCGTGATAAGATCTTTTATTACCTCCAGGACAGTATAAGTGGTGATGGACCCCTGATTGCAGCGGAAATGTCTAGATAGGATTGGAGATTAGGGGGTAGAACTGTTTGAAAACACAAATACTAAATGGTTTTATTGTCCTTATGGCTCTCCTTCCATGGAATTAAGTTACATACTTTCTTATTTTCTCAGCTGCTGAGGTGGATGATGTGATTTGGGCACACGTGAACACACACACACACACACACACACACACATCGAGATGTGTGTGTGTGTGTGTGTGTGTGTGTGTGAGAGAGAGACACTGATGTATGTGTGTGTGTGTGTGTCATAGGTATTTGCGTTCTCTGGTGGAGACCATTCTGATCTACCAGCAGTTCAAAAAGCCCTCTGGGGAGCAACCTCCACCCAAACAGGAACTGGTGGACTTCTGGATGGACTTCCTGGTGGAGGCTACCAAGAAGGATGTTTCATCTGTGCGCTTCCCGGTACGAGCTGTCCGTGCCTGTCTGCCCTGTCAATAAACCCCTAGGGAATTTTTGGCTGCTTTTGTGTGTGTGTGTGTGTGTGTGTGTGTGTGTGTGTGTGTGTGTGTGTGTGTGTGTGTGTGTGTGTGTGTGTGTGTGTGTGTGTGTGTGTGTGTGTGTGTGTGTGTGTGTGTGTGTGTGTGTGTGTGTGTGTGTGTGTGTGTGTGTACGTGCGTGTACGTGCATGTGCATGCACGTGTGCATATTTGACATACCTAAACACATATGTGCAAAATGTTGGTGTGTGTGTGTTTGGGGGGGTGGGGCAGCAATGTGACATGTGATGCTGTCAGACATAGAGTGCAGCCTATTTCTTCTTTACCTTTATCAGTCCTTCTAGTTATGATGTGTGTATTGAATTTGTTTGTGAATGTGATGTGTTGTTAAAGGCAAAAGACATGCATTTGTTGTCCAGTGATGAACTTCTGATTTTACTAATGATTCACAGTAGTGTGACACCAGTGGTCCGAACATAAATATAACACAGACAGATACTACAATGGCACTCAGTGAAGTGTATACCTAATACAAATACCAAATACAAGCCAAATTTTTGCTGGCCAAATGTCGTGTTTTACACTGTACGAATTGGATCTGCCAAGTTCCACGTACATTAATGTCTGGCCTGTAGTTTTTGCCTAATCCTGCTAACAGATAGACACATCAACCAACAAACAAATGGATAGGGCTGAAAACATAACCTTCTTGGTGGAGGTGATCATCTTCTTTTTTTTTTTTTCTTCAAAAAATAAAACCGATTCAAACTTCTCCCCCCAGGTGTTGATACTGGAGCCCACCAAAGTGTACCAGCCTTCTTACTTGTCCATCAACAACGACGTGGAGGACAACACGGTTTCAATCTGGCACGTGGCCCCCGACGACAAGGTAAAGCAAACGCGATTTTCAAACAACCTCTTAAGCACTAGTCTCCATTATCCTGTTGCAAGTGTCAAAAAACCCTGTTTGAATAGTCTGTAGAAAATATGAAAGGGAGCCCTGCAGGGATACGGCACTTAAGATGCTTCAGGGAGCTAACAGCTCTATTCACCCCTGACCACATCATTACGGCTGGCAGATCGGCACTTTTTACCTCCATGGCTGAGTTCATGGGGCTGGGAGAGGGAGGTGGAGGTAGTAAGCAGCTCTGACAGGGAGAAGGATGGTCACTAGCCCAGTGGTTCTCTGATGTGTGCTTCTCCTCCTCTCTATGAGCTTCTATCAACTTTTTTCTCCTCTCTTCCCTTCCCTTTTCTTCTCTTCTCTTCTCTTCTCTTTTCTTCCCTTCTCTACTCTTCTCTTCTTTCTGTCTTTCTTACTTTATTTTTGTCCCATTTTCTCTATACTGTTGTTTCTCTTTCTTTCTTTCTTTCTTTCTTTCTTTCTTTCTTTCTTTCTTTCTTACTTTCTTTTCAGTCTGCCTCAGTGTGTCTCATTCTCCTCTTTGTCCTCCTGCAGGGTAAAGGCATCCATGAGTGGAACTTCAGTGCTGCAGCCATTCGGGGCGTGAGGTCAGTCCTGAGTCATGTCACCATCACATCACCGTGGCCACTCGCCACATCCCACTCTGTCATAGCAACCTCAGAATACCACAGCCTGTAGTTCCTCATCCTCAAATAACATACAACTTCAACATAACATACAACTTCATATGCAAACAGTCTCACCTTGTGTAAAACAATAAATGACCAATGTATCAAAGGGTCTTACAAATCACTGCATCACAATTATGTAACTTGATGAAGTTCAGGTATCACAACGAAGAAACTTCATGACACAAACTGGCATTTGTCTCTCAATTTATTAACTGTTATTACAAAAGATTTGCTGACACAAATGACCCTTGCTCTACCACTATGATCTTCCCACTACAAACTAATGTTTAGCACCTTCAATACATCTTTATAAGTGTGAATGTACATCTTGTAAGTGGTGAGCAATATTTCACTTTGCTTCAAGTTTGTATGCATAATTAATAATGCTGCAAACTTGAACTTCTGGCCAGTCTGGTGTGGTTCAGACTGTTCCTTACCAGCATGGCCCTGGGCAATGTGTTCCTTACCAGTCTGTTCTCCAGAACTGGAGAAGGAAAGAGTGGTGTGTGTGTGTGTGTGTGTGTAGCAGCCTCCAAAATGTGCCTTGTCTTCTCCATCGTTCTCTCCCTCTCCACCCACACACAGAGGCATTCATCAGCTCACACACACGCCCGACATGCAAACACACACACACACACACACACACACACACACACACACACACACACACACACACACACACACACACACACACACACACACACAAACACAAGCTAGGTCGCCATGGTCCTCTGCCGGTGTTGCTAGGGAACGCGGCTTTCTCCGTTCCCACTCGTCCTCCCATGCTGGCGCGAGGAGGTGAAACAATGACACGCCTCTGAATGAGGGATATTGTTCTGTCAGTCCTCAGGCATTGCTCACAGGCTCCTGATGGAGGGAGCTATTTCACAGGCAAACAGTGGCGTCCTTGTGGCCGGCTCTCTGTAGCCATCAAGGGCATATTACTCCAGATGCGCATACAAGCGCGCGTACTTGCACAGAGTGGATGAACTAGCTCACGGAAGCTGTGTGTGCTTGTCTCTCAGGGGAAGTGAATGACGATTAGAAAGCTGTGTGTTCACGTGGAGTTTGGCAAAGAAAGAGTTGTGTCAGTATGGAAGGACACACTTAAAATTACTTTACAGCTTACCCTCAATTTTCATTTCTGATCCTTTTCATCTCTGTACCTTGAAAGGCACATGATTTGATAGATAGATAGATAGATAGATAGATGGATAGATAGATGGATAAATGAATCATGGATGAATAGATAGAGGGGGAGATTGATATTCAGATGGATAAAATGGATAGACAGATAGATAATAAAGGTAGAGATAGATGGATGAATATGTAGAATGATTCGCAGTCTTGTGGCCTTCTGAAAAGTTTTATACTTGTTGAATTCTGAAAAAAACTTGGTAGAAAAATGTGACAGACACACACACACACACACACACACACACTCCTCAGGGACCTCCCGCTGCTGTCATTCATTTGAAAATGTCACACTGCACTCTCTCCTCTTTTTAACCTTCATCACCATCCTCTTCCTGTTCCTCTCGCCCCACAGCATCTCCAAGTTTGATGAGCGCAGTGCCTTCCTGTACGTGCTTCACAACGCAGACGACTTCCAGATCTATTTCTGCACCGAGATGCACTCCAAACGGTACCAGACTTTACCCTGAGGCATTGTCGACCAAAATGCCAAAGTCCTGCCTTATTTTCACAAAATGTGTATCCAAGTCAAATTTTCCACTACTCATACCATTGGAATAAAAACAGGCAAATCCAACCATCACTTTTATGTTCTGTGTGGCAAATGGATCAAGAGTCAAGGTATTGAGGTATTCCAGGCTAGTGTTGGTATCCCTACAAGGTCTGCACACACAACGAATCTGTGGAAAGATATATTTGTATTTTAAAGGGTCTTTGGGGGGGGGGGGGGTTGGATCAGCCCAGTCAGGTACCCTCTGGTCCTGTGCTCCCCTGTTTCCAATCCTACTCAGAGCTGCCACATAGGGAACCACCTGCTGCTAAATCCGATTTTGACAGACCCTCCAGCAGGGCTGTGAGTAGAGAACATAATGTCATGCCTGTCTGTCTCCCTGTGGCTCGCAAATCTCTCTGCACAAAATCATTCCTGCAAAGGGGAATTTCTGAAATGGACCATTATGGTATTATTCAGCGGAATATGTGAATGTCATGTAAATGCTTTTGTGGTAGCTGGTGCTCTTCTCTCTGCACAGAGTGCACAAAATCATTCCTGCAAAGGGGAATTTCTCAAATGTGTGTGTGAGAGATAGGCTCAGAAAGACTGTGTGGAATCCTGAAATGGCCTGAGAAAACACAACTGTGAAATGCTAAATGAGCCAGGAGCTATTATGTTGTAAAATAAAGTCAACAGAGGTATCACATTGGTCAATTGGGCAGGAGTATAAATGAGTAACTAATGACTGATCTGCATTAAGGGTTAATGCATGTAAGTTTGTGTGTGTGTGTGTGTGTCTGTGTCTGTGTCTGTGCGTGTGCGTGTGCGTGTGCGTGTGCGTGTGTGTGTTTGCGCGCGCAGTTTCCCTCTGTGTTGCTGATGTGTGTGTGTGGTTCCTGCAGGTTCTGTGACCTGGTAAACAGCCTGGCAGAGGAGGCCTGGAGAGGCCCAGATGAGGGCGACTGTGACGCGGAGGCCCTGGAGGTGAATCCTCTCTCTCTCTCTCTCTCTCTCTCTCTCTCTCTCTCTCTCTCTCTCTTTCTCTCTCTCTTTCCTCTTTTCTTCTTCCTCCCCCTTTCTTCTCTCTCTCCTCTCTATGCTTCTCTTTCTTTCTCCCTTTTTCTAACTTCTTTCTCTCCTTCTCCTTCTCTCTGCCTCTCTCCCTCTCTCTCTCTCTGTCCCTCCCTCCCCTCTCTCCCTCTCTCTCTATCCATCTCTGTCCTACTCCCTCTCTCCCTCTTTGCCATTCTACCTTCAGTCCCAGAGCACAATGCCATGTCAAGGTGTCATGCTGAACCAAATCCTCTTCCAAGAAACTGTTTTCCTGCCAAGGAACTTTAAGTGGTTCCTGTTGCACGCTTAACTTGCATCAGGAAACACAGAGCCACACCAGCGTATGAGCTCACGATTTGATTATTTGTTTGATTTTATTGTTAATTTAATGAATTTATTCATTGACAATGACAAGCGCACATATTTTCTGTGTACTGGTAATACCAAAAGGATCAAAGGGGAAAAAATTGTAATGTCCGTCAAGTCAGACCACCTGCGGTTCACCTTTATTTGTTTGGGTACGGTTCACTGGATGCGAATGTGTGCACATGATATTAACACACCCACGTCTAACTGAATGGAAGCACGCTTCGGATCAAGTGTCAAACAGGTCTTTTAAACTATTTGAAGTAATCTGTTTACAGTGATTATCCATGACTCTTTTACATGCTACAGGATTTTACTTTTACTCAAGCGTGGAGGCTTTGAGGTTATTATTGCTTTCGTTCTCTTGTGTCTCTTCTGCTTTTCAATGTGTGCCTCCCACTTTGTTTCCTCATTCTCACTTTCTTTTTTTGGCTCTTGCCTCTTTCACTTTCTCTCTCTCACTTTCTCTCTCTCTCTCTCTGTCTTTCTCTCTCTCACAGTACGACTATGAGTATGACGAGCATGGAGAGCGGGTGGTTCTGGGTAAAGGGACCTTTGGAGTGGTGTACGCGGGTCGCGACCTGAGCAACCAGGTGCGCCTGGCCATTAAGGAGATCCCTGAAAGAGACAGCAGGTGAGAACGGCATCATTACTCGTCATGCCAGGAGCCTTCAGTCAATGGGGGTACCTGTGCTAAACAATCGGAGTAAAGCACCAATCGGAGTATTATCAGAATCTGGAATACTCCAGTTTACATGCTAGTACATGCTGGGACAAGTAAGGGGAGTTTTGAACATTCTAACAAAAGATTCTTTTTTGCAACAATAAAAACCTCTGTTCCACAACAATGTAAGATTCCACAGATATTTATAAACTCCAACTGTAATCAGAGTTTGGTTAAATGACAAATTTAATCAGATTAAACTGATGTTCACTTTCCACTGCATTGTGCCCTTCCACTTCATCTGCCTTGTGTTCCACTGCAGACTGACAATGAACCGGCTTCTTTTGTTTTGCGCTTCTTGAAAGACGGTCAGCTCAGCTTTTCTTTAAAACCATATCAAAGAACCTCTGGTTTGCCCTCCCTTAGAAACACTTAGCTTGGACAGCTCACAAAGCACATTCATCTTCCCCTTAGGAACCTTGCAAACTCTATTTGAACCTCCTTTTTCTTACATCTACATTGACATGTAATCATTTAGCTGTCACTTTTTTCCAAAGCGACTTTTGGCTGGTAATGAAATGAAATTGTGCATGATTTTACACAGTCACATTAGTGTGTTCAAGGCAGTGGGGCTATGTCATTACATAACTGTGGCCTTCGACTCACAATCACTCTAGCACACACCTGCTGCTTCATTGAAGGCTTAATTGTGCACACATGACCCTCTCAGTGTTATGCAAACACTGCTAACAATACTGTGCGCTTGTTGTAATACTGTGAAGGAGAGAGGGGCGAGTGGTTTCCTGTGTGTGTGTGTGTGTGGTTGTGTGTGTTTGTGTTTGTGTGCGTGTTTGTGTCTGTGTCTGTGTGTGTATGTGGTCGCTTGATGTTGCATCCCACTGAGCAGTGTAAGAGTGAGTGCTTAGTTAATCATGCGCATGCACACACGCACGCACACACACACACACACACACACACACACACACACACACACACTGACAAACACACACACTATCACACACCAGGCCTATGAGCTAGGGCAATACAGGGAACTTTTGAGAGCGAGTGAGAGCCAGAGAGGGTCGCTTAGCAACTGCCTCTGCTCCCCGGTGATGGGTCTGGGCGGCATGCTTGTTCCACCTACAAGGCTGCAATTAAGAGGCTCCTTAAGAACCTGAGAAGGTTCCGGATCTGTGCGCTCTTCCTGTAATCTCAACCTCAAGTCATTAGGGATGTCATGGAAGGGTCCTCGAGGATCCACTTTTCACCATGAATATTTGATGCAGAAAAACATAACCCGGCAATATGAAGGACCTTTCACATTTTATGGCTGTGCAGCTTATTGTTAGATGCTATGTATGAGATGCCTTGGCTCCTTGAGCTAAATGAAATGTCTTTAGTGCTTGGCTCTTTTATTACACTGAGATTTCTCTTACGCAAGTGTGCTGAGTAAGAACTGCTTTAATAATAAGCAGTATTCATAGACAGGAGGTAAATACATTTTTCTTTCAATCTGAAGGTTAGACTTGCTGCATTTTAAGGACTCTGCATTCACGATGCCAAAACTATTATAGTGATAATGCAACAGTGTTAATCTGTTACTGTTTATTTGTTTTCATTTTAACTGATGAAGGAAATGAAATGCTTTTTGTGGTGTGATATGTTACACAACAACAAACTGATTTCCTCATAATGTGAAATCTGGTGTTGACAAATATTTTGGTTGCACCTTCTTTTGGCCTCAGATACTCCCAACCCCTGCATGAGGAGATCGCTCTGCACAAACACCTGAAGCACAAGAACATCGTGCAGTACCTGGGCTCCATCAGCGAGAACGGCTTCATCAAGATCTTTATGGAACAGGTGCCTGGAGGTAAGCAAGCACCAGAACACAATAGCACAAACACCTGAGAATGATAGACGTGTAATAAGTAAGGGATAACGGCCGCCGAGGTGTCCTGTTATATGGAATTAATGGACGAGGGCGAGAGGCGAAGAACTCCCCGACGTGCAGCGGAAGCCCAAGCTGTTGCCCTTTTCCAGGTACACCAAGGGCCCTACTTTAAAAAAGCTGGGAAAAGTCGGTCAACAGGCAGAGTCCTTGTGGATGAACTATAGCAATCGTGTGGCACGTGGGAGCACTGAGCTACCTCATCAGTGTTTGCAATTAAGCTCTCGCTGATGGTGTTAAACCAGCGAATAGATTTTTTCTAGTTAGGCTACTAAATTAGCTTCAGTGAATCTTTTCACTTTGCCCATCACTCAGCTGAGGGCCCCATGTGCACATGATGCTACATTTTAGTGAAGCTGCAAAAGAATGTCTACCTAACATACAGTCCAGCCCAGGTACAGAGCAGTAGTGGTAACTATAAAATATCAAATTGACATTTGAAATAAATAATAATAATAAGGAAAGGACACCTCTCTCATTTTCTTAGTATTAAAAAACGTATTCAAAAGGCTGATACTTTAATCATTGGACTCACCCGTGGCCTACTGGTTAGCGCTTCGGACTTGTAACCGGAGGGTTGCCCGTTCTAACCCCGACCGGTAGGAACGGCTGAAGTGCCCTTGAGCAAGGCACCTAACCCCTCACTGCTCCCCGAGTGCCGCTGTAGCAGGCAGCTCACTGCGTCGGGATTAGTGTTGTGCTTCACCTCACTGTGTGTTCACTGTGTGCTGAGTGTGTTTCACTAATTCACGGATTGGGATAAATGCAGAGACCAAATTTCCCTCACGGGATCAAAAAAGTATATATACTTATACTTATACTTATACCACACTCAGTATACCTAAACGCATACAGACACAACACTAGGTGTTTAGGTTCACAGAAATCTTCTTTGTCCTTTGCTGCAGGTAGCCTCTCAGCTCTGCTGCGGTCCAAGTGGGGTCCACTGAAGAACAACGAGCCCACCATCGGCTTCTACACCAAGCAGATCTTGGAGGGGCTCAAGTACCTGCACGATAACCAGATAGCGCACAGAGACATCAAGGTGACATGTCTCTCACTTACTCACTCACTCACACACACACACACACACACACACACACACACACACACACACTCAGCATGGCAGCTCAGGTTGCAGGAGCTAAAGACGTCAGCTTTTTCTGCTTTGTCTCTTTCTGTTATTCATTTCAAAAGAAAATGGCTAGCAATTGGTTACTGCCATTACAGTGTTTAAAAATGGTAGTGGGATTACTACTCCCTGGATAGGACCCATCTAATAAACATGGCTGTGCAGTGAAAAGAACCAATTTTTGTCTTTGAACAGTACTGTAGCAACTATAAGGTCACATGTATCAACTGTCTAGCTGTAGTCCATCACATAGTACTGTACATTTATCAGGAAAAGCCTCTACTACCATTCACTTTGGACATTAATACATACACATTTGAGTTGAGATGAAAACCATTATTGGACTAATGCCTAAAACATTTAGATCAGAAATCAGTGATGATGACGGCAGCGTTTACTAATCAGTCAACTCAGTTCAGCTCTGCAGCCGTGACAAAAGACACACCCTGTCACCATATGTACTTCCCTTTCACTCTGTTTGCTCTGTACACACCGGCCTTTTAAAGAGCACCTGGTTATGGCCTGGGGAGTTCCTTGACCGTAATCCAGCAGGATTCCCTCTGTGTATCTCCAGTTCTAACACAGGGTTTGGAAGTCTTCAGCGTTTCTAAGGAGGATCGTTTCTGTCGGAGCCTCTCTTAGCCCTACGCCCACCACTGTCTTAAGTTCCACCTCATTTCACTGTTTAAGTGACTCCGACAGCCATTTGTGTAAATGTTAATCACTTTGTTTTGGTCAAGGCCCATCCTTTTATAGGGGTTTAATATAATCCGTTTTTATTTGTCTGCTATTTCTGGACACTGCTCAATATAATGTAAATATAGTGTTTTTCCTACTCATATTTTAGTGATTTAATTATTCTGTTCTCTCTATGTGTGTGTTTGTGTTTGTGTGTACTTGTGTGTGTGTGTGTGTGTGTGCGTGTGTGTGTTTGTGTGTGTGTGTGTGTTTGTGTGTGTGTGTGTGTGTGTGTGTGTGTGTGTGTGTGTGTGTGTGTGTGCGTGCGTGTGTCTCCCCACAGGGTGACAATGTTCTCATAAATACCTATAGTGGTGTTCTGAAGATCTCAGACTTTGGTACTTCCAAACGTCTAGCCGGAATCAACCCCTGCACCGAGACGTTTACTGGTAAACCTCATCTCTCTCTCTCTCTCTTTCTCTCTTGCTCTTTATTTTCATGTTCATTGTCTATCACTCTACTTATATGTCTTTATTTCTTTTCTTTTCTCTGATTGTCTAACACTCTGTAAAGCGCCATGAGACATGTGTAATGTTTTGGCGCTCTATAAGTACAATTAAATTGAAATTTCTCTCTTTCTCTATTCTCTTTCTCTCCCTCTCTTTGAAGATCTCTCTCTCTCTCTTGCTCTTTCTTTTCATGTTAATTTTCTGTCACTGTTCTTATGTTTTTATTTATCTCTTTCTCTATTCTCTTTCTCTCCCTCTCTTTGAAGATCTCTCTCTCTCTCTCTCTCTCTCTCTCTCTCTGTTTACCCTTGGCATCCACTCCACCCACCACCATTAAGCCCAGGAGTGGCTCAGTGCCCTTATTTACGGTGGCCTCTCCCTCCCTGTGCCTGTGGCTGTGTCTGGAGTGGCGCTGTGCTCCACGCCGCTCTGGTCTCACGACCCCACGCCCAGATTAAACCAGTCCCCACTCCCCAGAGGTGACGCCAGCAAATGAATGGCGCTCAGAATAGCCTGGGTTGCAGCACACACAGGAAATATTTATGTGTGTGTGTGTGTGTCTGTGTGTGGCTGTGTGTGTGAGAGTGAGAGAGAGAGTATGTGTGTGTTAGAGAGGGAGAGAGGGAGAGAGAGAGACAGGGAGAGCTGTGTGCATGTGTGTGTGAAAAAGAGAGGGGGAGAGAGGGTTTGGATTTGTGTATGAGGACAAGTGTGTGTGTGCGTGTTGTGTATCTGTGTGCATGGGGGTGTATGTTTGTGTGTGTCTGTAGAGTCAGGTGATTGGAAAAAAAGTTTTAATGCCAACCCTGACTAAGGAGCAACCAATCATGGACACATCCTGACCCGGCTGACGTGGATCAGCTGATGGCGTGGTGTGTATGTGTGTGTGTGTGTGTGTGTGTGTGTGTGTGTGTGTGTGTGTGTGTGTGTGTGTGTGTGTGTGTGTGTGTGTGTGTGTGTGTGTGTGTGTGTGTGTGTGTGTGTGTGTGTGTGTGTGTGTGTTTTGTGCATGTGTGTGTGTGTGTGTAGAGGGCGGGGGGTGTTCAGCACCCCTCTGGGCAGGAGATGGTTTCCAGACGCAGCCTGGTGCCTGTGCGGCCCACATGGCATGCCCACTTTTACTGCCCACACCCTCTCTGTGCCCTCTGCCCCACCTCTCGCCTAGTGAAACCAAGGCTGCTTTGTGTTTTCATATCTATTTTGTAATTTTTTCACCTCTCGCCTAGTGAAACCAAGGCTGTTTTGTGTTTTCATATCTATTTTGTAATTTTTTCACCTCTCGCCTAGTGAAACCAAGGCTGTTTTGTGTTTTCATATCTATTTTGTAATTTTTTCACCTCTCGCCTAGTGAAACCAAGGCTGTTTTGTGTTTTCATATCTATTTTGTAATTTTTTCTGAATGGATACAAATTGTGTGATTGTCCCTGGGTTTGTTTCATGTTCACACAGCAGCATTTTTAGCAGAACAAAACAAAACGCCACACTAAATTACTCTTACATTGGTCAGATTGTTGCTTCGGTTTTGACAGACGTTCCAAACATAACGTACCATTCTAGAATGGATTCACATATACCCATATTAACCTGTCTTTGGGGGGAAACGCTCCACTTTCCGATTCAGCTGCCCCAGACAAGCCAGATGTGAAAGCCCCTTTAGACTGACGTATTCATTATAGTCCAGTAAAATCAGGCTGTTTAACTTTCATCATGAAGTTGCTGCTATTATAGTCAAGACTTTTCAAAAGAAACTTTAATGAAGATATTTTCATGCCTTGTCCTTTGTTTCATGACATTAATAACTTAACATTTATTTTTAAAATGTATTGTGATAAGGCAGTTGCAGATAGACAGGTTGAGACAGGAGAGGTGTTAAACTCCTTGTGCTATAGATAGGGGATTTCCCGGAGTGGCCAATCAACAACCATGATACAAAAATCTATTTTTGATTATTTACTTATTTTTTACACTTTTTTCATGTGATTCAACATCATTTTTATGTGATCATCTAACATTACTGTTCCACTAATATCTGTATGTTCTTGTTTTGCAGGGACTTTGCAATACATGGCTCCCGAGATCATAGACAAGGGTCCGAGAGGCTACGGCAAGCCGGCGGACATCTGGTCCCTGGGCTGCACCATCATAGAGATGGCCACGGGCAAACCTCCCTTTTATGAGCTGGGGGAGCCACAGGCGGCCATGTTCAAGGTCAGAGGTCACTAGGGGTGGGACGTCACATAATGTATAAAACAGTATATCAGATTGTCACATAACTTTGTTTTATTTGTGTTGATTGGTTTCTCTGCTTTGAAGCTCATTTCATGAAACCAGTGATAATCTCCTATTTTTGTGTTGATTTTGCTCTCTTAAATCAGGGCTAGATTATATATAGAGAAATCGATTAGATGAATGTGTCGGTATGCTGATAAATGCTGTTCAGTAGTGTACTGTCTGTGTAAAAGTCTCTTTAAAAACCGCAACAGCGCAGCCCTGTCTGGGTTTGTACGACCAAAGTGTAAACATTTGGGGGGAGTTGTTGGACCAGACTGGAAATATTTTCCTTCCTCAGCAGTACTAAAGGAGCTGGGCCTCACAAGTGGGCTGGACACGTCTCCATATGCTCTCCGCTCTTAAACGTTCAAAGAGCCGAACCCCTAGCTGCTGTTGGGTGGTCCTCCAGTTCTAATTTGAATGTGGAAAATAAAGCAGGCAGGCGATTATCTGGTTCTGTGGTTTGCCCCCCCATCCCCCCCCACCACCACCACCACCACCACCACCAGATTAATACTAGGTCAGGTCTAGAAGGAATGATCGTCTATGGTCACCAGCCTTTGCCATATTTAGATGTAAAGCTGCTCCTGGGAATTTAGCAAAGCAAAACAATGGATTTTTTTTTCCAGACAGTAGTACAAAAAATGGAATTCAGTCTCTCGACAATGAGGAAAAAATATCTGTGTGAAGTAATTATCTGGGGAGGGTATTGGCATTGTTGGAATTTTAGCTGACGGAAATTGAACAGCTTCTGTGGAATTTCCCCACTGTCTCCATTGAACTTCACTGCACTTTACCGTTGCGTTGTTCAGCAGTGACTAATGAAGGAAGCTTGAGTAGACAGCTGTCTCTTCTGTGTGCTACTGTGACCTCTGTCTCTACAAGCCTCAAGCAATCGATTGCAATCGAAGCTTCTTAGTGATCCTTAACATCTCCATGAGGCACCTCTGCACTTCCTTTCAGAGATCCTGCAGCCTCAGTCTCCTCTTTCTTAATTGTGTTTTTCTGTTGGATTTGTAAGGCGCAGGAAAGGGCCTTTTTGTGAATGTTGTTCATTCAACTAGTCAGCCAAGACTTGCTAAAGCCACGATCAAAGTGAATGGTGATGCTGCTGCTGGTGGTGGTGGTGGTGGGTTGTGGGTTGGCATTCCATTCCTCCAACTTAACATTCCAGCCAAGCCATGAAAGAAATTCCTCAGATGGCGACATTGAACTCAGACAGTTTCTACTCTCATGAGTGAGTGTGTGAATGTGTGTGTGTGTCTGTGTGTGTGTGAGAGAGAGAGAGAGAGGAGGAGACAAGAGGCGTGTGAGGAGTGTTTACGTGCCAGTTAGGTGTACATCCCCATAATTTTCCATCAGATGGATAAGAGTTCCTCATTCTTTCCAAAAAGAATAGATGTGCTTGAACTGAACCAAGGAGACAGCAATGGAAGATTGGTCACAGAGTTCTCTCTCTCTCTGTTCTGCTGCAGGTGGGCATGTTTAAAATCCACCCTGAGATCCCCGAGTCCATGTCCACTGAGGCCAAAGCCTTCATCCTACGCTGCTTCGAGCCCGATCCAGACCGAAGGGCCACGGCAATGGACCTACTGACCGACGAGTTCCTCACTGTCACAAGCCGCAAGAAACGTGGCAAGAGTGGCTTCACAGGTGGGAACTGGACACACAAACACTCACACTCTCACACACACGCACACACACACACACACACACACACACATCTGGGAACATGCCCGTGCATGTTTGTTGTCAACAATCGCATGCCCCAAAAGGAACACGTTACACAGCATGCACGCTCTTAACTCACACACAAGCAGACATACTGGTAAGTGGGACAGACACACACACACACACGCACGCACACACACACACTCACACACTCAGACTAATAAAATCCTGTGAAGTCCCAGAAAGCAGCTCATCCATTAGGTTCAGAGGTTGCCACAGATAAGGGGACTGATTCTAGACTCCCCCAGACATGTACAATGGTGTTATTTACATCATTATGCAATGTCTTTGGTACCCAGCCAGAGGAAAACAAAATGCCCTAGATCTTGCCCTAGATTGTCATCGATCATTTTGTCATTGAGCTCATACTTACTCCGCAGAATAGTGATTTCTCATTTAATTTGGGAAATTGGAGAATTACATTATTCTATATTGAAACTAAGCATGCTGAGGTTGGGAATCCAACTGCAGAATAACAAAGCCACTGTATCTCACCCCTTTACCTAGCTTTTACGGAACTGTTGTTTTGGCTATTTGTACAATAAACTGTCACACTTTGCTGTTTTTTTTAATACTACTATCTATGTAATGGTCATCTGGAAGCATGCTCTGCCTGGTGTGGTTGTGTTTAACTGTGATGTGTGTGTTGTCTTTTTTGCGTCATACTGTAGCGCTGACCCCTGGCACAGGTGAGTTCTTATCTGTTGAAATTCATCTGGAATTCCTCCCCTTCAGACTTTGCTATCTCTCATCTCTCCCCCCTGAAGTTCATAGTCACACGTTATCTAGGAGGCAGATGTGTTGTATGTGATCTCCCCAGCACACTCCATAATAACAGCCTGTGTATTCCAAACATGCTCTCTTAGCCTAGTTTAGTTCAATATTATCTGACTTATATGATATAGAACAGTGGTTCTCAAATGGGGGTATGTGAGAGGGTATGTGAGATTTTAAAATATACATACAGTATATTTAAAAAATAGAATTCATGCAAAAATACTTTAAAAACAATTATTTAATAAATATTTCAGGAAAACATAAGTTCATAAAATTAATTTTATATTTCAGTAGGCTATTAAATTTCATCATCCTAAAAACCCAGAGTCCCCCCCATAACAGCATGGCTCAACCCAACCTGTCACATGCCACCCGCCATCACCTGTCAATCACTGTCAAAACTCAAACGATGGAGTCGTGGTTGAAGCGTAGCGGTATTCTTGTGAAAACACGATGGACAGTGCTCTGTTTTTTTCTCAACTACAAATGCTTTGCGCTGGTTAGGGGGTACTTGGCTGAAAAATCATTTCACTGGGGGTACATCACTGAAAAAAGGTTGAGAACCACTGATATAGAGACTAAGATTTTCTTAGTTTTTACCTTTTACACGTTTCGACCACTGACTTCGCAGGCTCCCTCATAAATGTCAGGTGATGTTGTTGTGACGCTGTTGTTGTTGCTGTCAGCTGATTTAAGTACATTTGGTCGTCCTGTCTGAAGTGGGCGCGTCTATAGCCTATAGCTGATCTATACATCTATGTCTTCCATTCACCTGCACTTCCCTGCTTTTTCTCTCTCCTACTGTGTACGTCACACATTGTTTTGTTATCTGTTGAAATTGAGCTGGGTCTGTGGGCCATTATTTTGTATTATGCAATCTATTATAATACAGTATATCATCTATGATGTCATATGGTCATATATAAAAGAACCTACTTCATGTTGCTGTTAGAGATATGACAGTGCTTCATGCTCTATTATACAGTTTCCTTATCAGACTTCATTCATTATGTACTTCATTATATGTGATTCCATATGTTTTGATGATTATACTTGTTATTATATGAGCGTTGTTGTTTGTTGTGGCTCAGAGTATCTGCGCAGCATCTCTCTGCCCGTTCCCGTGGTGGTGGAGGACACCAGCAGCAGCAGTGAGTACGGCTCCGTCTCCCCTGACAACGAGCTCACTGCCAACCCCTTCAGCTTCAAGCCCAGCCTCAAGTGTTACAGCGAGCGGGAGGTCAAAGGCACGCGCTCACTCTTCCTCAGGTAAGCTGAAGGTCACACAGGTCGCCTTATAGAAAGTTCTCCCAAAACAAAAGAGTGTTATAGTCTACCATCATGAACAAACATTTTGTGGTATGACTGGAATCCACAAAAACTGATCCACTCCAAAACTGAAACGGACATGAAATGTTTCGGATAGCAAGTCATTCACTTACATGGTTTCTCTTACAATCAGCTACGTGAATGCACAACATTCCACTGAAATGTGAAATAACAGAGTTAGTCAGTTGATTCCAAAATGACCAGGCTTTAAAACAGGCCAGTGATGACTTGGACCATGAACACACAAAGAACCATCAGAGATATTCACACATGTAAAGTTTGTGTGTAAGCTATAAGTTATATATTCTTAGAGAGGAGAACAGGCTGAGGTGTAGCATTGTAGTGATTCATAACAAAGCGGTCATTTTCCCAGCATCCCTGTGGAGAACTTTGAGGACCACAGTGCCCCTCCGTCTCCAGAGGAGAAGGACTCGGGCTTCTTCATGCTGAGGAAAGACAGCGAGCGGAGGGCCACGCTGCACCGCATCCTCACGGAGGACCGGGACAAGGTGGTGGCCAACATCATGGACACCCTCACGCAGGTCAGCCCAAAGGCCACCGCAAGACTCTCCGTTATATTGTCTTTTCTTTCCTTTAGTCACCCCACCTTCTCTCATCCTTTCTGTCTTTCTTTTCTCTATCTCACTATTTCCAATTCCAATCTCTCTCTCTCTCTCTCTCTCTCTCTCTCTCTCTCTCTCTCTCTCTCTCTCTATCTCTCTTTCTCTGTCTGTCTCGCCAGTTTGGTGCTTGGCACTCATTTGTCAGTACATATTCTCTTCAGAGTGTATAATAATAGATTACGGATTCACTTTCTAAATCAGCTTTGCTATTACTGTACTCTTACTGTTTTCCCAATTATGTACTTTTATCACGTCATATTGCATGCAGATCATCTTCATCCCTCTCTCTCTCAACCCCCGCCACGTGTGTGTGTGTGTGTGTGTGTATAGGGCTCAGAGGAGACCAAGCTGAAGCACCAGCACATATCCACGCTGGTGCTGAGTCTGGGCGACTTTGTGCGCATGGCTGACCGCAAGATCATCGCTAACACACTCTCGCAGCTCAAGCTGGAGCTGGACTTCGAGAGCACGGCCATCAGCCAGCTACAGGTGGTGCTCTTCGGCTTCCAGGACGCGGTGAGTGACCCTTCATGCCCCGGTGAAATATCGTCGGTCTGAGGCACAAGGGCAAGGGGTTTATGTTTTAAATAATAATAATGATACAATGAATAATTTATGTAATAATAATTACGTTATTGTTGTAGTGCACCACACTCATTTTCAGTAAAGCCTTAAAGCACACACTGGCTACACTTCCTCATATTAAATATGACAATAGGATAGATGGAATGGAAGTATGAAGATCGGACTAATGATTATTAGATATTAGATGAACGATGAAGTGTCGTGGGTCTGGTGAGTGGTCCGTTGTCACCATGACTGTAAATGAGAAAGGTTTCAAGATCTAGTTCAAAAGTATCACTCAGGAAGCCTTCCTTTCAGACTTCAGTTTGAACGATACTTTTACATTTTTTTCTTGTGCCACATACAGTACCATGAGCTTATTTTTAAATGCAGGAATGTTCTGCCAGGTTTCATATTCCATGTAGTCCACATCTTCCACACAGGAACTTATGGGATTTATGATGTGAATGTCACCCTGATTCACAATATTCATAATTTATGAGATTCCTCTTAGCTGCTACTTGGTAAATAGGATGAGAGTATCAGAACTGATTAAATATTAATTTATGAGTTAATGATTAAATTAGCCATTGAATAACTCACAATAGATGGCATGAGCAAGGAGTGTAATTGGTATAATTTTAGTCTGCATGTTTTTTTGTAAAGTAGCTACGAACTGAATCAAGCAGCAATCAAAATAGATTAGTTCCGTAATGTGCTATATTTGCATACAACATGCACTGCCATGCTATATAAAAAAGTTGGCACGCGGATGTGACTTGCACGTTTTTGGCTAGTCATATTTTTACATGATTTAGTTTCTTCCTCATTCTGAAGTGTTTGCATTTCCTCTCTGGTATTTTCTGATCTGTTTCTACAGAACATCTTTCAAACAGAAACCAATAAGGGAAGTTTGTTAGATTATCCAGACAGCTAGGCGTATGTATGTCATTTGCCTCACACACACAAGCACAGTCATGCGAAGGACTCTGTCCCTGACTGCCTGGCCCTCAGAGATGAGGGATAAGGTGTGGCAGGGAGAGATGCCCCCTTGTGGACAGACAGTGTAACTAAGAAGTGAGAATGGGGAGACGGATTAAATTGATTTCCGTATTTGCATTCCAATTAAAATGTACCAGACTAGGGAGTCAAAATGGTGCAGTTAACAGATTTTTTGGGGTTGTGCTAGACAATGGAATTAGGAAACGGAGTGCATTATGTCTAAAAAGTGTAATGTTTAGTGTTTTATGTATGCCTACTATATAGCTTCTTGCACTTTGTGGGAAGAGTAGCAACCTTATGGAAGCGAATTAAATGAGTTAGTTATGTTTAGGTGAACCTACCATTGATTCTTGTGTCGTGTGTGTGTGTCTGTGTGTGTGTGTGTGTGTGTGTGTGTGTGTTGGTGTTGGTGTGTGTATGTATGTGCAAGTGTGTGTGTGTGTGTTCTAAGGATGCACCAGTTGATTTAATAGATGTTCCTGTGGCTTTGCTTGTTTCCAGGTAAACAAAGTCCTGCGCAACCATAACATCAAGCCTCACTGGATGTTCGCCCTGGACAACATCATCCGCAAAGCTGTGCAGACGGCCATTACCATTCTGGTGCCAGGTAATGTCTGGAGCCTGTCCCAGCCTCTCCACCGGCTATTTCTATCTTCATCGACACAAATAGACTTTCCCAACATAGAGCCCACTTATATGCGCTGCAAATCGAACTCACTGCACCCATATATGTCATTGTTATGGAAAAGATCCTCATCGTAATCATCATAACTCCAAATTATTGCATTAAAATTCCATGCATTGAAGATGAAAGTTTCCATCTTGTGATTAATGCAGAGGAAAGAATTGTGGAAAATAAGAATAATTAAAAACAAATCTTGCCCTTCAAAATCTGCACGGAAGAACTTCCCAGGAGAGCATGCATCGAAAGAGTTAACACATTCAGAGGAGAGCAGCCTGCAGTTATCACAACGCTAAAATAGGGGTGATTACAAGAGCTGGCAGTGTTTAGAGTCTTTCATCATAAAATACGAGTAGGTGGGCAACATGACTCCCGGCCACTGTGGAAAGATGCTTCTCACTTAACCCTGCTGTTGCTTTTTGCAGCATCGTCCAAGAATCTAAAAATGTGAATGTTGCCAGGTAACGCTCTCTTAGGCAAAAAAAACATACATAAACATTATGGTAATTAATTATTTTACATCACTGGTAAAATGAGATCCTGCATATTCACCATAATTGCCCTGAAAATTGTTCTTATATGAATATTGCCAGTATTAGTCATGGGTGCATCATGTACCATGGATTACAAAGGTCACCATTTAAGTGGCAAAACGATTTATTCCACCTCTGATCGGATGGTGGCTGCTAAAGACAGATTTGCTCCGAGTTCAGAGTTGCACTTGTGTTAAACTGCACACGTCATTGAAACACAATTGATTTGAAACGGCATTACACGGAAGACAAAGTGCGGAGGCAGCTGTTAACAGGTCTTACTCTTAAGCAGTGTTTATTGATTTAATAAGGCTACGTCAGGGAGAACTTAATCTGATTCACTATTTTAAACACAACACACCAACATGCCGTGCTATCTTTAAAATCTTCTTTCAGCTGTCGAAGTGCTAGTGGGATTTGCTTTGCTTGTAACAGAGCTTAGGTAGGTAATAAGCATTGTCTTTAGCCAAAATGATTTTGAGTGTGCATGTTATACGGCAAACATTGACTGATCATATGTGTGCATTGTTGAATGAAGTTGCTAACAGTAAGATAGCAAGAGTTTCCTTTGAGCCATAGAATATGCATCACGTTTTAGGTACACAGACGTAGATATTGTTACTTCTGTAGGCTTGTCATTTTCTTGTTTGAGTTTGATGACTCAAGCTGTTTTCGTATGCGTGCTTTCTATTAGGCTTGGGCTAAAAGCTGGAGGTTTGGTGCCTATGTTTGCTCATTAATGTGTGTGTGTATGTGTGTGTGTGTGTGTGTGTGTTCAGAACTCCGACCTCACTTCAGCTTGGCTTCAGAGAGTGATCCTACTGACCAGGACGACGTGGACGAGGAAGTGGAGCCTGAGGACACGCCGTCCCGCAAGCACCGCCCCGAGCCCAGTGCCAATCACGACGACACAGTGGTTACGTCGGGCGTGAGCACGCTCAGTTCAACAGTGTCACACGAGTCGCACAATGCACAGCGCTCCGTCAGTATGGAGCTGGGCCGCATGAAACTAGAGACCAACAGGTGTGTTGTGTGTGTGTGTGTGTGTGTGTGTGTGTGTGTGTGTGTGCGTGTGCGCACACATGCTTGTAAGAGTGAATGTGTGTGTGCGCACACATGCTTATGAGAGTGTGTGTGTGCGCATGTGCGTGTGCAAGTGTGTGTGTGTGCACCTGCGTGTGCAAGTGTGTGTCTGTGTATGTACATCTATTTGTGTGTGTGAGTGTGTTTGTGTCTGTGCACATGTGCATTGTTTGTGTACATGTGCATTGTTTGTGTATGTGTTCGCGCATGTGTTTGTGTGTGTGTGTGTGTAGTGTACATTGTGTACATTATGTTTCAATGCTCCTGATCCCTGCTGAATCCAGGCAAGAAATGAGAATGTTCTTTTAATGTGACCTCTTTTTCACCCCCTGATGAAAGGCAAGCAAATATTGCACTAGCCTCCCCTACTGACTCTTTATACTGCCATCTAGTGGATGCATGATGCACATTCTGCACCTTAATTACACTGCAACCACTTTTGTGGAGAACAGACACATTTCAGAAATTCAGAATTTCTTTTGATGTTTTGGGAGTATTTTAGGTTACACTTTACTTGACAGTATCGACATAAGACTGACAAGACACTGTCATGAATGTGTCATAAACGTTTATGACATAACGCTTCTGTTATTAAGTGACATTCGGTTTTTGTCATAACAAGTTAGGATTAGGGTTAGGCTTAGGGTTAGGTTTAGGCTTAGGCTTAGGGTTAGGTTTAGGCTTAGGGTTAGGGTTAGGTTTAGGTTTAGGCTTAGGGTTAGGGTTAGGCGGAGATCACATTAGCCAGCGGCAGCGGCAAACGTGACGCAACGCTCAGACCATAATTCAATTTCAATTTATTGTTATAATAAGTTTTGTCTCATTCCTAAGCAACACAAACGGTTTGTCAATTGAATACGCTTGCGTTGCGCTTTGAAAGTTGAACCAAGTTCAACGCTCAGCTTGCTCAAAGTTAGCGTTACGCCACCGTTCCGCTGCCGAACCATAGAGAACAATAGGAAACCGGCCGCTTGCCGCTGGCTAATGTGATCCCCGCCTTAGGGTTAGGGTTCATGTGTCATGACAGTGTCATGGGTTCATGACAGTGTCATGTCACTCTTATGTCAATACTGTCAAGTAAAGTGTTACCATATTTTATATTTTATTTGGGAATATTTTATAAATTGCGAGACTGTTATAAATATTTTCTCATCAGCTCAGTAAGATTATTCCTTTCTCATTGAGGACGTTCTGTGTGTCATAGGCTGCTGGAGGAACTGCTGGAGAAGGAGAGAGAGTATCAGTCCATCCTGCAGCAGGTTCTGGAGGAGAGAGACCAGGAGATTAGACTCCTTCGCTCACGGTCACAACCCATTGGTGAGTCCAGAAACGCCTCATGCCTCCCATTAGGAAGGGAACCTCATACCCCCGGATGTTAAGTCAAATCAAGTCATCAGTACTGACTCTAAGGTGTACCAACCAAGCCAAACAAATAGACAACTAAAACATGCTGAAAAGAAGTAGTTAAATGCTGTTTTACATTTAAATTTAGTCCCTGATCACAAAGTTTCATCCAGAGTAGCTTATGAAGATTCTCTGAGATACAATAGAATCCATTGTCTTGGTGTTGTTAGCACTAGTTTGCTAAAGGCTTGCCATATAAGCCACAGGAACATGTTTTACCATTGATGTGATGTATCTTTAAGTCGGTAGGCTATGTTGAACCCGCCCCTAGGCTCACAGCTCAAAGCTGATTGGAAGGTGATGAGACAGGGTAACTTCTAGTGCTAAGTGTTATCGAGTGATAAGTTTCAGCCACTGTCCCATTAATACTGGGCAATAGACTTTTATCTAGAGATCTTTAATCTATAAAAGGCTTCAAAAGATGTTTAAGATATTAAACTGAGCGCTGTTGAAGGGCGTTGACGTTTTGTGTTCCTTCTTGACAGACATCCCCACGTCGTCAGGAAGGCAGAGGACCCCCTGCACACCGGGCTCAGGAGACTCCGAGCTGGCCGAGTGGCTCCGACTACACGGCGCAGACATGGATGCCATAGAGCTGGTAGGACTTTACACACCAGCACGGCGGACTTGATTCACTTTATTCAGTACTATCGAAGACATCACACACACAGTCAGACATCTGCCTCTTGTGCACATTGATGAAGTTATTAACTCATTGAATGCCAAGCTGTTTTCGGAAGCTTTGTCCTAGAGTGCCAGCAATCTAGACCATTGTTGATGAACACATACAATGGCTCGTTTGAAAGGTGAGACTTTAAGCTCTCAGTGGGTGCAAACCGTGTATTTCCACACACTAGTGTTAATTTCGTCAGACGAGACGAGAGGAAATATGTTCGTCAACTACCTTTTTTTTCATGACTAAGACGAGACGATGACGAGACGGCAGTAATGTCCTGAAACACTGACTAAGACTATCTTAAGATGCATTATTGTTGACGAAAAAAGACGAGACTAAAATGTTTTGCATGAAATAAAAACTAAGATAAAATCTCTCTTCATTTTCATCTACAAAATGAGAAGACAGAATATCTAGATGTTATCAAAATATTCCGAATGAGTTTATACGCAACAGCTTTCCTGTAGGCTAGTCTACGTGCTGTTGCTGCAAACCTGTGGCTGCAACACGAAACTACATGGAACAAGAACACTGGAGATTTCTGCCAGAGTTAGCAAGCTAACTACCTAAGCTTTATGCCACAATGCTACATACCCAGAAGTTGAAGCTTCTCTCATACAAATTAACATCCCCTAGAATGTCCATACGAAAATGCTCATCATGTAATGTCAACTATATAACTAGTTAAACTGATGATGCAAAGTTTGCTAGCAAGTAAGCTAATATGGAAAGTTCGCTAGCAAGTTAGCTATGGCTAAGATGGAGAGTCTGGGCCTATGACAGTGTTTCTCAAACTTTTTCAGTTTCAGGACCACTTAACTAACCCTAGCTAAAAAAAAAAAAAAGATTAGACCTACTTCAACAGTAGCCTATAATTAGTCTACACAATAGGCTTACTCACTGAACAACCTTGCTTATTGTCTTTGCACTTTGCTTATTGTGTGGATTCATACTGTATGATTTATCTTACATAGACAGTGTTGCAGAACTGTTTTTACATACAAGTTGGTTCAATATTGCAAACAACTCATCTATATTATATTTTACCACGTCTGCTCGCGGACTACTTGGGATAGCTTGCGGACCACCAGTGATCCCCGGACCACACTTTGAGAAACACTGGTCTACGAATATGACAGTGGTCCAGTCAAATCTTTTACTGTCTATGGTCAAACCCCAGCCGAGCTATAACTGTAGCTCGACTTACCTGTGCATGTAAACATACTGACTGACAAAAAATCAGAATGAGTAATTATAACAGACAAGTAGCCCTGTGGACACACAATATTGTTGAAAAATTGAGATGTGTGAAACACTATTTGACTCAAATGGCAATCAGAAATAATTTGTTATAAAAAAAAAGACTAAAATGTGTTGACTAAAACTGACTAAGACTAAGATACCTTTAGTTTTCTTTTGACTAAAACTAGACTTAAAATGACGAGACTTTTAGTCGACTAAAACTTGACTAACAAAAATGATATTTGAATGACTAAATATGACAAAGACTAAAAAGGACATTTCGTCACAAGACTAAGACTAAGACTAAATTAAAAATAGGTGACAAAATTAACACTACCACACACTTCGCAAGCTAAACAGTGGCTAGTTTTCATCAAAATCGCTGTTTTTTTTTCTAGAAATGGAGATATAACGTCTTTCATGAAATATGAAGTGTTGCCTGTAAAGGAAGGGGAAGTGACCTAGCGAGACCTGGCGAGACTGCCACCTAGTGATAGACCCACGAAAAAAGCCTGGTTTTGAGCTGACGTGCATGCGTCACTGATTTGACCCAAAGCGGCAACCAAGTTATGATAAAATGTCCAGATAAAATATCCAGATTGTGCGTTTTCATGAGTTTTCGATCGTCATATATTTAATTTCCATTCAGAGTTCCCAAAAGCACATATAAGGTGTGTTAGAGTGTCTAGTTTCGTAATTTAAAAAAAAAGCTAAAAACTTAATATTACGTTTTTGGCACTCAATGCATGGGAAGGAAAAACGTAATATTACGTTTTTGGCACTCAATGAGTTAAGGAGAACACAATGAAGATAAAAATCTAATTTCTATTGTGGTCCTCACAATGTAGGAATGTAGGAACATATTATATGTAGATTTCTTAGTATTGATATGTGTCTGTATAATGCCTTTAATTCAGTGACTTAATGAAGTGTGCCAATTACAGTACATGCATTTTTACATACAGTGCATATTACAGTTACATACACATATACAACACACATATACGTAACACAATCATTATTTTTTTTTACTTAGTTTGAGGGCGTGGTATGTGTTGAACCAAGCTGTTTTGTAGTTTTTGTAGTTCCTTGCTCTACCAGGTGGAGCTACAAGACACACGAGACACACATGGATATCTACTGGCTAACACATAGTTCGTCTAAATAGACCTCAAGGAATTCCTTATTGTTTTTAACAGTGGCAACTGATTAACTGTCATATTTGACATAGGGTTGTATCTTCTGTTAAATTCATCCCCAGATAACCGCAGAGGACTACACTCTGGATGACCTGCTTTATTACATAACGAGGGATGACCTGAAGAGTTTGCGATTACGGTAGGGGTTCACTGCGCAGTATTCTGCTGTAATGTTTTTGCAATAACTAAATTCAAGAATGTTTTGCGCATCAAAACATGTATTCATGATTTGAAACCTCCTGTAGCCAGAACGGCTTGCAGAAGCATGCAGGCATACTCTTATGTTTCAAGCCATTGGTTGACCTTGGGCATTTTCAGGATTGATAAGCTGTGCACTAGCAAACAATACTAAGTAACCACTGATAACAGCAAACAATACTAAGTACTAGCCACTCTAGACTCTAGATCATACAGTACATGTCTGCTCCTGATCTACACAGGTTAAAGAACTGAGCCACACTTGTGGTTAAAAAGTGGTCAGAATTTAAGGAAGTCTGAACAATTGTCTGTTGCTGAATTCTTGATGCTTGACGTTGACATTTGTCTCATTTGAGGACCTTGTGAGTTTGTAAATAATCTCTCTTTCACCTCTCTTTCTCTGGGCCTCCATCCAGCTCATTGGCATATTTGAACCACGTTTATGAAACTTTACAGACGAGAAATGCATTTATTTTAGTTCAGATGATTACTCAATGGATTTGATGAATTATATATATATATATAACATCAAACATCTCCACTCAACACTGTTAGGTTTGAATGGTGAAACTGCAAGGACACCCAGTTAATATGTGCCAGAACCATACCATATGGTCTGGGTCTACATGAGGATGTACTAATGACCTTATAAGTGTGCTGTCTGACACTGTAAATGCTTACACTGTGCACAGTGGTTTTGTTTGTTTGTGTCTTCAGTGCTCACTCTCTTTGTTTGTTTGTGTGGTTTTGTTTGTTTGTCCATAGAGGAGGGATCTTGTGTCGACTATGGAAAGCAATCTCAGAGCACAGGGAGAAGCCATCCTGAAAACGGGGGAGAAAAACCTCACAACAAGCCTCACAACAAACCCAAATCGTTTAGCAGTATTCCCTTTTTCCCCAACACTGCACTTTACACCCAGTGTTTGAATCAAAGACCAAAATCTGTCACTTAGGCCCCGTAAAAGTCCACTGAGCTCGCCGAGTTTACTTTACAACAGGGTTAGGGGCTTCGTCAGGAACTGTTACAGAGACTACATGGTCAGGCCTGATCCCAACACACCTCGTTCAGCACCACTAAGATTTTTTTACGTTTCCTCCGGCGATTTCAGTGATGCCTCTTTCAAACTGAAATAAAACTATTCTATTTTTAAAAGGTTTTTTTATTATTATTATTATTATTTAACATATTCTTTATTTTCCAAGAAAACAAACAATTCTCAGAGGGTGTTTATGACCACACTCGTTGCTTTGCATTGGAAGTGTAACCTCCATAGCAAGCCTGGAGCAGAACACTCTTGAGCTAATTATTATAGATTACACAGAGAAGATGGATGCCCTGCATATTGACAGGCCACTTGCTGCAACCTACTTGTGCTGCGCATCTCTGTATGTATATAGAGAAACCACTGGCATGGCTCTGGCAGAAGAATATCAATGTTTAAAAATGACATTTAATGTAAAATGGCAGATGTGCCAGGGGTTCAAAGATCCTGAATGGCTAACATCGGCGTGTAAGTGCAAGTGCCAGTGCACTGAGAGACACAGCAGGCACAGAGAGGGCACTTCTTTGACAGCCCATTTGCATTTAAACGCTACGCTGCCAGTGTGGTCAAAGGGCAGTAGGTCTGAAGACCATGCTGTGATCAGAACCTGAAAAACATATCAGGCCGCTTCTTGCATGCTCCAGTGAATTTGTCATAGACACCCAATGAAGGTATAGTATTGACGTTATTATGTTGTTGTTTTTTTTGTGTATGTTAAATGTCTGCCCATTTTGTTTACAAAACCTGAGACTGACCATAACTTACCTGAGATCCACGGCTTTGTCATCTCGTTCTTTTGTTTAAATTCGCCATCTTTTTTTTGAGGTGCCCTCATGTGGTGTTGCAGCCTTTACATAGACTGTGTAGTCCTGCATTTTTAAACCATCACTACTCTATTTAAATGTTTAGCTTTTATCCTTTCCAGTGTGTTACAGTTGCATGCTTTTTAACCAATTCCAGCTTTGTGCACAACACAAGCTGCAGACACTGAAAATAAAAACCCAATTGTTTGTTTGCTTTATTTGTTTAAGTCGATTATGAATATGCCACTGACCTGCATATTTTCTACTTTGTCTCATTATTGAGGGGAAATGTAGAGTATCATTCTGAATCATAGTAAAGGACAATCTGTTTGTGTGAGGTGAGGGTGACATATGTTATACATGCAGTCAGAACTGTATATACATGTCTGCTTCTGTCGACACTTAATATGGAACAAGCTATTTGTTGCTCTATGTTAATATTATATTTAAATGCTCACAAAGGATGAATTGGAAATGTATTGGCAAACGTTTGTTTGTATATAGCATTTCTAAGTGATGTTTTTATTTCTCTTTGTAAATCTTTATTTTGGAATACTTTTTTCTTCCATTGCTTTAACTCATAACATTGCATGTTTCCACTGACATCACAACACAGACCTATTTGCATAGAGTAGATGTTTTTCACTAAACCTTAATTTTATATTTAAAAATAATTGTTTATATTAAATATGAACTATTCATGTGTGCACATTTTTCCTCTACTTATTTAGTTATGATAAACTAATGAGATTATTTGTGTACATAATATTCGTTTTCATGTCTAAAAGAACTGTGAAATTAAAGTTGGAAATGAAAGCACATAATTGCATTGTCGCCTCATTTAGATGTGAATAGCAACAAACACCATTCATATCAAAGGAATGCAATCAGTGCAAATTTAAAACACCTCAATACATATTCTTTCACTTATAAGATATACCGGTACTATTACTAGATGCCAATGTACTGTAGCTACTTGTGAGTTAGATGTTGGATGTCACATATATAATAGCTACTGAGTACAACCAGAATATTCTTACCCTTGCAGAAATATACCAAGTAATACCAAAGCCAGAAAACAAAACAGTCAGCAAACAATGATGAGACTCAAAGAAAGGGGCATTAACAACACTAAAAAACTTGTATGAAAAATAGGGAAGATCTTGTCCATTTGACGGACAGTGGTCAGAATCAAAAGTCTTACCACAAATCTACAACAGAAATGTATTTTGCATTTATAATGTATTTTATTTGTATGTACTGTATACTGTATTTAAATGTAAATGTATTTTGGTACTTGTGTCCAGTTATGTCATAGAGACAAGGTCATACAAAGCTATCAGCTGCAGGAGACAGTCACAGGGCATGGGGTACCCAGATAGACAATCAAGTGCTTATCAACAAACCAATATGCACACAAGGGAAGTTTCAGCTTCCGGATGTCCAAGTGTCAGCTCATCAGTGCCAACTAAAATCAGGAGTGTAATATAAATGTATCCACTAGATGGCAGTCACTGTTCATTGAAAACTAACTCACTCAGCTGCAGCATCTGTGCTACATGGATACAGCTACACTGTTGTTAGAGCCAAGTAATGGCATCTAAATTACATGTTGATACTGTTGAATGGATCAACATTTTAGTGTTTTCCTGGATCGTATCACTCTTGACCTACTTTGATAAATTGAACTAGATGTTTTTAATGGAGGCCGAAGTTGTTTAGTTTGCTATCTGCAAAGCACTGGCCATATTTCCCAGTCTCTTGAAGTTGCAAACAAGAAATGGAATCGCAATTAATGGAATGCACTGGGTACTCAAAATAGGAGAGACAGCTTTTGAGCCACAATATTGGATGGTCAACAGGAACATCAGTCTTGTGTTTTTTTTCCATGTCTTTTTTCCCCCTTTTTGCTCTACTTATCTACTCTAGTCTTTGCAGAGACTCACTGTACTGTCTGTGTTTTCTTTGAAGCTGACCCAAGGGCCAGGGCACGGGGGTGCGGTGCGAGGCAAAGCTGAGAGCCTGGAGAAGACTGAGGTGCCGGCTGCCAAATAGGCCTCGCTCTTGAGCCGCGTTCCACTCCGCTCCTCTCACGGACTCCCGGTTTGTGTGTGTGTGTGTGTGTGTGTGTGTATGTCTTTTCCAGCCCCGCTGTCTGGGCAAAGTGTGCAAACATCCCGCGAGTTGGTCTGCTCACCGGAGGCCAGAGGCGGGGAGAGTGTCCGGAGCTGGCTGCCACTGTAGCACAGGCGAGAGGGAGGGGGTGGGGGTGCAGGGAGAACACCTAATTTGTGTTTGTGTTCGTGTATGTGTGTGTATGTAACTTTGTGTGTGCCTTTGTGTGCGTGTGTGTGTGTGTGTGTGTGTGTGTTTGTGTGTGTGTGTGTGTGTGTGTATGTGTGAGTGTGTGTGTGCATGTGTGGGTGGTCTGCTGGAGAACTGTGGACCGCACACAATGTACTGGTTTGTTTTTTTCGCTCTCTCTCCCTCTCTCTCTCTCTCTTTCTGACAGGGTATAATATGGTTGAGGAGTGAACACACAGCCATGAAAATAGCGTTTGCTCCTGTTTTTCATTGGATGTCTGTAGCACACCTTGTGTTGGGGAGTTAACAGATGGGGGATTGTGTGTGTGCGTGTGTGTGTGTGTGTGAAGGGGTGGGGTGGGTGCAAGTGTGTATGGGTGTGGGTTAAAACCACCTCCTCCAATGGGAGAAAGGAATGAGAACCAGTGTTTTTTATATAAAAAATATAATATTTTATTTCAAACTACAAAAAGTGAAAACATGTAACTGTTTGGTCACACTTCTCAATAAAATAGTACACACAACTGTCACAAGAACAGCCAACTCAGGCAATAAGCTTACAATTAATATAACAAAGCAAGAGAAAAATAACAAAAATGCTTTTAAAATTAAATTAACTTAAACTGTACAAACTATGTACAATATGTACAACATTAAAATATAAAAAAGGAATGAAACTACAAATCATCCAGTCTTTTTTTGACAAACATTACTGACTCAATCAACACAATGAATCAGTCAGTCAAATACCTCTCTCTCTTGTTCTCTCTCGTTCTCTTTCCCTCTCTCTCTCTCTAATAAACTCAGTGCTGTAGCTGGAAGCATTCTCGCGAGGCTCCTTGTCTTGGGAGGTGGCTTGAGCCGGCCGAAGCCGAGACCTTGGCCTGTCATAAACACTGCAACACTCTTGCACTCAGTGAAGACCAATTTTTAAGAGCACATTCAACTTGCACTCGGGTGGGTGAAGGGTGCTAAGCCTCCCAACATGAGGAAGGCTTTTTTTTTTAATTCTTCACCTTTTTTTTTCCTTCTCTAACCTTCATGCTACCACAAGTGCTCAGAGGTTGCAAGTCTGCCAAGTTAGTCGGGTGCCCACCACCACAGTTTAGGGGAGGGGGGACTGGCATGATGCCAATTAGTGACAAGACACATTGTCACATAGTAGGACTATAGTGCAGTATTTGTTTTTTCGAGGGCTACAGGGCAGCCCTCTGTCTTTTGAACCCTTTTTAGGGGCATCTGTTTTGTCAGGCTAGTAGCCCCAGGCATCCATCAATACAATTGTACATATAGAAACTGAATATACCTATATAGATTTTGTCTCCTTGTAAAAAGATACAAAAAATTGCAAATGCACAAACATGGAAAAAAACAAAACAAAACAAACGAAACATGACAAACAGATATTGTGCTGCAAGATGAGATGGATATCTGTTGGATTCAAGTGAACAGTCAATGGATGGATGGAGTTTTTCTCCTTCATTCTTTCTTTCAGTCTTTTCAGAGACTTTGTTGTGGCGTTCATCCTTTCCTTCATCTCTGGATCTCCATCACTTATGCCATGTCACCAAGCATCTTCTTGTAGTATGTGGACTCAAAGATGTCGTTCTCGCTGGGGCAGTTGTAGTGGCAGGCGCAGGTCTTGATGAACATCATCTGCTTCTTCATGACCTGACCGTCGGGGCACTTGAACTCCATGGGCAGGGTGGTGGTTCTGTGTGGGGTGCAGCAGCGACCATCAGTGCACACGCCGCAGAACTTGGGCCGGTAAGACTTGGTGGTGGTGCAGCCGGAGATCTCGAACTTCATGGGCTTGGAGACGCGGGGCGTGCGAATGCACTTTTTCCCCTTCTGCAGAGAGGAACACAAACAGAGAACAGAACATTTAAAAAAACGGCTCAAACATTTCAAGATGACTGAAGTCAGCTAGCAGATACTCAGCTAATTAGCTATACCTAGCTAGCTAGCGACTAAAAGAAACAAAAAACAAACATTCGATTGAGGTGATACAAGTGAGGGTTGTTCAATAAGGTGTTCAGTGTGGGCTAGAGAGAGTTGTGTCCTGAGATGGCTACCAATGAAACTAGCTATGTAGCTATTTAGCTAGTTATGCAGCAGTTAGCAGTTTGAGTTTTGGGTAAGATACTCACCCTGATTCTCTCCTCTAGGTGGGACTCGCAGGGGCGAACCATGCAGAGGCGGGTCTGCTTCTCAAGGCGGCACTCGCGGTTGTCGTTGGTAACCCGGGTTGAGATGCCCAGGCCACAGGTCTTGGAGCAGGCGCTCCATTCGGTGGTCTGGACCAGGCAGTTCTCTCTCATCAGAGCGGGATCAGGCCCGTAGGTCTCCTCCTCTCTGTAAGCTGAAACAAGGAACAGGACAAAACACACAGGTCAACTTCCAGCTCTGTGCCAAAGGTGTGTAAAAGCAGCTCATACAAATATCACACAATGTGCTTTCAGGGAGTCTTAAGTTGCCATTAGAAAGACATGCTAATGTGAAGGAGACTCACCTGCCAGAACAGGTCCAACAAAGGTCTGCTGGTGAGGGGAGTCGCACACCCACTCCTCGCAGCACTTCCCAGGCACCTTAACCCGGCGGGGCATGGGACAGTCGGGACTGGGCAGGCGGACATCCATGCCGCACAGAGGCACGCAGCCCACAGCGCCATCTAGGCAAGTGCACTGGTACTTGCAGCTGCTCTGGAAGGACTCGCCGCTTCGGTAGACCATGCTTCCAAACACGCAGGTGGCACCGTCCCTAGCTGTCAAGAACGAAAAACAAACAATGGTCAGACATCTAGTCAATGTTTATCAAAGTAATCTGATCCTCAAACTCTAAAGGTTCTTAGGATTCCCAAAGGATGTCTACCTTTGAAAGAACTATGTAGCTACATTAGAAGGAACTTGCAGATACCAATAAGGCAGATTACTGTTTATGTTGGACTGCACTACACAAGGTTATCCATGCACCAGATAGGACGAGAGGGGGGAGAATGTCATCTCACCTGTGCAGACGCCAATGCGACGGTTGCTAGGGGATCCGTAGTCACAGTAGAGGCCCCTGTGTGGATCGCAGATGTCCCTTTCCGTGCACAGCTCACCAAGCTGCTTGGCACACACTCGGCAGCAGCCGCAGGCGTCCAACACCAGACTCACCCCGGGGGCACACTGAGGCGGCACCTCGGGGCAGCTGCACTGGCCACTGCACTCCTGGGCAAGAGCCTGGACAGAATACGGTTCGGTTAGGATGTCATCCTCGATAGAACTCATTGGAAATTCACTCAAATACACAGCTATCTGAGTCCCTGGCTCTCTCGTGTCAGTGATGATAAACATCCAGACACATGCACCTGAATTTGAAAACGCAAGGACAAGCAGGACTACCTTACAGAATCTGGATGCAGCCTCAACATCAAATACTTATTGTTACGAGATGCTATGAGCTTTAAGGAGGCAAAATTGCAACTTATGCCTCTACACTATGGCTGAAACTTTTGACTTACCACATGCAGGAGAGTGAGGCAAAGGAGGGATGTCAGGATGGTCATTCCAGTAGACATGTTGGTTCTTTCTTCGTCAGTAACAACAAAATAATTTCAGGTCTTCAAAATCTTCCTTATTCTCTTGAGAGCAGTGTCTTCAAATTGTCTGTCTTCTGATCAAGTCGATCTCGTTTGTTCTTTCCTTTCCTTTTTCCTTCGTAGGGTCTCTGTTCTAGTATTTCTTCGTCCGTTCAGCTCAGCGTAAAAGCTCAGTTCAGTCCTGCTCGGTACTTTTTCAGTTCGGTTCTCGTCTCGTGTCTCAGGTAAAAGCTAGAGTTTAGCTTCAGTAGTAGAAGTAGTTGAGCAGAGCAGAGCTCCTGTTGCTTCTCTCTCAGGTTGAGGAGGAGTGTTCTGACTGGAGTCGGGAGCTCGCCCTCTCTTTATACACGCTCGAGCGCTGTGACGTGCCAGAGGCTGAATGGAGACCTGGACAAACATGGACATTCTTGGCATTCTTTCCTAGTTTCCTGCCCCCCTCCCTCCCTCCCTCCCTCTCTCTCTCTCTCCCTCCCTCTCTCACTCTCTCTGTCTCTCTCTCTCTCTCTCTCCATCTTGCCCTCCCCTCTCGACTCCCCCCAACCCCTGCTGGTCCACATTCCTCCTGTCTGAAACCAAACTGCTGTCACATATCAAAATAAAAAGTGAAGCTTTGGACACTTTCCTGCCCATGTCTTTTTTTCTTCCTCTCTTCTTTTCCCTTTTTTTTAACTTTAAATGTGTTTATCGGTGGTTTTTGCCGACTTGTCATGGAGGGACCAACACATCCTCTTCTGGTCTGGGTTTTGAGCACTTGCCAGACAGTGTTCCTGCTGACCTCATCAGGCTTGCATTCGCTGTGTATAAAAATGATGCCTGTGGTCATTAGGCAAGGCTGGTTGTTTATTGTTGTTGTGAACGTTGTTCTTGTGTCTGTTGTTGTTGTTTCTGGGTCAAACTAAATTCTGTATACCAGTATATATCAAAATAAAATGCTGTTTATGTCATAAAAGTGTTATCAATATTTAGATTTTATACCTTTTTTAATTAACTTTAGATAAGAGAAAGGCTGCCATAGGTTCCCTAAAATGAGTCAGATAGAGAAGTGGTTGTAAGTAAATTGATAAGTAATTGAAGTTAATTAATTAGGAGTATTTATAACTTTATTTGCATTAAACTGTTCTATACTGTGCCTGTCTAAGGGTTACACAACTGCCCCTGTGGTACCGAAAAACCATAAAAGAGTTCTCATGGCTTTGGTCTCACAGGTTCGGTCAGCCACTTCGCAATTCATATTCTTTTTATAGACATGTGCTTTCACCTTGCTAATAAGGTTTAGTCTAGGTGCTTTAAAGACCAGGTGTGCCACATTCCTGGGGCGCTATCCTATTTTGCTCCATCAGGTCCCAGACAGAGAGCAGACCTTTAGGATTGCAGGAAAGTGGCTAGACTCTGGGTTTTGTATATTTTCAAAAAAAGGATCACACTAGCTTCCCTCTTACACACTCTCTCTCTCTCTCTCTCTCTCTCTCTCTCTTCCCTCCTCCCTCTCTTTCTCCCCACCTCAGCTCTTATGAAAGGCACAAGGTTTCTGCTCACCAGCACCTCCGAGTCGGAAATGAAAAACTCCCAGAGAAAACTTGGGAGCTGCAGGAATGCAGCCCCAGCGCCAGCAGACATACTATTACTACATGCGCCCAGACCTGGAGCGGAGGAAGCGCGGCCTTATAAGGGAATCTTCACTCGCTCCACCGCTGCTGCTGCTGGTGCTGCAGTGGCTGCTGTTTGCTGCCATAGCTTGTTGTTGGTACAGTTCTTGGAGCTCTGCTCTGTGGTCTGGGTCTGGGTGCCCAGTCGTGGCATGGGCAGGGGGGTGTGTGTGTGTGTATGTGTATGTGTGTATGTGTGTGTGTGTGTGTGTGTGTGTGTGGGGGGGGGGGGGGGGGGGGGGGGGGGGCGGGGGGGTTGAGCTCCTCCTGGGCACAGTAGTCATTTGGAGATGGGGGTTCGTTGGCCACGTGGGATCGTTAATGGAGCCTGTCTGTCAACAGCGATTCATTCCGGGTATACCGAGGCAGACAGGATTTTCATCCTGCAACTCCGCCATGCCACCCCACATACACACACACACACAAACACACCACTACCACCCAGACAACAATCCCCATGGCAACCCGTGCCCTTCCCGACTCAGCCACTGCTGCGGTGTTCCGTGATGTCACATAACTGAGGCTAGTCGTGATGCTGCTGTGCTGTGTTGGACGCGAGCGCCTGTTCAGCTGGGTGCCAGCAGATGACGGCCCGGTGAGGCTTTCGCACCCTGGCGAGAGCCCGGGGGTGGAGGAGAACTCCCAACACACAGTCTGGGTTTAATAAGTGACTCACGCAGTGTGGAGAGGGAGTGTATTAACTTCGGACGGACTCCCTGTACCCTGGAAAAGAGTGAAAGCGGTCTGTCACCAACCCATCTTTCCTCTCTTTCTCTCTCTCTCTCTCTCTCTTTCTCTCTCTCATACACTATGTACTGTAGCTGGGGTTCACCTTTAACACGAAGCAAAATTCCTTTGTCAATGGAGCATAGGTAAATACTTTCAGGTCTGTTAACCTTTAATGTCATGCTCTCTGGTTTTTCCATACCAGCTACAATACAACGTCTAAGTCGTAAGTCCCTTGCATCAGTCATTTCACAGCTGGACATTTTACATAACACTGACAGCATGCTCTTTAACAGCCTTATTTCTATCCACTGGACCCTCTAACCTTGACACAATGTCTGATCCATAATAACCACTAAGGTGAGTGGATATTCCAACCTTTAAACAATTTCAACTTTACAAAAACGTAAGAGAAGTGGGTACTCTAACTTTCACACAATCTCTAAATCATAACAACTAATGTAAGTGGGTTTTCCAACCTCCACACTATTTTCAGTCCATAAAAAGTAAAAGGAGGTGTGTAAAAGGTGCTATGACTGATTGTAGACACAACAATCTCTAATCCACAACAAGGGGGGGGGGGGGTGGGTTGTGCTGGACGCTGGAGAAGTCATTTTTAACTAACAGTTACCCCATCCACACTCTGGATGGGAGGTCAGGGGTCACTGCAGATGATGTAATGGAACAGATTCCATTCACAGCCCAAATAAACACTGGGTATATATAATTCACTCAGAGCAGTGGCCGTGGTACCAAGTTTCCCACTCATTTGTGGGCAGAGACGGAGACTGAGGCTGATCTTTTTCTTTTTTCCAAACGTTTTTTTAATGGCCACAACCCTCGTGGTGGTTTATTGTCCTCCGTATAAAAATAACAAACATGCACACACACACACATCAGTGTGGCTGACTGAGGCTGCCAGAGAGCAATTTTCTGTCCCCCTCGACTGTTCCCTGGCGCACGTTCGCATTTCCAGGGCTCTCAGTCTGTCAGCAGATTACGTGACTGGTCGAATTGCAAATGTTCTACCAAAATATGCTATCTATGTGATGACAGCATTTTTAGCCAAACCAAAGATCTAATCTTCTGTTAGAATGCAGCTATGTTTTTCAAAGTGCACGAGGCTGCTGTTTTCTATGGGCTAATTGGAATTCTTTTGGGAAGGTAATGGCTGCCTAATGTAAGAACTGGAATGACTTAATGACAACAAAACCTGACTTGACTTGATGACAATGAGATCAGGGGAAAAACTGACCCCCCTGACAAATTATATATACTTATACTATGAGTAGCGATACAAAATGAAAATGTTATTGTTGATGCACTTGGACAGAAGTCAAGGTCTGTGACGTTTGTATGTACGATGTACCACATATAGGGCACTGAACTCTAGGACCACGTAGAAATACTCAGACACACACAAATGCAAAGCAAATGAGATAAGACGAATAAATACCATTACAAGCCCTGGTCGATCTTTTTTCCAGGTTTTGGAGGCGTTTTTCCAACAAAGCCGATTTGGTTGTCTAACTTCAAACAGATGTTTTTGGATCTGGTGTTTAAAGACACACCCTAACTGGCCCTAATCTGTTTAGGCCTTGAATTCTACTCATGCCATAACTACACATTTGGGCTTCCACCCTTTTATGGAACCAACTTTTGCCCAGACCATTACAGTCAACTTGAGAATAGGCAAACAAGAACAACAACAAAAACAACAATAAGTAAAAACAAGGTCATTCTCTGACCATTTTCTGTATGTTTTGTTTTATCTACAGTCCTGTAAGTATTCATTATACAGCTGTACCAACGTAAACACAACTGAGGAAACCCCTTTGCATTGGTCGTCTCACCACATAAGGGTTCTCCTGTTATGTCATGAGTGGGTGTGGCTGCGTTGAAAGGGATGCCCTTGCTGTTTTCCGAAAGGCATATTTCTTTCTTTTTTTCCCCTTCTCCTTTCCTTTTCTTCGTCTTTTTTCCTCGTTCCCCACAACATTCCTGCGGGGCTGTTGTGGTGCATTCCTCATGAGATTTTCCTGACGTCTCCTCTCATGCTCGTCCTCCTCTAGGGCCGGCACTGATCTCACCCGTCCCTCAATACCAAAAGAGGAGAGAAAAATGGATGAATGACTCAGGCATTTTGCCGCCCATTTTTTACTACCTGTCTCAACAAAGAACATGGGTTTGAGCGTGGTGTCTAAAGATGCTGACAGCAAAGGAAAGCCATACGCACAGTTAGTGCTCCTGTCTCATCTCTTTCCCATCCCACTCCAGTTCAATCCACCAGCCCTTCCTCCCCACTCCCTCCCCCACACCCCTGAGGATTGTCCTGTACAGTACATCCTCATCTGATCTCGAGTAAATTATATACACCTTGAAGTTTGGGAGATTACCTTTTCATTTGCCAGAGAACAACTACACCCTTGTACAACAACAGTTTTATCTGTATAGACAGCAAAGCACGTAAGATTTTGTTTTTTCCAGTCAAGTCCATTAATTTAACTCAAACACAGATCAGCATGTTTTGAGACCACGTAGGCTTGAATTCTGATTAGGTTAAAGCATTTAACTCTCACGCTATAGAACTTTCACGGGAAAGGGAAAAAGACGGGCTTTAAGGCCTTTCTGAATCTGATCTTAAAGATAACACACCCTTAGTTGTGACTCAGCATCTAAAGAAAGTAACACAATCTAAAACTAGCACCATAAAACATTTATAATTTATTTTCTGACAAATGTGTTCCTCTCTCACATGCCTTATCACAGTGTTTCCCAAACTTTTTTTCTGGGGACCCACTTTTTAAAAATGACAGACCATCGCGACCCATTTCACTTCAAATCTACCCTGCAACCACCAATATTGTTTTAGGCCACAGGTTCTCCAACTTTTCTATGCCTTCCCCAACCATACATTGCTATAGGATCTAGATAGATAGATCCTGCTTTGAACACGGTTGTGTTGCATTTTGAGCACCATCAGCGTGAAAAGTTGGAAATGACTACTGAAAAGATACGTTTTAATGCGCATCCGAGAGTTTGGGAAAATTCTCGCATGTTGCGCAGTCTTCATTCGTCAGCATATAAGCTGTCCCTGTATTTCTAAAAAAAAAAAAATGTTGTAGGCTACTTTGCGTTGCAGACAAATGGGTCCATAACACTGTGGACGTCAATTCCGATGTAAACAGCAAATAACTCAAGTCGTTATATTGAATTGTTGTATTATATTATATTCTATAGTCGTTATATCAGAACAAGAGGCTTTTGCGCAATATAGCCGGAAGAATGCGCCTTTACTTTGGAGTTAGCGAGGTAGAAAACGAGAGGAATAGTGTGTAAAATGTCCATTTAAATTGTAGCCTAATATAATGCACTGTTGTGCATTTTAAATCAGAAATAAGAATGTGAGGAGTTGCTATTAACTTTAAAGATTGCATCTACAATCGAAACTATCTACATGTACATGCAAATTGAATGGCCTTATGTCCGGTCTATGGATGTCTGCTTTAGTTGACAGCACGGTCACTAGATTTTAATCAGTAAAGTTGAGGAGCTGGTATCTGTTAATGTTCGTGCAAACAGATGTTGTAGTTTGCAACTGCGAGGTACATGGCAGGCGCCCCACAGAACAGTTTCATTTTGAGAGGTAGATATCCATGCTCTGGCTCCCCCTCTGCGATGCAGGGGCGCCTTAATACCACCCGAGGCCCCTGGGCTATATGTTTTTTAAGGCCCCCCCCCCCAACCGCAAATATTAATTATGATTAAATGATACCCGGCCCGCGATCTGACCCGACACATAGCGTGCGCTTTTGGTTAATAATATGCAGTGTAGCCTATTATTCAGCCTATGTAAAACCTTTACATAAACAGGAACAGAATGCCCTCGAATCACATCAGCCTACCCATGACATCGCTTATCAAAAAGGCTAGCCTACTGCACGAAAACAAGCGTTGAACTTTTACAACACATGTTGTAGGCTAAGTTAAGATGGGTAGGCTACACATATGGACGTTTAAAAGCTTTTCAAAAGTGCGTGTTTGTCGTGTCGGGGGGTTCCCCAGGAGTTTTTTTTTAAATGCTGTCTACTTAAAGGGGTGGTTCAGGATTTTGGACATAAGACCTCATTTCCAAGTAAGCAAGTGTGATATTTATCAGTGGAGACCGTTTTCAACACGTTTCATCCAGTCCTTGTAATTGCAGAGTTCGCAGGTGCTAGGCTAGCGCAAGTCAACGGTATGTGCTAGCCTGCCACTAAAGACAGTCTTACCCACTCCAAAGTAAACCCGAGGCAAATTCCAGACAATCGATGTAAATCTCTGTGTTGATAGAATAGTGTTAGAAATACAACTACCCTCGCATCGCGTTGCAATAGTTATACTTTGGTCCCTGAAGTTGGTAGTAGTCATTTTGCATCTCAGCAGCGGACTGATATTACCAAGGCTACTACTAAGTATCCCCATTGGAGTGCGCTTTACTGTTTACTTTTCGGCGCAGTACTACTAACCGGAGCAAGTATAATTCCGTCGTGGTAAGAAACTAGTCCCTCAAAATGTAATGCGATCGTTGAAATGCAAGGATAGAATAACGTTAGAAATAACAGTATCAAAACAGACATTTACATCGATAGTCTGGCGTTACAATTTATTTGCCTCGGGTGTACTGTGGAGTGGGTAAGACTGTTTTTAGTGGCAGGCTAGCACATACCGTTGACTTGCGCTAGCCTAGCACCTGCGAACTCTGCAATTAGAAGGACTGGATGAAACGTGTTGAAAACGGTCTCCACTGATAAATATCACACTTGCTTACTTGGAAATGAGGTCTTATGTCCAAAATCCTGAACCACCCCTTTAACACACCAGTTTAACGCAGTTTGGGAGGGACAGAAATACTTTTAGCCTATAACAAGCTGGCTCATGTGACGTGAACATGGCTACCTTATGCATGCATTATCACTACACTACATGGAGACATATCTCATGTGAACAAGGGAGACAACAAACATAGACTATTATATGTGCGAATGGGTTAGCACAAACTTAGCTGTTGGTGAACGGAGATGCAGATCACTAATTCATGTCTTTGCGCCACAGCCCATGTTCTGCGTTCACTCCAATGAGACAAGTGAAATACATGTTTTTAAAGCCGTTTCATTTCCAGGCTATTTGCTACGATATTTACATGCCTTCTGTTTTCAATCCACGTCATTCGTTTATCGTTGCTTCAATCCTACCCACGTTATCTCCAGAGTTTGTATGATAAGTTTGTCAGTCAGTTTCAGCCTCTCCTCTAGCTCCTCTACACCCGTTAGAATTGGAGAAGACAAAGGGGGCCTCTGCATGGAAGAGCAGTACGATGTGCTCAATTATTTAGGCTAGCTCCAGAGTATAATGACGCCGCGAATACGGACACGCCGTTTATTATTATTGATTATCATTATTATTATTAGGAGGCCCCTCATTGGTCGAGGCCCCTGGGCTGAAGCCCAGGTAAGCCCCTGCATTAAGGCGCCAGTGCTGCGATGCATTCATCCCCCAGTTCCATGCGCCAGTTTCATGGGCTTTTATGACAAAACCGTGACTGTGGTAGTTAACAAACTACATCCTAATAGAAAACTGTTAGCTTTCCTGGTATCAAATGACAAATGGTATCAGTTAAGCCTATAACACAACATAAATTGTGCTGGCGACCCAAATAAAATCTCCTGCGACCCACCCGTGGGTCGTGACCCAGACTTTAGGAAACACTGCCTTATCACATCTTGGTGTTAGGAGGGGCCGTTTTAATGTGGGTCAGTCGTCTAACTCTGGTAAGCAATTTTACATGCAATTTGACTTGAAAGAAACATCATCAAAGGCACGAAGAGCCTATATGCTAAACCCGACGAACCAGAAAGCAAACAGGAGCATGGGGATTATTTTCACTCTTCGAGTCGTATCCAGCGTACCATCTATAGCTAACTTCTATAATTTGGAGTTGGCTGGCCAAGATTGGCTTTGAAATGTCAAACGGCCCCTCCCTCTCTCCCTCCACCGCTGTTTAAACTAAGCAAAGGGGGCAGACGGAGCAAAATTAGCAAACTACGAGGGCCCCAGTGTCCTGCCTTTGAAATGTCATTCCTCACTAAAGTAATTCATTGCCCAGACTGCCTGCACTAGACTGTAGCTGCATAATTTGTGTCAAGGCACAAGGCCACAGAATATAATTTATAATAGATGCATTAAAAGAAAAAGTTAATGCCTTTTAATGGAATGTTGGTGAATTAAGCAGCATTATGTTGGACCAAGGACGGCTGACCACAAGTGTAGGTGGGATCTGATTGGTGGATAGATACAGTATGAACCCAGTGGCCAGTGAAAGAGAGTCTTGAGGAGATGACTAGGAAGAGGTGCCACAGTTCTGTTCCATTCAACGAAGAACACATATTCAGACTTACACTCACTCCCTCTCTCTCTCACATACACACACACACATACACACCACACACACACACACACACACACACACACACACACAGAGGCACAGACAAACATACACCAGACTATTACTGGAAAGCTCCATGGTAATCGTTCAGAATGAGGTCTGGCTGGAGCAACCTAGCATCCTCCTGATTGGAATCCCATATGGTGGTCTGTGGACAATTTACTGAACCCCCTGTTCTTTTTGGAATCCAAACTAATGGGTTTGAACAGTGTCTAAGCAAAGAGTTCAGCATTTCAAATATAGAGCCCCCCCCCACCACCACCACCCCTGTCCCAACCCTCTCTCCACTGACAATGTTATAACTTTGCCAGACTTCCAGGGTTATAGGAGTTGTTTTTTTCTCCAGTCTATCTGCAGAAACAGTGGAGCTCTCAGATGACTAACATGATCCTCTTTTTTTTCACATTTCATGTCTGGCTAAAAGATGACTGTTGGGCAGGCCGAAGCCGGGAGGGGGTGGGGGAGGAGGGGGGAGTCAGACGGCTTTGTCCTGTAAATCTCCTCTTTGAGCTTCCTCACTGGGCTTTTAACCTCAGGAACAATATCCGTGGCTGCACACAGGGACCATCCCAAGATGAGGCAGACAGGCCAAAAGAGGACTTCACAGCCTGTTTACTCCCCCCCACCCCCCGAGTAATGCCACCTTTGTGCTCCCCTAAAAAATAAAGTGTTCATTGGGTGCAGAATTTAATTGCTGCTCCTTTGAAGTTTGTTAGGAGTTTGCTTATGACAAGGAACACTTGAGAGTCATCTTAATAAGTCTGTTTTTGTTTTAAGTCTGTAATAAGTCTGTTTTATGAGCATCAGAGTATAAGCATACTCCAAAGTCGAAGTCAAAGTCGCATACTCAATCATTATAAAAAAAGTAAAATAGTGTACAGCTGATTAAAACTGTGTTTAATCTAACGCCTCTACTCACATTAATCACAACTTTACATAATTACTATGGTGATAGATTTACACCGTGTACTATTGCATTCCACCTCTGCGATCACTGTCAGTTGCATAATCCTCTTATTATAAAACATTGGGTTTTGCTAATGATGGACAGTCTCTCTCCTCGGTCTTCCCAGAAAACAGCCGTGGAATACCAGCGCTCTGTGGGCAAGCGATGAGGTCCCTTGAAAGGAGCTCATTCATGGGCTACGAGTGCCATGCCGGCAGTGCCAAGACAAGCAGTGCAGGAATGCCCTCATCTCCGAGCCAGCGGCCGAGTGAGTGAGCAAGAGAGTCAAACAGACAAACAGAGCTCTGGGGTCTGACAGAAACGAACAACAACAAACAACCACTGCAGAGCTGGGAACAACATGCTCCGTTGGGGTGGAATCTTTTTAAAAAATACTTCATAAGATAAACATAAATTGTGTGACAAACATGTTCTATGCACACGTGGCAAATAGTCTTTCCAGTACAGTTCTGTGGTGTTTTGTTTGTAGTACAATATTAGATTATATTATTTACAGAACTTCAAAGAAGTGACATTATTTTTGTTCCTTGACTTTTTTTTCCATTCGTGCATAGCCATTCTGACAAAATGTTCTCAAAAGTCCAAAATAGAACAGAGACGCAACCCCTTTTCCAATTAGACAACAACAACACAAACATAAATGACTAGGGATGTTAAATGCATATGGGTGAAGTCAGTCTCGAGTTTGTGAACTCAGCGAGGAATCTTCCATAAATGACTCATTCGTCCGCTACAGGGGACAGAAAATTAAACTAGAAAAGACCATTACCTAATAACCTCATCACAACCTGGAACTACATACATTTCTCACAAAACACCCATAGTGGTTGTGTTTGTGGCGTGTCAACACCAATTTCTTCCAATTACATCACATTTTATTGACTGTTTCATTGTGACCGTATGGTATTATTAACATGCCACATGTAGAAGTGTGTACATGTGCGATATAAAAATGCGTTTAAATCAAACATGTTGTGGTGAGGTTCCATAAAAGCAAGTCTCTTGGCAGCTAAGCATATACTGACTTAATGTGGAGCAACTATTAAGCAGAAGACTTGATATTTAAATTATAAAAATGAAAAAAAAAATGTTTGTCCCTCTTTACAAATATATTTTCCTTCCTTCCGGTACCCCCCCCCCACAACAATCGGTTTTACCTTGCTCGACTTGCTACAGCCAGCAGCTAACACGGCCAGGCAGCTACAGCGCTACACACTGGGGGCATGTCGTGAGCTCCCATGTACTGTATATGCCCCCAGAGTAGCTGCCTGGCCACATTAACTGCTGGCTGTAGCAACTCAAGCTAGGTAAAACCAATTGTTTTCGTTGACCTCAAGAAACTGAGAACTATGTGAAAACTCGCTGGATTTCTCCTTCAACTTGAAAGTTTAGGTAATGCCACTGCAATGAATGCTGCTGCAGAAAATGTTAACAATAGCTGACGTTACTTCATACACTCCCAATCAACTGTCTACACAGCTACAGTATTTTGCTTTGTGTGACTCTGCATGCTGTGTTGGTGTAATTATAACAATTAAAAAAGTACAGAAAGCTCATAGCTGCCCAGTGGTAGTACTGCCTTAAGGCCCCTGATACATTTGAGTGGATTACTCAGATTTTACCAACCCTGTTTGCGAATAGTGTCCATGAAAAATTGCTTCCTGAGAGAAATCAGTCACTGGCTTAGCAAACACTCCCTGACAAAAGGAGGAGACGTTTGCCAGACGACTGCGGTGCCCTGACCCAGTAACAACAAGTCCAACTTGGCACATCATCCCACAAGGCTACAAATCAGTTCCAGCCCCCCAACCTTCTCCCCTCTTAATTTCTGACCACCCCTATGGGCATCCTCAATGCCGGACTCAGAAACAGGATCAAAACCCACAATCCTTTGCGGCGGGGGTAAACATTTGGCCCCTTCAAGTTGTCCATGTTTGACCAGGTGTAAGCTTAATGTTATGGTGAACCAGGGAAGGGAGCGTGTAAGCAGGATTCGAGTGAGGCGGAAACCTCATTTCCTTTCATTTATTTGGCTAATTTGCCCCATTCTTGAAAAGAGAGGAAGCCATGTACCTAAACAGCAATTATCCATCTTTCATTGGCTGTTCTGACAGGCAGTTCTGAGGCGATTAAACAGGAATGTCAGCCTCTCTCCATGCTTTGGCGAGTGGTTGCATTCCTCCCTTAATTGGTTTCCTGAGAAACGCTTTGAACGATCGGGAATGGTGTTGGTCAAAAGGACTTTTGTTTGTTTCATTCGGCGCCAACGAAAATGTTACCTAAACTCATAGCGCGACCACGGAGATGTGACTTAACTGTTTTTCTTTCACTCACTCACTTCTTTTCACGCTTTCTCTCCACACAGGTGTTGCTTAGCGTGATAGCTGAACGTTTAAGTCCCAAGTCCTTGGCCAATTTTCTCCTCACATTTCAAACCAACCAAGCGTGTTGGTTTTTAATTTGAATATTAAAAAGCCAAACTTAGTATACGTCTTGTAAATATGTGGTTTCGCCGTTCCCTGTGAAAGTCTCCAGGTTTTCCAACTGGACCAAAGGATTTTCAGGGGCGCCATTTTATTTGAAAAGTGGTCACGAACTGACCTTGGCAGACGTGTATTCGCCTCTCAGATGGTTACTGGTGTTTGAACAGAGAGGTATGTCAGAGCAATTTTTATTTCATGGATTATTTGATGGGTTAGTTTGGCCACTTCAGTTTGCTTTACAGAACCTTCAAAGGATGCTCTGACTATTTGGAATAACTCTGGCCCTTAGCTCGCTGCCATTGAAGGAATCTGACAACTGCATGGTTTACAGCCTAGCAGGTTATTGATAGAGCCCACCAAGATCTCAACTATTTAAAGACAAAATAAAAACATTTTAAAGCCATCAAAAATGTACCTAAAGATTCACCAAAGGGTTTTTCGTGTTGGCTCTTCTGAATTGGCTTAAATGGCTAAAATTCTTTTGCCTAAATAAAGATACCCGCGGTTATTGCAGAAGGGATTCACCAACTAGGCCACATTCTCTCTCTCTCTCTCTTTCCAGCCACCACAGACGTTCAGTTCATCTCACACACTGTTAACACCTGAGGAAACTGGCACATTGTGTTCAGTTCAACTGAGGCACCACGGGGAGGAGGCCTTCAGGAGGCTGACGCTCCATGACGACACCACCCCCGTACCTTTCCTGGCACGGCTGGCAGTGGTGACCTAACATCGCCCACGTCGACAAGGTGAGTGCCCGGGAAGAAGTACATCATCTTCACAAAAGGGGTGATTCTGTCCCAGGGTGTGCACCAGATGGTCTTGGTGTGACCCAACCCGAAGAGAAGAAGGGGGAAAAAGTCATACCACCATTCAGCCGTTTGTGAAGTCAGGATTTCTCTGGGCCTGGATGCCAGAGGGACGGGGGTACAGTTTGTGGAGGAACTTGTAGAATAATCTCACACGTCAACTCAGAATCCTCCCTAATGTATGGCAGACTTGTGCAAACTTTTGGATTTTCGTAAAATAAAAATAACAATTGGCAAAAATACTGTACACAAGAATGCCATTATTAAATGATGTGTGAAAGCATAGAAATAGCAGGTCTGTGAGAAGGGAATCAAAATGTGTAGAATACCCACCATACGTATATATATATATATATATATATATATATATATATGTGTGTGTGTGTGTGTCGACTTCTTTATTTGTTGTGAGACTAAAAATGTATCTAAAACCTTATCAATCTAGTCAAATAGTCTGGTGTTGAGTGACTGTATGAGCATGAAACTGGTGAGCTGAATTCATGCACCATGACCCTTTCTGGCTGTCAAACTCCAAGGATCTACACCTACCATTGTTGAGGTATTGTACAGACCTCCTAAACCATCAAGTGTGTTTTTTCTGAACTTTCAACTGTCTTCACTGAACTTAATGCAATGTCTCCTAACATTATTTTGGTGGGTGACTTTAATTTACACCTGGATAATTCTACTAAAACATGCACAAAAGACTTTATGGACATGCTTGATTGCTTTGACATCACCCAATACATTGACTTTCCAACTCACAACAAAGGCCATATTTTAGATCTGGTCTGTTGTTCTGGTATAACACCTACCAATTTCAGTACTGCTGAATTACCCATATCAGACCACAAAGTTGTGCTATTTGACACCTATCTGTCCATCAGGAAATCCAAAGTTCAGCATGTCATGTCATATCGCAACATAAAAAAGGTAGTGCCAGAGGAACTTACTTCACTAGTTACCTCCTATCCTTGCCCTTCTCCCAATGCTTCAGTAGTGGATCTGGTTGGCAATTACAACAACTGCATGTCTGCAGCACTCAACAGTCTTGCCCCCTTAAAGACACGGACCGTTTCGTTTGTGCACTCCGCACCTTGGTTCACTCCTGAACTACGCCAAATGAAGTCAATGGGTCGGCGCCTGGAGCGACTATCAAAAAAGCCTGGTCTTGCTGTCCACCAAGGGATGTACTCGGAGCACATTCTTCAGTACAAAAAAGCACTCTCTGCTGCAAAGAGCTCATACTATGCAAGGATCATCAATGAGGGAGAAGGAAACACCAGGGCTCTCTTTTCCACTGTGAATGGCCTCCTCAAGCCACCTGATAGTACCATCTATGAGAATGCATCTGTTGAATGCTGCTCAGCCTTCTTGAACTTTTTTCACACAAAAATTGAGGCAATTCATCAGCAATTGAAGTGTTCAATTACTAAGCTGAAACAACCATGCTCCTTGATTGAGTTGGGCTCACCTACAATAAATGCACTCAGTGAATTCAGTCTCCCTGCTGAAAGTTACATCTCTGGTCTCATCACCAAGTGCAACTCCTCCACCTGTCAGTTGAACCCTGTCCCGACAAGCCTGGTCAAGATGTGCCTACCATCCATCATCCCAATGATAACATCAATAATTAACACCTCGCTCATCACTGGTCAAATCCCTCCTTCATTGCTATTGTCAAACCAACCCTGAAAAAACCTGAGCTGAACCATGTTGACCCTTAACAACTACCGACCCATCTCCAATTTACCATTCATTTCAAAAATTATGAAGAGGGTGGTGGCATCTCAAGTCCAGGATCATTTGAAGGACAATGATCTGTTTGAGCCATTTTAGCCTGGATTTCGACCAAAGCACAGCACAGAGACTGCCTTGGTGAAGGTAACAAATGACCTCCTCCGCACAGCTGATGCTGGACTCATTTCCATCCTAATCTTCCTTGACCTGAGTGCAGCTTTTAACACCATATCCCATCAGCTGCTTCTGGAGCATCTTACCAGCATTGGAGTGCAGGGCAGTGTTCATCAATGGTTCACCTCCTATCTCTCTGGCAGGACACAGCTTGTCCAGATTTTGGACCACAAGTCGGAGAGTGCTGCTGTCACGAAGGGAGTGCCACAGGGGTCTGTTCTGGGGCCCCTGCTCTTCATCATCTACCTCCTCCCACTGGGAAATATCCTGAGGCAACATGGTGTTCAGTTTCACTTTCAATGCTGATGACACCCAGCTTTATATGTCCACCAAACCGACTGCCTCCCTTTCTCCTGCTGCGATGACTGCCTGTCTGCATGATATAAATCTGTGGATGACTAACAACTACCTAAAACTGAACAGTAACAAGACTATTACTTGTTGTTGGCTCAAAAACAACGCTGGCAAAGATGGAAAACAGACTCTCCCTATCTGTAGATGGCTCCAACATTGCCTGCTCCACTAAGGTGAAGAGTCTTGGTGTTATACTAGACAGCACACTTTCATTCACTGCCCATATTAACAGTGTGTCTCGCAGCGCCTTTTTCCATCTGCGCAACATCGCAAGACTGCGCCCCTCCCTCAATCAGCAGAGTGCAGAAGTACTTGTAAACGCCTATGTTACATCCCGCATTGATTACTGCAACTCCATCTTCTCTAGCATTCCACAGAAATCACTCCACCACCTCCAAATAGTTTAGAACCCTGCAGCCAGGATAGTAACAGGCACAAAGTCCACAAGCCACATAACACCTGTACTGTTGCAGCTACACTGGTTACCAGTTACCCAGAGAGTCCAGTTTAAGATCCTACTGTTGACATATAAAGCCCTGCATAACCTTGCTCCCAATTATATCACCGACCTCTTGGAGATCTACACCCCTTCCCGCTCGCTGCGATCCTCATCAGCTGGTCTGCTCAAGGTGCCTAAGATGAACCTTAGCACCATGGGAGAGATATATATATATAATTTGTCTCCTTTTTTTGATATATTTTTTTCTTCTATTTGTTTTATCTGTGAAGCGACCTTGGGTGTCCTGAAAGGCGTTTTTAATTAAAATGTATTATTATTATTATTATTATTATTATTATTATTATTATTATTATTAAAGGTGCTCTAAGCAATGCTGGGTAACGTCACTTCTGTTGACGTTCAAACAAAACAGAAAGCTAGCTCGCTACTTCCTCCCCCTCCCTCCCGTGCAATTGAAACTCTCTTACTGTAAATGCGCATCTGATTTGCTGTAACAGTTTGTTATGTTTTTATGGGTGAAGTTTGCCCAAGTTGTTTTGTGGCTGTTTTTGGAGCCTGGGTTGACCACAGAGATAGCGTTTTTTTTACAGTGTATTCAGGACACAGGCAGCTAGCGAATGGTGAGGTGATGTTTGCTGTAAGTGACACAAAATGTTTTAGCCTAAAAAACGTATGACATCGCTTAGAGCACCTTTAACATGTATAATCCCTTAAGGCGGGGATCACATCAGCCAGCGGCAAGCAGCAGCAGCAAGCGTAACACAACGCTCAGACCATAATAAGTTTTATCTCGTTCCTAAGCAACACAAATGGTTTGTCAATTGAATACGCTCGCGTTGCGCTTTGAAAGTTGAACCAAGTTCAACGCTCAGCTTGTTCAATGCTAGCGTTACGCCAGCGTTGCCACGTTCCGCTGCTGAACCATAGAGAACAATTGAAACCTGACGCTTGCCGCTGGCTAATGTCTAAAACTTCACGTGCTCCTGATTTTTCTGTCCATTGTTGCCACAAATATGAACGTTTAATGGTGTTTCATTCAACGCAACACAAGAACACTGTGCATTAGTCTCACAATAATGCATCCTTATCAGGTCAGAACACTTGTTTTGTTTGTGTTGGTGTCTACCAGAGTTCTTATCAGCCCGGATACACTGGCAGTGTCTCTGCAGCGTGTTACTGCTGCACACAGTAACCATATAAACATGAAACTTTCTTTCATATTAGGAATTATTATTCATGTTTATCCAGTACAATTCACATTTCATATAATGTTTCACATAATATTAAAGAAAACAGATTACATATTTGCAAAAAACACAGTGTCACTGTTGTAAAATGCAATAGCAAATCTACTGTAAATACATTTCTTCAACTATAAGACTGATGGATATTTATGAAAACTGTGTCTGTTATACAAATACCCTACTTAGCTAACACATTTGGGTGTTGTTCCCGTTAGGAAACTCTGCCATCCCCATGATTTTTTTTTTCTGCTTGGAGTTTCCCTGAGACCTACAATGCTGAGGATGGTGTTATTCGAGGGGACCAGCAAAGACCTGAGGTTTAGCAGAGCCATACCTTTTATCAAAGCTACCATGGTGACAACACAATTACATCATGCTCCCGACAACCCAAATCTTCACGCTCTGTTTGCTTTTTCTGGGCGGCAAAGTAGTTCAAAATTCGTCCTATCAGCAGCAGACAGAAAGGTATATTTCCACCCCGACCACACTCTCAGATTTGTAGACCTACTTCTTGCACGAATGTTTCATTATTATTCTTTTGATATATCTACAAGCTGATTTCGTTACTTCAGGCCATCTGGATGTCTTTGATTTGCAGGCCACTAATCTTTTTTCAGCGCTGAGTCAGGAGAGGTGTGATCATGGGGAGCCATACGAGGCCTTGAGGAGCGCTGGGAAAAAGTGTGTGTGTGTGTGTGTGTGTGTGTGTGTGTGTGTGTGTGTGTTGAGGGTGTTAACTGAGACTTTTAATGCAAACCTGCAGTGCGGTCACTTAGCCTTGGTTAATCAACAGACGTTTTCGGAACAGTTTCTTTTTTAATGCGATGAAAGACTAATCAGCAGATATCAAGACTTGGTGGGAAAGTACCACTGATCTCTCTAAAATCCCTCCAGCCTATGTGATACCTTTGCTTTGCTGGTCCCCCAAAGGGAAAAAAACAATGTAGTCATGCTAGTCTAAGGTAGAGCCAAGAGCTAACTGGAATTGGAATCCAAGCACTTATTCGATTAGTGTGACCTGCAAATAGTTTATGCTGCTACCCAGAAGAAGCACAACCTGAATAGCTTGTTCCAATCCTTTGATTGTGATATTAGTTTGGTTAAACATCGACAAAGGTCTAACCAAAGCAGACTTAAAACCTCAAAAGAATGTGTCTCTTTCATTTTTTTTATTTTTGTGTGAAGTACTGTACGTTCTCGGCCTTACTCATTTCAGTCATTCCTTTTGGCTCCTGGAGTGAAACCGAGGCTGCTTGAGGTTTCTGGAGCGATGGGAGGTTTTCCCATCAGGCTCCACATAAGCTTTCATTTACCAGTATTGGTGATTTTAGTGCTCCACCACGCTTGCAAATTTCAATGAAAACAACTATCGATGGGCACAAATAAATTAAGCACGCTCCGGCTCCGCACAACCCAACACAGAACCAGCTGAGTTACCACAAGGCCGTGGTTTATTTGTGCTGTACTGTGCAATTGGTGAGTATGACTTTTGTGGTTTTAGGTGGTTCTTTATCCATTTTTTTCCCATGGCCACCAGAAACACATTCCTCTGTGTACTCCACCCAACCTGTCCAGTTTAGGTTGTTTATATATAAGAAATATTCAACTAGCCCTCCCTCTGCACAATACCCAGAGATCAGCACACCTTATTTTATGGTCATCATCAACGTGCCTGGCTGGTGTGTGGAAAAGTGAGAGGCATAATAGGTGGCTTTCCATAATTCACTCATTACTATTTTAATGCCAGCGAGCGCATTAATATGTGCAAAGTGTTACCAGGCCTGAAGGTGTCTGCACACAAGTGCCGGCCAGACCACTGGGCCTTATTAAGGCCTGCATGGATGCATGAGAGGTCTACCCCAGCAAGCAGACTAAACACAGGGAAAGATGTCGAGCCAGACAAGGATTTCCACCATTCCAGTGTGGAAATGTGAAAGGGGAACTCTCAATGCATGAACTGTTTTGTGGATTTTTAGATTGTGTTATTTCCCCCCCCCCCCTAATGTCCCCAGACCCTGAAACCATGTGTTAGATGATCTTCCATTTGAGTTTCAGATCATTGCTTTCCGATCATAGTTTTCCACTTCGGACTTTCATTATACAGTTTGACCATTTACAGTGGAGTCAGTCAATCTGAAGCGTTTTTCAAACTACTTTTCCGGCCTGCTGGAGTCATCTAAGAATCCATATGTGAAAAAAAACAAAACCTTTCTAAAATGTCCATGCACGCACAGGGCAATAACACAAGCCTTTTTTCCATTCAGTCCCAGTATAGAATATGGAATTCTAGCTAAGACTAAGGGATCTGCCTCTCCACATCATTAACCTTATTATCGCTAGATATTTATATTACGCTGTTATGATGGCCTTTTGCCATATACATAAGCTCATGTTATATTGTTAGAAATAAACTGCTCATTAACACCCACCTCTGCTGCAGAAAATAAAAATGACAATGTTGCAAGTAAGTCAAATATCAGCCAAGAGTATACCCTACAACAACAGCGGTGAGGAACAGATGGGAAAGCAATGGAAAATTTCATAACATCAACAGTGGGCCTACATAAAGCCCCAGCAAAGTTTCCACCGCCCACCTTTTCACGACCAGGGGGCCAGTGTCATCAGACTGGCAACAGGAAAGAAAAACCCAATTCTCTGTCAAAATAGTTGCATGTGACCTAGTTTCCAAAAGGGCACGTTCAGTCACACATGCATGCTTCCAAAGGTCAAACACAAGTGATGGACTATCTTCAAATTCCTGGGATTCACATAGCTGAAAGGGAGATGGTTCAACCACATGATTGGAAATATCCACCTAGCTCTATGTTGGTTAGTTTTCATGCCTAGGACAAAATGTTGGCATTATCCAAGTTTACTCTTTGAGAAAAAAAAATCCTCATAAATGCAGCTTGAGTTCTCACCGACTCCTTGCTGTAATTGTCACAATTTACATATTTCAGGTCAAATGACCCTTTGATGCAGATTGCAATCTGGTTTCTGTTATTTATACAAGATTTTAGATTGATGTCAAACTCAAAAATTGGCTTCATGGATCGTCTACATTTATTCAGGAACAGAATAAAAAAACACACATTCTCCAACATTCTTTGTTGGATTACAGAAACATTTGTTACATTCTCCAGGCAGTACTTGAAAGAAGGGGATCATGAATGAAATGTTTTATTTTTAAATCTGTCTGGAGGGATATCAGAGACCATCTGACTTTCTCATAGCCAGAGCCAAGAAGACACAAAAAGAACAGTGGGGCTCATCCAGCGAGTGGATTGAGTTTTTTTTCCACATTTTTCGATTATCGAAAATCATGTGACTCATTTCTCATCTGGATGAAAGGGACTAATTGGAACCATATGATCACACTCCGTATAGTTCACGCTCATCTCACGCATGGAGTTTGGAGCTTGGGGTGGATGTCATTTGAGGCTAAGGAGGTTTTGGCCACTCCTGGCTGTGATTCGTGTACTGACACGGTGCCAGGGACGTCTGGTCTGGTCAGAGACTCTGCTATCTGAGCATGGGATGGCATTTGTGTGGGTCGTTGTAAAGATCATAATGAAACCCAGGAAGACTTCTGTTTCATGTCATCAGCAGATCGAGGACTAGCTGTCCATCTCTCCCCCCTGTGACCTGCTCTGTTGTCAGGAAGGATTCTATAACGAACCAGCGAGACCACACCTGCACTGACACACACCATAAACTCTCCGGTTATTCCTAGCCTTGTTTCCATCTGTTGGTCTGTTAAAAAAAGGAACTGTGTTCCTCCCTCACACTCCCCCCCATCCCACCCCCGTCCCACTCAAATCCCTGTAGGTGAATCTCCTGCATGTCGTGTCCGAAAATAAACAGGTGGCTCGTGTGGTTGTAACCAGTTATAAAATGATCCCCAACAGGATGTGGCTTGTACCAGTTGTGGAAACATACTGGCGCCAACACCAATGGCCGCCATCCTCAGAACAATTGTGTGAAAATGATGAGCATGACACTCTTTTGGTCTATTTTTAAACCCCCAACGGCAGTAATATCCATGGACTAAATGGTCATGCCGTGTTGCTGACCCTAACTCAAGTCCTGCCCTAAAACTTAGGCATCTACTTATCTACATTTCATAATGCATTATGCTAAGCATTTCACCATGATTGAATGTGAAGTGTGTATTGAGTTACTACAAAGGTTAAATCATTTCAGAGCCTAAAATATTCTGGACACAGTAGACTGTGTGTGCGTGCGTGCGTGCGTGCGTGTGTGTGTGTGTGTGTAAAGGGACTGTTAGGGGGGTTAATGGGTTTCACAGACACTATCCAGGATCCAGTGCCTCATTGTTTGATGTTGTGAATGGTCCACTGAGAAGCATCTGTCTGAGAGTGATTCACTTGTGGAGTCTACATTTCCACAAAAGGGAAAACAAATGGTGAACGGCTGTCACCTGTCTGTAGCAGACTTTCACTCCCTCTCTCCCTCTGTGTATCCCTCGTTCAGTCTGCTGGGCTCAACAATAGGAGCCCTGTTTCGGCCTGTGCAGGACTCAGACTATCACCGCGTGGACGTGGACAGCCTCTTTTATATTCCTGAGAGCAGTGACCGCTCAGCATGTGGCTTGGCTTCTCATAAGGCGGGAGTCATGCTATAAGCGAAACGGACACCGTGGCTCTCCGAGGTGGCTTTAAAAACAAAAGCCACACGAATGTTCTGGGGGGGGGGTCTTAGAGGGGTAAAAGGGGAGGTGATGGCTGGGGGGGGGATTTCCTCTTAAGCAGCCATAAATTTAATCAGTTGGACTCGGGATGAGAGTTATGTAACTTTTGCGTGTCACTGGGTATAGTAAAAAAAGAGGGCCATGTGTTTTTTTTTTTTAAAGGTTAGCACTCTATGCATGCATTGGTGTTAAGCTGGTCTTTTTGTCTTTTCTTTTTTTTAAAGCACAACATATCATTAGTAACTGGGAGCCTACAATTTAGCCCACACATGTACTGTAACATTAGGTGTCTGCGTCTGTGTGCCCAAATGATGATGAAGATGACAGACACCTGTATTTCAGAAGCAGCTTGTCTCTCCAAGGCCTCCTGAGTCATGACTTCACCTGGCTATCACAAGCTTGTATAATAAAAGCCTCACAGGTCTCGTTTCGACGTCCAATGAGTTGCGTAGGAAGGCATGCTGCACACACTCAGCCCCCTGATTTCACAAAACCAACATGGAGATCTCAACAGACACCCTGCCCCCCCAAAAAAAAAACTAACCAACAGAACCCCCTTATAATGTCTCTGGCCTGGAATGAGATTTCACGGCCAGTCGAGTCAGTGAGCGACGCACTGCTGCGGGAGTCATTTCACATTGCTGACCACAAAACACCGAGCTCAGAGCAGTTCATTAGCAACAGAGGGAGGCTCGATTTGCTGATTAATGTAATCTGGGTGTTCTTGCCAGGATTAGGTAATGGCTGTGTAATAGAGCGTATTATGAGGACAGCATGGGTACACAAGCGGGACCATTGCCCAACAATGCATGAGGAGGCCCCAAGAAGCTTGTTACATAGCAGTGTGTCAAATTAAACAGTTAGCTTAGTTAAACAAGTACATTAAAAGTCTCTCAAATCCATTTATTCATAGATGCCAACTACTGCACATCACTTTAAGGAGAGCACCCCCATACTTATGACCAATCTTGTATATTTTGGCAGTGAACACAATGTATTTGAATGAGAGAGAGAGAGAGAGAGAGAGAGAGAGAGACAGACAGACAGAGAGAGCGAGAGAGATTTTGGAAAAAACATACTTATCGGTTGTGATCGTTATTTATTACCCCCAACTTCATTTTGTCCCTGAATGTTTGCCCCTCCCCTGCCACAGCTTACTCTCCCGTCATCTACAGCCTGGGCTATTTTATTCACAACCCTTCTCAATAGGCTACAGTGGGACTAGCAGCAGGAAGGCTTACACGATAGGTGTGCATATCATTTATCGAGAGCTCTATAAGAGTAGTAGCCTACTTACTGTTCATTACAGCCAACAGCCCATAATATCCTAGGTGTGCTGTATCTGCTCGTGTGACTTTCCCTTCACCCTACTCATGTAGCACAGCGGTAACCATAGGGAATAAATGGTGTGGGCTGAGACAGGCACAAGATGGGCACAAGCATGGCGTGTGAAAGTCACAGTGACGTCATGTGTCAACAACTGGACTGCACTGTCAATAATATACAGTATATTACAAAGATTAAACAGATTCCCACATGAAAAATCAGAACCATGATATTGTGCAAAACAAGGCTAAGAGAAACATTTTATTTTCCTTGACATATGTGTGACTATATCCAATCAACCTTTCCCTAAAAATGTTTTCCCAGGGAAATTGCAGCTTAAAAAATGAGCAAAGTTTGACTTTTGCATGTCCCAGGTGTCTGCCTCACACATACAGAACTGCCTTATCTTAAATAGCGCCACAGCATGGCATTGCTCAGACAAGCCTCTAATGGTGTGAAAAGTAAACTAATTCACCTGTTTTCTTTCGCCCCACACAGGGAGAGGCCACAAGCACACTGCACGCTTAAAAGAAACACAGGGGACCAATAGCAGTCGGCGGGGCCGCTGCGTCCGTAAATGCACCATTCAATTAAGCCATCGCTGTAATTAGCTGACTTTCAGCGTGGCCTCTGTTGGCCTGGCGCTCCGGGTATACTGGGCTGATTGTGGCGGTAGGAAGGGGTGGTACACTAGGGGCCTGTTCACTGGTCTCTCACCCCCATCTCACCTCCCACTCACCACCCCCAGCAGGGCCAGTGAATGTGGTGGCCATGACTTGCATTCCAACACCTCATGCCTCTGGATATCAACCCCCTCTCTGCCCCCCCCCCCCCCCCCCCCCAAAAAATCCTACTCTCCCCTGCCTTGCCTCACCAATGCCAACTAAACTCCTAAGGTGTGAACTGCCCCCCTCCATCCCCAAGGTGTTTCACTCAGACAGGGGAGCCTCCACTAATGTACTGCGCTCAGACCACCACCCATCAACCACCCAGCTCCAGCCCTTACTGCGGCTAACCCTCCGAGGAATGTCCAAGGTCACGGTGGCCCCTCTCATACCCACCTGAGGCCCCCGACTCGGGAGATTGCTTGCTTGCTTGACTTCATACTGAATTACAAGGACCTTTACACAAGGGGTTCTCCCACACAGCGTCTCACACATAAATCAGCCTTCCGAAACTGCACTGTGGAACTTTTGACCCTGGGCTTTTGTTTTTTTTAAACGCATAAAAGAACCAATGAGGTTTAACCCGTAAATGTAAATCACACAGAGCCAAATTCATTGATTTCAATACAAGTCTTGTCCTGTTGTCATGAAACAATTTGATTAGTTCTTCATCACAGAACAGCATTACATCACAGACCACTGGCATTAACAGAACTGGAATCCAACCATCAACAGAATTGAGATAACTTTGCTCAACTTCAGAGTTCATCTAGTATATTTGGTCCAGCCCATGTGGTTATCCACTCACACAAAAGAAAAAAGTCCAGTTTTCAGATGGTGTCTACAGGGACGTTTATGGGTGACTTGTGTACTGTAAACGGGATTCTGAAGTTGGTCGTCTATAGAGCAGGGTCCCAGCGACAGTACAGGGCACCTAATGACGTTTCAAGTGACGACAGCTCTACCGTTTATGTGTTTACTCTCCAAACGCCCCTTTCACAGACCGTGTTGACTTATCTCACCATAAACCTGCGAGCCTCCACAAAGTGATGGGAACCTTCAGGAGACTGTTGGTTGGGTTTAGGTCCTGCGGGGTAGGGTGGGGTTGAGGTTAGTGGTGGGATACGGTAGAAGAATGGGGGGAGGGGGGGCTGTCTCCAAACAAGCATAGATGTAGACAGATGGTGTTGGGGGCGATGTGGGAGCATTTTTGGATGCTAGTGATGGAGCTGTTGGGTGGGTGGTGGGGGGGTTGTGTAGTGACTGTAGTCTGACTCACGGCAGCATATCTGGTGGGTCTGGTTCACTGAATACTAACAGAGTCCCACAGCAGGCTCCTTGAAGGCTCAACAGTGGTGTCTGGTGTCCCAGACCCACTCCCCTCCACAAGATGGGTTCTCTACCTAGCAAATACTGACAAATTGTTCGGTCAGTCCTCTTCATTGCTGTGGCCATTTGTGATCAGCAACATATCCAAACAAAATGCAAACTCTTGATGAGGGCACCAAATGAGGGCAACAAATACCAACAAGTGCTTTGGTATTGTAGCAGAATGAAGTGGTGCAGTGCCCACTTTTCATTCAAGCACAGGTGGCTGCATCGTGAGTGGCTCTCGGTAGCCAGATATGGGCCAATCAGTACAACAGTGCCTCTATTTAAATTCAAGGACCCTCATTGTGTTATGCCAGACGTCAAAGGCCCGCCCCTTTTTACCGCCCTGACAATTGCCATCGCCGCAGGTATGATCACGCTTCCTGTGCTATTTTACTGGTAAAGTCTTTTTATATTTTTACTCACACTTAGTGCTTTGTCGTAGAGTCTCCCCCTCCCTGTGCGGCATTGGCCTCCGGCTGGCTGGATGTGCGTCCAGTGCAGTCCCCGGGTATGTTATATCCATTTGTACGAAGTGAAGTACTCAAGTAGTTCCCGTTTTAAGTGAGTATTTTGTGTGTTCCAGGGATCACCTATGTAGCAGGGGAGCGGCTGTCAATTGGCTACATTCATTGATAAGTACTCTGCTGCTTTGCCTACATAATTTTTAGCCTACGACTTCATGTGCCCGTCTAATCAGCACCACTGGTCCCGCGGTTAACGTGGCCTGCAGCTAGCTTGTCGTAGCCTACATAGTGGGATTACGCATAGAGGCCTTGGACTAGAAAGCCGCTGGAACTGATTCGGGTGCTATATCGCTCGTTAGGAAGGAATGGGTGCTTGACGAACGGACCCCATTTTATTGATTGTTTTTCTCTGTTCTGCGTTGCATCCTGTTATTGTCTGTGTTGTTTGTAGCCTACGTTTGTCTGTCTGTTTCTTTGTTTCTTATACACTTGACTGGAGGCCGTTTCCCCTAGTGCTGTTGATCGCCAAAGTGTTGACCTTTGTTTTGTGATTTGTCTTTCTGTTTGCACTAAACTTTGTTAATTTGTTTTGTCCTCACTAAGGGGAGGCTGTGAAGCTGCGGATCCTTAGTGTGACTGTTTGTTTTATTGGTTGTTGTTTGATTTACTTTGTTACACTTTATGTGAGCTGTCTGTAATCCTTGTCCGTCCCCTCTGATTAGGTGCTGAGAGCCGAAAGTGGGAGCAGTTCCTGGTGGTGATGGGTTCCCATCTTTGTGTGCTGTGACATTTGTCTCTCTCACTGAGTGTATCATTGCCGCATGTGTGTGTGTGTGTGTGTGTGTGTGTGTGTGACCAAGCACGTGTGATTGGGTGCCTCCTTCGGATACTTATTATTAGCCACTGCCCTCCCACCGGTAAGCCTCAGCCCTCTTCCTGTTTTATGTGTATGTGAATTTACAGTGTAAAAATAAACTAGATGTACCGCAGAGCGGTACAAAATATGACCGCCGCCCAGTCCAGCACATGTTTTCCAAAAATAAGTCACGCTGAAAGGCATATATGATTTTAACTGTCTCACTGAATTGCATTATGCACACTCAATTCTCACGGGTATCTGCTAGACAACAAGTACCAAAACATGATTAGTTCATAGATTTCACATGTAATATACATTTTATACAACCCCACCCCCATCTTGCCTGCTCATAATTCTGAGAAATTCTTGAATTGTGTGCATGTGTGCGTGTACATGTTTATGTTTATGTGTGTGTGGGTGGGTGTGTGTGTGTGCATGTGCATGTGCTTGTGTGTTTGCCTGTTTATGTGCCTGTGCCTGTGTGTGTGCATGTGCATGCATGCGTATATATGTCTACTGTGTGAGTATGTGTCATACGTAGGATTACTATGAATGTATGTGTGTGCGTGTGCATCTGTTTATGCACATGTGTGCATATGGAATGGGTTTACATGACCCCTGGAGGCAAACGTACGCAAAAAATTGGTCATCCTAGGCCAAGATATTCACAGAAAACTGTGTCTGCCCTACCCTCCTTTCGTGGGGTCCAGTCCAGCGGGGGGGCTACAGATCAAAACGAAAAAAGGAGGTTCCATGCTATCCATGTGGGGTTACATGCCCACCAAGTTTCGTGTATCCCGGTCTTACAGTGTCCTGGGAATCCTTGACGGAAATTTGGACATGCGAAAAAGAAAAAAAAAAGAAAAAAAAATCTGACTAAACCTATATGACCGCCGCTTCGCTGCGCGGCGTTCATAATAATTGTTTTTATGGAACCATGTCTCTGTCAGTTCTACGAACCTGAGTGCCCTACTGGGTTAAGGATATTAATCTCTGAATTATATCTTTGGGTGAAAGTCCCATCGTGGCGTAGTCAGCTATTGTGTAAAATCCCTACCACTTGCCACATTATGAACTACCAACCAACACCCCCCCCCCCACACACACACACACACACACATACTTTCCCAAGCCCCAACCCTCGGTTTGGAGTCCCACCTCAGGCCGTCTGCAGCGTCCCTCCCCACCAGGGTTACACACTCTGTCCTGCCAGCGGTAAAAAGAGAAAAGGGACTTGGCTGGTTGGCCGGCAGGCCGCGGGAGCCTTCTAGTTGCAGCTCCGAGAGAAAAACGAGACTTTGGAAATAAAACCAGACAGACCCAAGTGCCTTAATTGGTCACAGTGGGCTCAGAGGAGAAAGACATAACAAAAAAAAACAGAACATACTGGGTGGGTATGATCAAATCAATAAGAAAGAGAAAGAGAGAGAGAGTGTGTGTGTGTGTGAGAGAGAGAGAGTGAAATAAGCTTTTAATTTTATGTTGAGGTTCCAGACATTAAAAACACAGGTTGGCCAGGAGAGGCTAATTGTAAACGTGTGTATTGGAGCCTTCCCATTTCATTCCACATTTTTCTGAGGGAGCACTCAAACATGCCCCCCCCCCCCCCTTCAACACACAAACACACACACACAAGCTAGCCTAAAGGATTTATGAATTCATCCTGTCATTCATCGAGTCTCTAATTTCTATGAAACTGATTTGTGATTTGCTGTTCACCAGCAGCCATAATTGATGCATGTGTTTTTAGCACATTCTTTTGCATATTGCATATATCTTCCTAAAGTATGAATAAAGCTGTGACAGAATTTTGTGAGCTAATGGTGTACAGAAAGATAGATAGAGAGAGAACGAGAGAGGGAGAGAGAGAGAGAAAGAGACTGCCTTTTTAAAAACTTCAAATGTGCAGATATGGTGTGATTTATAAGTCCTTGCAGGGTGTGTATCACTTTTTAACAGATTGCGCAGTGCAGTGCAACGACCGCATGTTTATCCAGGTGTGGAGTATTTTGTGCGGGACAGCCCATAGGTGGCATTTCCTCCTCTTACGGGAACTGTGTGTTCACGGTCCACCCATGTTCGCGCCAGACGGCAATTATGACAGACCGGGGCTGCATTCGCCTGCTCTGCTCGCTGGCACGCAGTTTAACGCGGGGTCAGAGTCGAGATACGACACCCACAAAGCGCCTTTGCCTGTGCCGAGACCTCCTTTTTTTTGGCCCGCACTTTCATCTACAAAACACCTGTCCTTTCGTGTCCGCACACCCGCGAGCTCAAACACTATTTGCCCACTGCGCTCGTCTTCCGCGGAGCTTTGGTTTTCATGGGGAGAGATGTGAGAGGAAACAGATGTGCTGCATAATTAAGAAGGCATGTCTGTGAAAAAATATGGTAGTTCAGTAGATCAAGCAGAAAAAAAGGAAAGTCAGGCGAGCCATTAGACACGCACACAAAAAAAAGATTGCTACTCAAGCCATTGCATATTTGCATGGTACAAAAGACTTGTAAAGAGACTTAGAAAGTCTGTACATTGTTGATGTGCACTGCATTATTTCAAGACTCTGCAAGACCTCATCACCAGTTGGAAGCAATACTGTGTAGCCCTGCCTGGGGAAATTTCACAATGGAAATGTACTATTTTGAGTATGTTACAGTATGTATTTTCTGTTCTATAAGATAGGCCTACATCTCATGACAGACATGTACATCCTATGAAACTTTGCATAGCATAGCCACTGGAATGTGTCCTGTAATGATATTGTTGCATATTCTCAAATTCATCTAAACTACCTTCAGTAGCAAGCACTTATTCTTATCAAGCGATTGCACATGGATTGAGAGTGATAGCTGACCAAAGAGGAAAATCACAAACAGACCACAAATATTCCTGCCTTGTAGGTGAATGTGGATCTCAATTTAGCCATTTTTAAAATATACTAACCCCATTGCCTGGGCTTAGGCCAACAGGCACAACAGTCTGCAGCCATATGTTCTGAGGGCGAAGAGAAAAAACCAACACAAATGGCATCCAGCCCAACTTTAAGATAGGAGAACATAGAGAGGGTCTGACGAGAACAAGGGGGAGCCTGTTCATATTATAGCCATGCAGTTGTAAGGCTGTTGCTTTAAATCGTTTGTGCTTCTGTCTATTTGTTACTGTAAGTCCTATGCTATTACTTGCCTTACTACTTGCCTACTTGCCTTACAAAGAAAGGGATAGGCAGCTCAAAGAATACATGGCTCTTTTCCTATATCCTGTTGGAAAATAGTGGTGTGTATTGCACACCATTGGTGAAGGCAATAATAAACATCTGGAGATAAACTGAAAGAAAAAAAATATTAACTATGTTCAAGCCATGCAGAGATCTGCAGCAAGCAAATGGCCAAGAGAATATTAAGTAGATTACTGCCAGGAATATTTATAACACATAGATACAGTAGCTATGGCTAATTACAAGATAATTACAAGTTTGACCACCCCATACCTTCATCTTATGACAAGAGCTTGTTTGTAAGGTTGATGGTTGTTCCTAATACACTTTAGGATCTAATGCATGGCCTCAGGGGAACTTGCATTGTTTACGTGAAGATTGAGTAAATTCTAAGAAATGTTAAGAGCCCTGTGCCCTCAGAACAAATAGTCCTTAATCTACAGTGTTATACAACATGTAGGACTTTTGACAATGGCTGTGTAACAACATACAGTGAGTGACCTTGGCCTCCTTGGTCTTACTGCAACAGATGTAGATACAATGACAGGAGGACCTCCATCGAGTACCCACAGCTTGTGTGTTGGTTGTGCTTACATGGGGCACACATTTTGGTCACTCTGTGTGTGGCGTGATGACGCAGGGGTAAGCGGCACACGTGCAGGGGAAAGAGTCCGTGCGTGTGTGTGTGCATGTGTGTGGTCGCCCCGTGAGTGTGGCCGCATGGTGTTCACTTCACGTAGGTCTTTCTGTGGTTTGGGGAAATGAGGCCGAAAGGACCAACCAGGGGTTTGGCTCAAAGCACAGATAATTCATAAGGCAAAAATATCTAGGGACAAAACAACTCTCCCCTGCCACGAATCAAAGGACATGAGATGCTTTCTTTTTGCTTGGCTGCACTCTAAACAGCCCGACATGGCATTGTTCAGAGGGAGCCATTGTCCGTTTCCTCTCCACGGACATCGGTGCGTGGCGGAGCAGCAGGTGAGAAGAATCATGGAGGTCCAGCGCCTCAGGCCTCAGACAGAGCCTCAGTCACAGCCACAACCACACACGAATGTGGGAACTGGCAGAGATGATAACCAAAGTAAACTCCTGCATTTGTTTGGAGCAAGACAACTATGCCAGACCCCCCCACCACCCTCCACACGAGCCAGATTTCCAGTCTTGACTGCCCTTGGTTACTACACTTTGTTAAATATACCATCCACGTCCTCCCATCCCCACACCCCTTGGCCTTGACATGACAAAGGCCTTTCTCATCTCTGTGACGCACAGCTATAGGCATGCTCGACGGCAGTCAAAGTTCGAATGGTGCACTAGGGGTCACATTCTGTAGATTCTGATAGCCATGATGCAATGGGACCGGAATTGAAGTGAGATCACTTAGGGCTCTCTCTCTCTTTCTCTCTCTCGGGGGGTGGAGAGTGACCCGCGGTTCTGTTTTCAGAACAATGAGGTTATGGGCCTGGTTTGCACCAGATACAGCATGCAGCCATGGAGCCGTCCAAGGTATACTTTTTCTGACACATTTGGGTCTCGCTTGTTTATAAGCAGCGGGAAATGTTTTTGCGATCCGCTAAAAATGGTTTTAAACAAAACTCTACAACCTCATTACAACCCTTTAGGAAAGTCCTTCTACTTGGCAGCACAAAAAGGTCTTGTGAGGACACATCCAACCCCCCCCTTAAGTGTAACTCTACATTTAGCAACTTTTATATCATACAGTAATCTGTTCCACCATTAACTTGTCTAAACGTAGTGTAGTGTAGTATGATGGTATATGGTGTATCATATGTGCAGCACAGTATGAAACTATATGGTGTGTTGTGGGACAGTTCAATAGGCTTTAACAAACTATTTGAATCGATGTATTAGCCATTAGAGCAAAAAGAATTGTAGCCTAAGCCTAGACATATCTCAGTATTGTGAGAGTTATAGTGGTGATTGGAATGGTGATTAATTCATTAATTCAGTGATGGTCACTAAAACCAGTGTTCCAATGTCAGACCATAAACCCAATGGCTGAAATCAGGAGGAACTTGAATCATGACCCCATTAAAGCATTGGCATGTATGCTAAATGCCTTTGAATGGACATTAAATTACATTATCCTGTGGACTATGATCTCCACATAGACAGATAGATATCTGTGGCAAATTCCTTCCTCAAATCTATCTGGACTTTGTCCTTTGAAAAGGGTGAAGATGAAATGCTTGATTTTCAGAAGTGCAGTTCAGCCTGTGAAACGCTCAGACGACATGTAGGCCAGCCAGAGGAGCCTCATACCATGAGACTACAAGGTGCCTGTGACAGCACCATGAGATCAAATCAGTGTTTGACAAGACCAGGAGAAAAAAGGAAAAGAAAGACAGAAAGACAAAGAAGAAGGGGGAAAAAAACGAGTGGAAAGGTTGAGTCAGCAGGAAATGAAATGGACTGCCCTGGCTCTGTCTGAAAGCTGACCTTCTGTCACACTGGGTGGCTATGTCCTTAATCAGTCGCTAAATCTGCTAACAGAACTATTTTTTTTACCTCTGCCGCAAAAGGTGGAGAAGTCTAAGGCCTTTTGTGTCCGTCTGTGTGTGTGTGTGTCTGTGTGTCTGTCAGACAGCCGGCGCTTCCTATCTGTGGCCAGTAAAGCACTTTTGTATTCACGCCAACTGTCAAACCACTGACCCCAAGCTTGACCACTTGGATTGAGGTCAGACAACTGGTGGGAAATGTTACTTTTTAAAAGGCTGCTGCTAATAGCTTGTTTTTCAGAGTCAGGTGCTTTACTGTAACAAAAGGGAAAGCAAAGTGCACTAGTCTAAGTCCTGCCATCATGTTGTTGTGCTGTAGTACTTTGTGTGTGTGTGTGTGTGTGTGTGTGTGTGTGTGTGTGTGTGTGTGTGTGTGTGTGAACGCACACGTGTGTGCATGTGTGTGTGTGTGTATGTGCGTGTGTGTGTGTGTGAACACACCTGGTGCTACAAAGACAGGCCTGTCGCTGAGTAAAAAACATCACTGAGTCATCATGCGTGACCCTTACTGGTCCAGGCCTCTCGGGTTTGTCAGAGGCCCTCCAAAACAACAAAACCGTGCAAACATTACACATGGAAAACTTTAACACCTAGCAGAGAAGGTGGACGTCCGCTGAGTGGACCAGGCCCCTGTCTGGGAGTCCTGTTGCTCTCCCCTGGCTAATGCTACCCTGCGTCATCGAATCCCACAGCCATAATGAAAGAAATCCAGACTACTCTCATGCTCTTGGCCACATCATCTGAGTGTCGCTTTCACAAAACTATCACACACACACACACACACACACACACACACACACACACACACACACTTACAGAACAAAAAAGCACCAAATCCTGTTGACAGGTCTGCTGGATATAGGAATTTCACTGATCACTGAAGTCTGCACCAGGATGCTGGTCACCTTCCACACATACTGTAGGTGCGTGCAAGAGCTACACAAACGTGCACCAAGCATAGCTACTTTCCACTGACTCTTGCACTCCTGCACACAGTTATATGAAACTGTCTGAAAGTTTGAAATACGACAAACCTTTTTTTTTTTTGCTTGAGGTGTGCAATATGCACATGTGTGTGCAAGACCTACACAAATGCAAGTATATGCTTCTTTGTTTTTCCCACTCTATGACCAGCTGAAGTCCACTGGTGCGCCATATGTGTAGGTGTCAAAATATTAGCCAGAGCGTAGCCCCTGAAGCATTGCGCCAGCTCCTGCTGACACATTTAGGTCCCTGCAGGACGCTGCAGAATAAATGATATGGCCCAGCAGTTGGTCAAACTCAAGGCCCCTGCCACTGACTGCCAACGAAGCTGGGTTGGAACTAGAGCCACGACCCTCGGAGCAAACGTGGATGTGTTTTCAACATGATAAATTTTTGTCTCTCTTGGAGTGGACATGTGTGTATGTTTGTGTATGTGTATGTGTATGGGTGTGTGTCTGTCTTCTGTGTGTATATGTGTGTGTGTGTGAGAGAGAGAGATAGAGAGAGAGTGTGTGTGTGTCCTCCACAGCTCACTGGAAGAAAAATCCCCTCAGTAAAAGTGTGAAGTGTTTAGACAGAGAAGGCTTGGTTAGCACTGGGCCGGGGGCGCTGCCGAGCTGTTTGCCCGGGGTCAACAGTGTCTTCTCCTAACCCCGGTCTGCTCGGACATTCCTACGTTGTTCACAGGATTTACTGCCCTGCACGGTTTACCTCAGGTCACTCTCGAAAGAGCAAAAGTGGAGAAAAACAACCCCTCTTAGAAGAACCTTCTGAAGAGACCCTTCACTTTGTCTCATGAACCATTAACAGTGCATGAGTGACATTCTCTCAATCTCTCTTCAATTAGGGAAGAGGCTATTATACATTGCTGTGCACCACAATATAAAATCCCCTGTGGAAAAAAAGAGCTAAGGCTAACTTCAAGCAATAAGCTACTGGTAAACAGTGAAGCTGCCAAGTGCAAACAATAAAATTCCAGGATGCGTGCTTAGCAAGTGAGACTCAACATCCATGCCAGTGTTGCGTTCCTGCTTTTTACATCACTGTCTTCCATTGCCAAGCGTTACCTCCCCGTTATCTTTGTGTTGAAGTATTCTAAACACAGAGTCGCCGGGCGTCCTGGCGCACAGGCCTCATCGTTGTCTCATCACTCACGACTAATGAGAGGGAGTGAGCTCATTGTTAATACTTGCGTAGACGGTTGCCAAAGATGATCTTAGTAGTAGCTGGCTGCATCACTGTATAAGCTGTATGAGGCAAGACCAGGTGAATATGAAATGACGAGAGAGCATTTCAGACATGTGAATGTTTAAACAAATTGGTGGAAACCAGTTACAGTCGGTGGATGGATTGATTTGGAGAAAGTAAAGACAAACTCCTGAGCATGACATGAACATTAATTAATTTTTTGACTGTACAAGTCAAAACTCTCTCACACCTTGTTCATCATTGCAATTGCGCCAAAGCCAACAGAAGTCAGTAACTACAAGGATTGTAGAGGGATAAAAGATCATTTTTTAAAAAAGACATAGAAAAATCATGCTTGTAATCATGTACTTCTGCTAAGGTGATGTTCATTATCATATCTCTTCCTGCAAGCAAGGGTCAGAGCTCGATGGCTTGAGGCAAATATTATAGGCAGAGCAAGATATTTCATGAGGAGCCACTTTCGGGAACTCGGATCACACGAGGGGGGGGGGGGGGGGGTCAAAATCCCCCTTTATTAAGTCTATGACCATAGCTCAGAATTTCACCACATATGCTAAGATCTTGGTTCTTCTGACTATTCTGACCATTTTTGAGCATTCCAGTCTGTAGAAAATCAGGTGTGCGCCTGTTATTTTTTTTTGCTGCTGTTGGCCGATTGCTACGTACGCTCATCAATACGTCAATGACGTGCGTCTTTATGCAGACAGGACTTGATCCCTATTTCGCGCCCATAGACATGAACTACGACAAACTATCTTGCTCTGCCTATGTCTAATCTTTGCTTGAGGCTTTTGGAGGTAGGCTGATGGAGGTGGTGATTGTGGTGATGTGTGTGTGTGTGTGTGCACATGTGTGTGTTGGGGGTGGGGGGGTGCTTTGAGCTTATAAACACCCTGCTGGTATTGAGTGATCCGCATTAGCCTCGTCGGGAGCCGATAATCATTTTCTCGTGGCCAAGATTTGCGACGGGCGAGTTCCGTTTATGCATTCCTCAACGCGGAGAGGCCGAACAGCATTAGGGCCAAATCTTGGCGGAGGTGAGTCTGAGTGGTCTGCTTGCTAATCTGCGCTGATTGAAGTGGCATCATTGTTTTGCAGGAACATTCCATATGATTTCTTAAGCTTCATCCATAAGATGCACAGACGAGAGAGGATTGGGATTGGTGGTTCCGCTAAAGGCGATTGACTGTGAAAAGAAACAACACCATCCTTTTGCAAAACAAGGAAACACAGTAACAGGGCCTGTTTTTAAAAAGGAGTGGATATTTGGATGGATATGGGATATTTCATAACAAGGGATATAAATAGTGAACTGAAACTGGAAACGCTTCTATAGCAAAGTGAGTAAAGCCATTGATACTGAGTTGATAATAGGTGAAAGAAAGACCCTGTTCTTTTTCGCTTGCCATGAAAAGAAAAACTGATATTTTAACCTTGCACATGCGCTTATTCTCACCACACAAGCTTCTGATTCGGGAGGAAGTTCATCATGTCCAGTATAGCTTAATTGAAAGGTCAAGCTGTGAAAATAAACAGGTCCAGGTTATTTTAAGACTTTAATTAATTATATTTCTATTTATACCACATCAGCTTGACTTTGGACTGGCCTGGAGAGGTATACTAGGAATACTAGTGCTTAAACACACATGCACAAAAAAACACACACATACACGCATACACACACACATGCACACTCTCACACATACATACACACTAACACATACCTACAGTATACCCACTGAAGCTCACAAATACATACACACACAGCCATACACACACACACACATGCATACATACACACAAATACACACTATTGAAATATCTGAATCTTAAATAAACAGCATGAAGATACAGAGAGAGAGAGAGCAAAAAAACAGGCCAAACTTGAGAATTCCAGAGAGGTGCACTGTATGCTGTGCGGTTGATGAGCGGTCACAAAGAGATCCTGTGTTGGGGGGCGAACGTGGAAAGAGGGCCTAGCATACATTCCTCCGAGCATAAGGCCCCTCTCATGCCTCTGTCGTGGACGTGTTTTCGTAAGCTACTTTAGAATGTTTGTGCAACCCCTTTTGACCACTTCATTAAAAATATCTTTTGATGCAGCTAGCAGAAGGCTGTATGTCTTGAAGAAGGCCGGCTTCAACTGGTTTGAAAAGAGAAACAACTTTTTTTTTTGGAGGGGGGGAGTAAACAAACAAGTGACATGATTCCCCCTCTTTTTTACAGACAAGCACAGCAAGCTGATAGAGAGATAGAAAAAGAGGAGTCATGATATTATGTTATCATGAGAGAGAGTCATGATATTATGCTATTATGAGAGTCATGATATTATGCTATCATGAGAGAGAGTCATGATATTATGCTATTATGAGAGTCATGATATGCTATCATGAGAGAGAGTCATGATATTATGCTATTATGAGAGAGAGTCATGATATCATGCTATTATGTTTTCATATAAACACCGGAAACTCTTTTGGGAGATTCTGTACAAGAGATGCTTATGTCGAACCATCTTTTAAACACAGCTAGGCCTACTGTTTAACGTTCCCATGGACTGCCTTTTGTGTGCAACTGCTGTCTGACAGGAAAGTAACAAGAGACAGGCAGGTGTGCATGCACATCCACCCACCCACATGCCTAGACTCACTCACTCACTCACTCGCACACACACACGCCTAGACTCACTCACACAAACACACACACACACACACACACGCACACACACATATAAAGATGTACACATGGCGAAACGGAAACAGGGTCATCTGCTCTCGACAGTGAGTGTTACATGACGAAAGTAACGGCAGTGTGAGAGCAAACAGCAACCATTCAAACCGGGGGAATGTTTTGCAGGTGTCACTTGGCCAGCTGCAGGAGCTGTGTTTGCGGTCGGCTAGGTGCTACGGATACGCGCTGGGTGCAGACACGATGGAGCTTCCCTCGCACTTCCTCCCTCTCTCCCTCTCAATCGTTCTTTCCCCCGCTGTCTCGTTCAGCCATCCACCACGCCTTAACCTTTCACATCGCCAGTTACGCCATCCCTCACCTTCATGCCAAAAACAAAGAGTACCCCCCCACACCCACCCACGCCCTGTTTAATAGTCAGGGGCAGGCTGTTATTTTTCCTTTATTGATGGAAAACACCGGAACCGAACTGAAACATCATGACCCCTTTAACATCGTCTGGCCGTAGACAGGGGAACAAAAGTTCTATTTTATTGTAGAATCCACTTTCCTCTGGAAGGCCCTGATTGTCCATGAAGAAAGACAGTTAGACAACTAGCTACTGTTCATTTGGCTTAATCCTCTTGAGGAATTAGAGGAGAATGGGGTACTCGTTTAACCCTTACCCCCCCCCCACCACCACCCCTTTCCGCATTTGATTCCTGTAGTGTCAGTGGGAAGCCCCCCTTCTGTGGTTGTTCAAAAGCGGGTGTCACAGAGTCTTCTGGAAGGGGGGCTACACGGGGGAGTAGTGGGCTGCTCCTCGTGTGCCTCAAATCAAAAGCCAAGGCCCCTGCAGCCTGCTTCCCTAATGCGCTATGTAATTTCAACAACAAACACTGTCTGTCGTCCGGGTAACAGGCTTGGGAACTTGTGGCGGTTTTTACTCCGTTTTGTTTGGCAAAAAGAGACGGCCTGAATCTTCGACGGCAGCAAGCGAACACGCACTCGAGGCCTCCCCCCCCCCACTTTTGCCTTGCGTTTTCTAGTTTTTTTTTTTTGGCTTGTTTTTTCCCCCCTCTGGCCTGTGGCTATGACCACATCCAGCCATTGCGAAGGCCATCGGAAAAGGGCGCCGCATTTTTAAAACCCCTATGTTCTCAAAGTACTAATTTTTCATAGAGAATGTGATAATCTGATGACAGTGGAGAGCTCAGTAGTCCTACAGGAGTTGGCAAGGTTGTAATGGAAAGGAAGGAAAAAGAGCAAATAAGAAAAAAAAAAGCAAAGAACAAAAAACAAACCAGTTCTTAAAAGCTATTTGGTCTTAATGTACACACACACACTACCTAGAAATGAGGTAGCTCTTCTGTTTCTGGACTCAGTGTTACAGGTGGTTTGCTCAAGGCCTGTGCGTCACTTGTGGTGGTGGATCAAATGCTTGGGATTGTTCACAGGTAAGGGGGGAATGTGAGTAACCTTGAGGGGGGGGGGGGGGTCAGATGCTGAGCATTGTCCTTGGCTCAGGCTGCACCGATGCGTGTTTGCAGAAGTCCATGCTGGTGTTCTGCTTCAGCTTGGTGTATGTGCATCTAAGTACCTCTTAGATCATTAGTGGGTCTAAGTTGTACATATGCAGAGAGAGAGAGAGAGGGAGAGAGAGGGAGAGAGAGAGAGAGAGAGAGAGAGACCTGAGCAAATCAGGTTCTCAACATTCCCTAGCTACTGTGTTTCAATCTCTGCGATGACAACTGAGCACCTCCTGGTCTGGGCGCTAATAAATAGAAACTGTTTCATCACTTTGAATTTGGGCCCGGCTGTAAGGTGGCCCAGTGTTGCACAAACACACACATTAGTCCCTAAAGAGAACGGCCAGATCAAATATTCCTGGGAGTCGCCCAACAACATCAAACAGCTATAAGGCAGAGTGACATTTGCTGAGAAACAGCAGGTTTGGTTGAAGGCCCTAATACATACTACAGCAGGTGATGTTGCAAAAACATCAATATTTGCGCTGAAAAAAAAGGGTTCCCGGCCATGAAAGTGGTCTTATGTCAAAGCTACCGGAGGAAAGAAATGTGAGGATGTGTGTGTATATGTGTGTGCACATGTGCTTGTGAGCGTGTGTGAGGCATTCCATCTTTATTTATTACGCTTAGAAAACATACTGCCCCTGCTTTTTTATTTATTTATTTATTTATTTAAAAGGAGGACCACCACCCAGCACACTCTGCCTGCAAATACGAAATTTCTTTTGTACATAGATGTGGAAACAGCCATGAACAACGAGCTGTCTCCAAAGTAAAGTTTGCAGATCCACAGAGGGTTTGACATGAAATTTGCTGGAATGTGTTGTGCAAGGGCCCTGTGTTTTTAAGGCCAGGGCCCTGTGTATATTGAGGGTAGGGGGGCTTGCTTTATTGGGCGGTGCAGGAATGTACATTTTCTAACACAGTTGTAGCTTTTGGTTTCCAGCTATTTCCCCTCACTCACTGAAAGACAAATAAAGATATATATTTCCCGTGGGCCGGAGCTAGACCTAAAAATACTGTCAGCATAACATTATTGCGGCATCTGGGCTGGCAGTTCGAGTCTGTCTTCAACGTGAGGGCAATATATATGAGGCCGAGAGAGAGCTGTGAAACAAAATGGCCAAGACAACATTGGCTGTTACTAAACTGAACATGATTCAAACTTTACAGAACACAAGGCTTAATAAGTCACCAGATCCTAACTGTAGTTAATTCTCCACATCAATTATTTGCCACAATCAATTTGTTTAGTTGTATTGGTCATATTGATCACCTCACAACTGTTTGTTTTCTGTTTTTTTTGCATCCCAACACTCTACCAAGACTGTTATTCTATTCAGATGAATCAGGACATTCTTGATAGACCATTAGTGGGTAGAACTAAATGTACAGTATGTGTTATACTGGCCAAAGCATCTGCCTTCCCACACTGCACTGGCAACAACATCAACATGGCGTGTGGAGCTTGCGCTGCCATAACCATGAAATGTAGGTCAGTGTGTGCTGGTCTGCAAGCCAATTATACAGGTACTGTACAGTCCGAGGGGGTGGAGGGCGGCCACTAATGAGGAAACCGTGCAGGCCAGACGAACATCTGCATCCCCACGGAGGCCGAGTCCATCCAGGGAGACAAGGCCCTGCACTCCAGCACGACGCGTGCACGTTTTACTGGCCCTGAGCGGTGAATATGAGGACTCTGATGGCTTAGATGCTGATTTGCTGCACAAGCATGGCTGATTTCCTTTGATACAGGAGAGGAACTATCTGGAAACAGTCAAGGTCCTCTGTTGTCGGTGGGGAAGACTGATATGTAACGACTGTGAAGGCCTAATTTACTATACTTACTGTAACAGACACCCTACTGTAACAGTCAGTCATCATAAAATTGAGGGCATTTAGCTGCCCCACCAGACCTGCTAGGCCCACAAGGCCTAATGGATCCTAAATACAGTCTTGACTCCAGTAGCACTGGCGACTAAAGGAGCTGTCAGTTTGATCATTCCCATGAGCGGATGTACAACAGAGGCCTTCAGCAGACCTGCTGTGTCTTCTCCCAGACGATGTGCCTGCCACTCTTATATAAGCAGCCTGGAGAATCACTTCAGCCGCACGCAAGCAGGGTGTTCCAACTGTTGACCGTGAGTCTGCCACTGTAAAACACACGAGACTGGGGAGGGAGAAAGGGGAAGGATGAAGGCTGAAAAGGAGGGGGGTGGGGGTGTGTGGAGGAAGGGTCGTTCCACGGTGGTTTGGCCAGACACGTATTTACGCTCCCCCTGCTGTTAAAAAGCCCCGTCTGCTCAGCCTGCAGAGAAACGCCGGCGACTGGCCGAGTCTGGGTTTCTCAGCACCGACTTCCTCTCTGCATCAATTATCTCACTGTTACAGGAAGAGCGAAGCATGTTCAGTCCCAGACATGAAAGACAACACACAAAAGCAGCAGCGTGCTGAGGTGACTCACTGTTCGGTCGAAGGACCTCAGCCATCGGCGATTGCCGTTGGAATAATTCCGACTGAGATTAATTTAACGATAAACCAGAGAGAGTGAGAAAACAGAGGCGAGCAGTCAGCCCTTGTGTCTATTCCAAGTCTGAAAGTACAGGCTGGCAGGACTGACAGACGTTTGAATGTCATGTTTTAGAGGTTAGTCACCAAAGTGAAAACAAGCGTGTCTGATGTGATGTCTGGGGAATGTTCAACCAAAACAGCTCATGTCCGTGTCCCAGGTTCTCAAATGGGACAAGGCTTACTGTAAATGAAAAGAAGAGTAGGCCTACACCACCTTGATCGAAACCCAGTGGTTTTTGAGACACATGCCATGAGTTAAATATACTTTCTGTTAGTGACAGGCCAAGAATAATGCTAGATAAGCTCAGTGATGTTTTTATTCTATGAGGAGGACTTGTTGAGGTCGAAAGCTATATACATCTTTCTACGATCCAATAGCGCTCTCTGCTGGTCAACATCAGAAAATGTTTATCCAAGAAAAGCAAGAAAATTAGTATTTCTTTCCTCTCCTGCTGTCTATTGTCAGATTGGTTAGGTTAATAGGTTGTTTTCCTTTGTTAAGCTTCACATTTATTCTGGCCCTTCTAATAACAGGATTATACTATACAATATACAATTGACCCTCAATGTCCCTCTAATAGACAGTTTTACTCTGACATAATACTGTGTCAATCATAAATCAAAGAAATGTAGTCACACACAGTACAAGAAAAATGATTGGAACAGGGTTTCAATCATTATGACTGAGGAAACAACCTGAGGACTGCTGCTGAGTAAACAGTAATGACTCCCCCAGTAAACTGGATGTGGTAATATACAGTAGTGTATCCTAGTGGCTAAGGAGATGAGCTAATATGCAGTAGCCAGAAAAGTTGTGGGTTCAATTCCCAGCTGCCACCATTGGGCACTTGACCTGGGGAGACGAGGCCTTGTAATATTTGACGTATGTAAGTTGCTTAAGTCAGTAAACTACACTGTTTAATGCATGGTCTGGGACCACTAACAATGCATGGATCACCTTGGTTTAGCAGGTTCAAATCAGGCATTGCTTTACTATATTACCATACCATTGCTTTACTATATTACCAACACAGACAGAATTTCCAATAGGCCCTTAAATATATTTGATTTTAAGATTATGGCGTGCTCTTAATCCACAGGAAAAATGTACTTCTTAGGTTCGGGTGCTCTTTGGCTCAAGGTTACAAAAAATGTCTTTACACTGACATGTCCTAAATGGACCAATTAAAAAAGCCCACGCGTATCGTAGGGCAGGGCAGGGCAGGGCACTGAAGAAGACTTTATGCTGCTATGTGTGGGCTTTTTTAACTGGTACTGGTCCATTTAGGACATGTCAATGTAATTAAAGACATTTTAATTAAGGAGTGCCTTGGCTGGAGAATTTTTTTTCTCTCTTTTTTGACAGAACCTTAAATATAATTTCGAAACCTGCATTAACCAAACATACAGTCCAACGCACTGTAATTCACCAAGCAAAACAAATGTTTGAGGACATTCAAGGCATCTTCCCCACACTTAAAGACAAATGTAGACTTCCAACCTGGCAATCATAACAGACTAGAGTGAACTGAATTAAAATCTTCCAGCGTTTGGCAACATCATTACACTCTCAAAACAGCATGAAACACGAGTGAGACAATGGAATGGAATGACTCGTGGACCAGGTGGAGTGGAATTTCCTGTGATGTGACAAATTCTCCTACCCCTTGTCAGGTGGTAGTTTCCTCAGCCTATAAAGATGCCAAGCTCAGTGGAGGACACAACACAACAACCATACCACAAGTAGCAGCAAGGTCATTCTTCAGTAAACCCTTCATAAATATTTACAATGAAAACAGACAAATAAACTGAGATTTCTTGGGCTCTCAAATTCCTGGGTTTGTAAACATGCAATATTCAGTTTACTATGTGAGGATCTGATATTTGTGGTTTATGAGTGACTTCTGTCTGGTTAGTATGTCAAGAATCGAAAGTGATACTGTGAGTCTATTGTCAAAAGATAGAATTTCACTGAGATGATCTCAAAATGAGAGAATGTGTTATCGTAAATGGATTCATACATCACATTAAACTCTAATTATCTATAACTAATCTATCAGTGTTAATCAATCATTAATCAATCAATTACCCTGACTGTTTACTAACAACTCAAACGCTCACTATGATTCCATTGGGACCAGCTCTCACTAGAAGCTGCCCATGAGCAGTCTCAGGTAGATGATGTCACATGACACAGGATGACTAGCAAGCAGCAGAGCAACACTTACCCAGGACACCTTTCCACCGGGAATCCTAGAAAAATAAAATCCTCTGCCAGCTCTGTTCTCCACCACAGAATCCACGTAAATGCAACAGAACATGCTCTCCCCACTCTGTTTTCTGAATACACATTGGCACCACTCGGCATTCGTTTAGTGTAATCGTGGTAAGTCGGCCCTGGGGGCCTTAAGGAGAGATGTTCCGTGCAGTACCAGGGAGTCCGTGGTGGTAACAGTGCTGTTATATAAAAGCACCTTGAGCTCTCAGGAGAATGGGATAATCTTGTCAGGCATCGGTTTCCACCACCTCTCCTTCAGCATGTACTCAGTCACCTTTTACTAGCAGCAACTTGAACAATTTCTTACACACAGACATACACACACACAATGCAACACATGAAGATGATTGATAATCTCATGTTGTTTCATCGTGTGAAACAGGCCACCAAAATAATTAATCATAAATGTATCAGATAATTATCAATACAACATAAACATAATAATAATCAAACATTTTTTTTAAAATACATTTATTGTTTTTTCCCCTAACATACAGAATAAAAAACCGGAACTAAATGTGAACCATTTTGTTTGGCAAATCAGAAAATGTATATTTATTTTCATTTGTTCCCTTTGACCTATATATTTGTGGCTAATTTTACTTAAGTGTGTGCAGAGCACTGAAATATCTATTCTTGTAAGGACCATGATGATATATGGGACTTTGATACAAAGAAAAATGTTGATGAAAAAAGGTTCTCCAAACGTTACGCTTTAAGTATATTTCCGACTGATCATCAGTTTAATGCAAAGTTACAGTAACAATGACCAATAGCATCTACATTGTACAAAAATTCCAAAATCGTGCATAACAGCATTAGCTAAAATTATTTTTTTTCATATGGTGAACAGTTAAACTCTGTGATCCCAATTAATCCACTTGTGTAGAAACAGGTCAGAAAATATTTGACTACACTGACTTGAGAGTGTGATACATATTTCTAAGATTTGACTCTCTATGGTTCTACAACCACAAACCAGAAAAAGTTGGGACGTTGTGTAAAATGTGAATAAAAATGTGTAATAATCTGCAAATGTCTTAAACTCAGATTTAGTTGCTAAAAGAACACACACAACATATCAAATGACAAATTTGACTGTTTCATGGAAAATATATGGGAAAATATACAAGGGAAAGAGCTGAAAAACAAATTGGATGGCCATGGTCTTTTGGACCTCAGATGGCACTGCATCAAAACCAGACCTGTTTCCAGACCTGTCATTGTATGGGCTCAGGAAAACCTCTGATAACCATTGTCTATGTGCACAGTTTGATACTCAATTCAAGAACTGCAGCCAAAATTGTAATCGCCAAAATTGTATTGATACAGAAAATACCACCGTCTTATCTGGGCCTGAGCTTGTTTGAAATGGACTGAGGTAGTAACATGGAATAAGGTCCTGTGGTAAGACTAATCAAAATTTGCCATTCTTTTTGGAAATCATGGACTCATCTGAGCTAAAGAGGAGAGGGCCTATCCAAGTATTTAACCTATCCAACTTGTTGTTTTAGTGCTCAGTTTGAAACCCAACATCTATGACGGTGTAGAGGAGCATTAGTGCCTACAGCATGGGCATCTTGCACATTTGGGAAAACACAACCAATTCTGAATGATGTATACAGATTTTGAGCATTTTGAACATATACTGCAATTCAATGTCTTTTCCAGGGAAGACCTTGAATATTTCAGGAAAACAAAGCCAAAATGAATTCTGCACATATTTAAACAGCATTTCTTCCAGGTGCTAAAATGGCCTGTCTGCTGTCCAGTTTATGTCAAATTAAGTGCATCATGGAATGAAAAACATGACTAAGAATAAGCAACTAAACGTCAATGGAGGTCTCAATTGATAAAAGGCTTTTAGTCAAGGACTAGGATTAATGTATGTACGGTAAAGGCAGGGCTGTGGTTAAAGGCTTGACCAGAGGTGTGCTGAGAATAAGAGGCAACAGGAGAGGAGTGCAGTCATAACAGAGAGGGGAGAGGAAGAGGAGGGAGATGAGGAAGATGAGGAGGAGGTAGAGGAAGAGGAGGCCCTCCTCCTTGGGCTACAGAGGGAGGTGGTGGGCTTGGAGTCACGCGGCACTTCAGGAGGAGGCACAGTCATGCCCTGAATCTGTGAGGGGAAAAAGAGGGGGAGTGAAAGAGAGAAAAAGGGAGTGAAGATGGGAAACATGGATTTAGAGTAAAATACTTTTACAGTGTCAACATGATTTCCTCGAGAACAACCCAAAAACATACTGATGCCAAAGATGTTAGTCACTATAGTATGGGAATAGATTATATAGGGGTGCCACAATTCTCCAAATCCTTGATTTGATTTAATTCTCAAACTTTTAAAAATTATACTGCTATAATTGAATTTCTTATGTTGTTTACTTTTCTGGACTTTCTGGAGTTTTGTTTTGAGGGGCTTTTATTTTTAAACTATGAATTTGGCTTAAAGGTGCTCTAAACGATGTTTCGCAGTTTCTAAGCTAAAAACATTTTTTGTCACATACAGCAAACATCACTTCACCATCTGCTAGCTGCCTGTGCCCTGAATACACTTTAAAAAAACGCGGCTCCAAAAACGGCAACAAAAACAACTTGGTCCAGCCTGGACCATAAAACCATAATAAACTGTTCCAGCCAATCACCGACGAGATGCGTGTTTAGGAGAGTTTCAGTTGCACAGGAGGGAGAAGCAAGCTAGCTCTCTCTTTGTTTGAACGTCAACAGAAGTGACGTTAGTTTAGAGCATCTTTAAGTAAGAGTAGAGTTACTAAACAGAGACGTGAACGTTACATCACATTACATTTGGCTAACGCTTTTTAACCAAAGCGACTACCAACAAAGGAAAGATCAAGGTAGAGTACGATAGGGACAAGTTAATGCACCAGTAAGTGCTACTTCCACCAATGGGGAACAACAGATGAGAAAAGTTTGGATTGGCCTAAGTGTACGGGTGCAGAGCCAGACCAAAGTCCTTTTAGGCAAGTCCCTCCACTCGGCAGCCATATTGTAACAAGCACTTATCAGGCATCTATATTTCAGTAAGAACTGTGTGTGCGCAAGGCTTCACGAATCACGACACACCAACCTCGCTCTAGCTGCGAGATCACAACACATGATTGGCACGCTGTGTCTCCTCATTAGAAAGTCTCTGGCCAGACATTCATCTGTTCATCTGAGGAGTGCAACGGTCGGGAGGTAACTATGCCTGTATGAGGGCATTCAAGTAAGTGGGAGCCGGGTAACATGTGCCCTTTTAGGTTGGTTGAAGACCAGGCGCAGCGCCGCGTGCTGGATTATTTGAAGGGGTTTCACTGTACAGGCTGGGAGACCTCAGGAGGGCGTTACAGTAGTCAAATCATGAGATAACTATAGCCTCTACCAGGAGTTTGGTAGCATATTGAGTAGAGATGCACCGATTGATCAGCTGGTGACCGGAATTAGACCATTTTCATGTGATCGGCCATGACCGGCAACCGGACGGTCAGTCTGAGACATGCCGATTTTATGCCGGTCAAATGTCAAAACTCGTGCGCCGCACTTGAAACATCATCACCCAGCTGAGTTTGCAAAGTTTGAAGAAGCTAGCAAAGGCCAACACTCAGGGCTGGATGTACAAGGAAAGCGCTAATACCGAGTTTTTTTCGATGCACAGAAAGTGAACGCTGTACTTTGCCATATTGGAATTTACTAAGATGTCACTTCATTACTGTTCATTTTCTCTGTTCACCTGTTACATTTTTTTAACAGCCATTCCATTATTGAAAAGTTTATTAAACTTCTCTGTTAAAATGTTCTATTAAAGAAAAGATAGAAAATAAATCTTTGTGTGTGCGGTAAAGTGGTTAGAAGCAAATCAGAATTGGCTATAATCAGTATCGGCAGGTCAAACTATGAAAAATTAATATTGAGTCAGGTAAGTCCTGATTTTCCATATGCTGTAGAGTGCGAAACGGTGTGACCGGGCGACCGAGGCAACATGATCGGAGAAGGTTTGTTGGTTATCAAGCATGACGCCTACATTTCTTGCAGCCCTGGTAGGTGCAACAGTCAGGGAGTCAATTTTGATGTTGATGTGATGGTATATAGTAGGTTTAGCTGGGAGGACCAGTTTGGTTTTTGAGAGGTTTAGCTGGAGGTGGTGTGCTTTCATCCATATAGATATGTTTGAGGCAATCAGAGATCCATGCAGAGACCAAGGGATTTTCAGGTGGAAATGACAGATAGAGCTGTGTGTCTATGAGAAGTCATGCGAACGGATAATCGGACCCAGAGAGGTGGTGTAGATAGCAAAGAGAAGGGGCCCCAGCACCAAGCCCTGGGGGACCCCTGTATTGAGATAGTGAGGCATGGACAACTGTGAAGGATGCGAAGATTAACCGTGTCAAAGGCAGCCAATAAGTCATGCAGAATGAGTACTGATGACCATGCGGTCGCCTTGGCTTCCTTTAAGGCTTCGGTCACTGACAACAGAGCTGATTCGGTTGAGTGGCCATCTTGAAGCCAGATTGGTTTGGATCAATAAGGTTGTTCCATGATAGGAATTCAGAGACCTGGACCTGTTTGGAGACTGCCCGTTCAATACCTACAGCACTACACTCTGTGGGCATGTACTGTACATGGGAGCTTACGGACATGCCCCCAGAGTGTAGCGCTGTAGCGAAGAGGTTAGCGAAGCATTGATCACTTGTTTGATGGTATGATGAGTTGGTATGATGGTCGGGCTGATGGACTGAAGTAAGTTCGTAGGTCACATAGTAAAATGAAATAACTAGGGCTGTCAAAATAACTGATTAATTTCGATTAATTAATTTAAGAAAAAATAACTGATTAAAAAAAATAGTGTAGATTAATCGATTCCGTACGACCTTTGACCTAGTTCTAGTCAGTAACCATTAGACTGTAACATGAAGAAGAGAGAAAATGTGCTGCCTAGATCATTGATTGGAACATTTACTTTTAAAAAAATGACCTGATGGTGTTGATAAAAATAAAGTGTTGATTAAAATAAAGTTCGTCAACTCTAAAGTCGCATATCAATGCAAAGAAATAGTGTTGCCATTGAGGGGAGTGTTCATTTATTTTCATTGTGTCCTCTAGGTTATATCTGTGGCCTGAAATGCCTTGTATGTGGAAAAAAAACTTCTTCCCGTAGCACTTTTGAATTTATTTCCTCAGCATTTCCTTAGGTCATATCATAGATTATTATGGCCATTATTTAAACAGTGAAAATAATAATAAAAGAGTTTTTGAACTTTAATGTCATTAATGCTGATTATTCAATGATTCATTTGAATTTAAATATTTAAAACACTTTCACAGCAAAAATGATATATGTGATTAATTTAGATTAATTAATCACAGAGTATGTAATTAATTCGATTAAATTTTTTAATCGATTGACAGCCCTAGAAATAACATGGAGATTATGTTGACTCGCCGCACTTCAACCATAGACTTCAACACGCGTGTGTTTTCCCTCTTGGCATATCTGCTGGATGTGACATTTGGGGCCTGGCTACATCCTCGAATCCACCTTTGGTTTTGAAAGTCAAGATCGTAACGTCATTTGGATCTATATCTGACTTACAACCGAGATTGTGACACCCCTAATATATTATGAGTGGGAATTGAGCTTTGCATTGTCAAATTCATATCAAAATAGGGTATGAAAGCCGCCATACCACACAAAATATTTGACAAATGTGCTGACTGGTGGTGGTAAACAGTTGTAATTTGTTATAATGTTCTCACTCTCAGAAAACCACTCTCTGAATTGTTCTTTGCCCACAACACATGATTTAGTGTTCACCAGATTCTTTATGAACAAAATATCCTCCCCAAATTGAGAAAAACAAGCAAGACAAATCTTTGTATGTGTGAGGGTATGTATGTGAATAATGTACTGCACATGTGTACAGTATGTGTGAGTGTGTGAGTGAGTGTGTGTGTGTGTGTGTGTGTGTGTGTGTGTGAATATTTGTGTTCTTTATTTGTTGAATTGACATCTTGGTTTTATGATCTGTTCAAACAGAGCCAGGCCACATCAAAGAGAGAGCTGCAACATAACCCTCTGTCTGATTGTAAGCACACCTGACCACATAAAGAATGAGTGGCGGAAAGCCTATCCTTCCGCACTCATTTTCATACCGTTCATTGTAAGCTTATCCAGGACCTGAATAAATGTTTTCACTGGAACACCTGCAGCTGCCACCTATATCACTTGAGTCTCATTCATGAAATGACCAATACAATCTTTACAATATAAGGACAAAGAATTGAACACACAAAGACATTAGCGCTGTTGACCTAAAAACAGCAGATGTAAACAAGTTGCCGTAAACTTTCATTCAGCTGATGTGACTTAAGTTGACATTATGTGTTAAAACTGGTTTATTTCTTACGTTTAACTTTTACTTATTCCATTGGTCCACCACACTAGAAGAAAGATACCAGACTGTGTACAGTGCTTAAATAGTTTACCGATTAGACTGGATTTAGTGTCCACTCACCGACCACTCATCCTGACCCCACTTGGAGCAGCGCACATTCATAGGTAGCCTTAGCACAACGTCGTTGAAGGCCTTCCCTCTCTTCTTTGACCACCTGAATTTGTCCATAGCCTCAGTGAACGTGAGGTTGCTGTATTTCTTTGGACTCTTGATGACAAATGGCCAGGTCCTGAATAAAGAGAAGGAGCACCGCTATCTTACAGTCTTTCCTTCGGTTGTAGTACACATGTTGTGCTATGGAAAATTGTTGTGCAATGGACAATTCATACAGGCAGCATTTGATGCACTAGCACCAGCACTAAGGAAACAAATGGTCATGTTCTAAAAGAGAAAACATACAGTATATTGTGTTAACTGGACTTTAGCTGACAATGTCATCTATTTGGCAGTGCTGCGACCGTTGACTTCAAGGCACCTAACCCTAGCCTTAACCCTAACCCTTGCAGAGCTGCCTGGAAGACAGCGCTGAGGGCTTAAACACCATAAAACCATCTATTTCTTGTGAGTCAAAGAAAATACATTTTCGAGACAAGACATTTTCCTTCGGGAAGACCGATTTATTTCTATGCAGTCATTACCCACATGTATAAGTATGTGTTTTGAACGTGTGGTCTAAAACCAATCTTTCAGTGGTTTCCCAAACATTGCAGTAACTATTCATAACAAAGGACCATGTGCTTTTGACCAAAAATGGCACTAGATACTCTATGACATTATAGGTATGGTACGGTATGGTACTCTGTGTGTGTGTGTGTGTGTGTGTGTGTGTGTGTGTGTGTGTGTGTGTGTGTGTGTGTGTGTTTGCATGCACTTCTGTGTATGCTTGTAGTGGGGTGAAAAAAGGGTCTTTGTAACTAAATCTGTTTAGAGTGGCCTTGTCTGACCTTTTGCAAATCCCCTTCATTCCTTTCAATGAGCACAAAAGAAGCTGAGCTTTCTTGGCGCGGCGAGTGAACACAGTCTACTGGCAAACCCAGCAGACCAAATACCACCCATCGGCAGCACAGACCCCCTGCAGGCAGCGCTTAACTTTTTGGGGCACAGAGGAAAGTCTCCGGATCTGTGTCCCTCCAGTGACCAAATGTCTTAATAGTGTTATTATAGCAATACATGTAATGAAAGAGAGAGAGAGAAAGAAAGGCAGACAGACAGACAGACAGACAGACAGAGAGAGAGAGAGAGAGAGAGAGAGAGAGAGAGAGAGAGAGAGAGAGAGAGAGAGAGAGAGAGAAATAGTAATTGTTCGGACCTTGGAACAACACTGACTGGACCTTCAACACTGTTCAGAACACAGTGCTGAATTCAATATGCCATCATGCAGTTAGCATTGGGCATTCTACATTCTTTAATTCTGTTTTTGTTCTAACAGACTACAGTTTAGTTTAAGTTTACTTTGAATGGAATCAACATGGACTTGATTATGGCTCTCATAAATATGAGAACCTATATAGAGATGTTATGCCTGCTGTTTCCCCTGCCAGCCCCAAATTCTTTAGTGCTTTTATTAGCATTGACTCATTTTACGAGGACAAACAACTCGAGGAACTTAAACTAAACAAGACGATACGTTCAGCCACAGAGCCCTATAGCACAACACTGAGTTTTGGTTACACGCTAGTGAGTCAAACTGGGCCAGCCTTTCGAAACCAGCTTGTTCCAGAAGAGGCATTTGTACTGGATGATAAACTACTGAAAGAAATAAAAGACATAGTAGTTTGAAAAGATGGGAAGAAGCCACAGTACTGTACTTCTTCCAAAAGCATTTATCTTTTCTTTCTTTTACACTCTCTGAATCACGCTTCGAGTCAAGGTGACTCAATGGCCCAGCAGTGAGGCCAAAACAATGACTGCATTTTATTTAAAAAAAAAATACAATTGACAGGAAACTGATTGTGTTATTGTTTGTACTTAAGCGTAGGCCAAACCGTATGTTAACATGCACTTCCAAAAGAAAATATGAATGAAGTTTATTACTGTTCATACCATGACAATTATATTTGCTAGTTATTAATTGACCTCAGGAGTTTGCATTCTTGTCCTTAATTCAGGTCCTTGCTCCTCAACCACTGTGTTTCAATGTTGGATAGTTTTATATGCTAGCCTGCAGTAATATGGTGTTTAAGAAAAACTCAATTTTTCACAGAGATCTCTGTTTTTTGAAGTCACCGAGTACTGATTTTAAAGATGCCCCCAAAGTGTAGCACTGTAGCTGCCTGATTTTTTTTTGTACCGATACTACTCGATGACCTCGAGAAACAGAGATCTGTGTGAAAAATTGCCGGAGTTCTCCTTTTACATTCCAAAAAATCACATGCTGATCACATGTAATAGTTATTTAATACAGCTGAACTCATATACAATGTTCCAACAGATAAAATTAACTCTGTATGACAGTGTTGTCTTACACAATATCACAAAATGACAGGTCTGGGCTGCCACTGTAGCCCTGTTAACAAATAAAGCAAGGCCTTTCTGCTTACGTGACAGGCTGCTGGATCGCTTTTACTCCTATGAATTTGAGCTGTCTGTCGATTTCTGGCAGACTCTCACACCTGGCCAGGTTAATCCTGGGGTAGTACAGCAGGTAGGACAGACACATCTCATCTCTGGTGCTCAAGCCCCCCTACACAAACAGACAAATGGGACACATGATAACACGGTTAGCGGCTATGTAGCTACACACAGACACGTTTGTGTTTAGTAATCATATGGGAACTTTGGCCTTACAGAGTGGCTACCGACCCTATGAGGGGAAAAACATGCTAGCAGCATACCCATGGGTAGATGTAGAAAATTGCAATCAGTTACACTTTACACTTTTATTAGTTTCAAATTCAGATGAGGTTCAGCTAGTTTCTGACCATAATGGTTTCAAAGAATTATACTTGTGATACTTCTGTTTACTGCAACAAAAGAGTTTAATGTTAGCCTAAACCCCGCTAGCACACAGATAACTCTTAGTCCTCAGTCAAATCAGTGGGTGAGTTTGGTCTTACAGCGCTGTGCAGATCTGACTGAATCTTACAATACAAGATGCCTCACGAACAGCCACATCTGCACCACACGGGAAGAATTGGAACGTGTCCACTGATTTGACGCTACTGGGCCACAAAGTCAGGCAATGCACTTCCTTCTTTGAAAGGTCTTGTTACAACCTCTCTGTACACTTTCAAAGTTTACAATACTTTGGTTTGTCTGTCAGGACCCTACCCATGAGGTCACCTAAGAGTAGGGCTATTTTGACCCTTGTCAGTGGTTTGAAAATAGCAATTTATTTTGACATGGCTCTAATGGTCAATAGCCACACACTCTAAACCATTTCATTGTCAATGCATACCACAGTCTACCTCAAAACTCCTCCGATTAACGTAATTTTGTTCCCAAACTAAAGTTTGAACTCGTAATCATCCATAAACAGACCCCGGGTTGTTTTAACTCCGGAACTTTTCTTTAAATCTTTATATAAGGTCTCACAGTTGATGGTGTATGCCAGAGTGAAAACCAAGCTACAAGGGTCGAGAAAATTGTCCGTAGACCTGCAAGACAGGGTTGTGTGAAGACAGATAAAAAGAGATGTGTGCCTCTACTAATGTCCAGCGAATTCATTTAGGCACAGGTGGACTCCAATTAAGTTGTAGAAGCATCTCAAGGACATTTGATAGAAGTAGGATGCACCAGAGTTCAATTGCAAGCGTCATAACAAAGGGTCTGAATACTTACGTATGTATGTAAATGGAATATTTCTTTTTGTCTTTTTTTTTTTTTTTTAATTTACGAAACACTCCAAACACCTGTTTTTTTGTGGAGTGTTGGAGTATTGTGTGTAGATTGATGAAAACAAATTAAATGAATCTATTTTAAGATCAGTCTGAAAAATAACAAAATGTGGAAAACTTGAAAGGGTCTGAAAACTTTCCGGTTGCACTGTATACATAGCTTACTTTAAAGCTGAGATCAAATGGAGTAAATCATTTGTAGCTCCCCTGTAGGTCTGTGCTAATGTGACACTTTGGACTCCTCCCAAAACAGACAGCTGTGAGATCTGAAGCTCAAACCCAACTCTGAGTACAAGCGGTCAGCTTGGTTTGATGGCAGGCAAGTGGCTTCCAGAACCAATGGAAACCAACTGAGAACATTAAATACACTGACACAAGTCTGGGCTTATCACATGCCATGCACAAACCCACCAAACATTTGCATCTACTGTAAGCGTGGCCTAGCTTTGTGACTCATAAGATTGGAGTCAGATTAGAGTCTACGTTGTAAATCAAAGCCTCATTTATACATGGTCCTTTCAGTCAAGTTATGAATCATGGGCTTTTATTTATTCATTTATTCATTCATTATAGTCAAATGCTGTTAGTAGTTGTGGAAAGCATTACTGTCCTGAATATTTAATAGGCTCTCCATATGCTATGTGGAAGCCTTGAACTAATGTTGACCTCTTTCTCGCAGCTCTCTGAGCAATATAATGACATATTTTCTCTGTTGCATTTCCAGAATAGAATTTATTAAACTGGTGTTACTCTTTGTGAACTTGAAAAAAAAACTGACTGCAGAAGAAGGAATCTAGCTTCTTTTTCGCGGCGACAGGCTTTTGGTAATTTGTCCGTTTGAAGTGTCTGTCAGAATCAAGTGCCAGTAGCTGCAAACTGCTTTATAAGCAGCGATCCATCTGGGTTCCCGGGGCTTCAGTGTTTGCAGACAGATTGTTCAGCCAAGAACAGACGGGCTTCTTAACACATATGTCTGAAAGGATCGGCCAGAGGCACTGCCCGCCTCACCAGGCTCCGCTGGGCAACCAGGTCACACCGCATGTCAGCCACATGCAGCACTCAACAGGTTAAACAGAATTTAGCTGTATTTAGTAAGTGTTTAAGGTAATGACAGTTCATGTTGTTTCATGAAACAAATAGATTAACACATACAGTACATTTTGTAAATAAATGGGCCATTCAGGGATGTTACACAGAACAGATGTCAAAAATAAAGAGTGTCATTTTCTCTCTCTTCCTCTCTTGTTAGATTACAATCTTTGTCAAGCATTCAGGGTGGGCCTTGTGATGGAAGAAGTGAGGATGTTTCTTGGCAGTAAATGATGTCTGATAGCATCTAGCAGGTAGTCTACATGTGTGTACCTGATATACCCATACATTTATAGCCATTAACATGTTGTACCATACAGCTGTACAATAGTATTAACACATAAGTAATGAAGAATAGTATAACATAAAAGTAATTGGTAAATGGACTGCATTTATACAGTATGAGTAAAACGAATGTGTATCAGAATGGCAGATTTCACTCACCCATGTCATGTTAGCTCTGTCCTTGGTGTTGTATCTGCACTCTGTAATTAAGTTATCACCCTGCAAATACGAGAAGTTATCAAAACAAACATAACTTTTATGACAACAAAACACAGGTGCATGGGTATTTTTGTTTTTCTTTTCAGAATACTGTTCAGAATCTTTTACATACAGTAATTACACAAAAACAGGGCCTGATCCAGTCTGATCCAGCCTGATCCAGTTTCTCTAGGATCTGCCCTCAAACTTGAATGTAGAACAACTGAAAGGGCAAATTGGTAAATATATTTCAGCCCATTATTAGAACTATTTGGCTCAGAATAGGGTTTCATCTCCCTCTCATTAGTTGGGCTGTGGTAGATTCAGGACATGATATGACTTTGGTTTTTGCCATAATTGGTCTACCAGCTTTTTTCATTCATCTGAAAAAGAGATTGTGTAAAATTGTCTAAAACAGATCACCATTATTGGGGTGCTTAACCTTTGGAGTTTTGAGATTAAATGAAAACAGGTAACTTTTGAAAGTTATTATAGGGCATCCAGAGTCTATCACAGTTTGACTAAAAAAAGAATATATCCTTTCATTTACAGAATTTTACAATGTCCCGTACTTTATGTCTGTTTTCATGTTCTACAAGCTCATTCAGTTCATTCACCTTATTTTTGTTGATAGTTTGATCACTATTATGTTCCTGGGCTGTTCTCTTCACATAAAGTATTCTGTTCACTGCAATACTTGACACACTGGTGGTAGGTCAGTTCTACTTCAGAATCACTTGCTCTCAGGCACTCAAATATGAGGGCACTCTCAAAGTAGATGTACAGCTGAATGAGACACATTTGTTTCAAAAATGCTGTGATTTGTAATCATAATTAAATCCTACTTGAACAACAGCCAAACATTGCACTCCATTGATTGCCACGGGACAAATTTCGAGTTCAAATAATATTGTCAACTAATGAAAACATGAGAAAATTTTTTGATCTCCACCGCACAATGATGTTCACAATGACACTAAAAACTCTGTTTGTCTCAGACACTTCAGTTTCCTGACAGTAGCCTGAGTACTAGGATTCCCAGAATAAGCTATGGTGTTTGGCTCCTCCATAGCTGTTTGACGCTGTCATTTTTCCGGGGGTATTATTATTTCAAAAGGAGTGGCAACATGCTGTGGCTTGTGAGTAAACCTTTAGTCATGTCTTTCCGACTCTCCTCTCTCTCGCTGATGATTGCCCTGAAGCCTGTCCTTTTACAAGGCTAACCTGAGAGTTTTACTGCCATTTCATTTCAAATGTCTTAGTAATTTATGGTCCGCCCCCTTTGTGTGTAAAATATTTGAAAATTTGTCTTTGCAAAAGGAGTGGAAGATGACAGGTACCCACAGGAAGGAGCAGCCTCTCCTCGCTGAGAGGAAGGAATTCCTGGAAGTTGAAGTCAAACTCGTTGTCGTACGCCAGGGGCTTCATTTCCTCATAGTCCCGGAAGTGACGCGTCCGAATGGCCCGGCCAGCCAGGTGAGCGTGGAGCAGGACGGCGAACACTCGGATGCCACTGGGCATCTCCTCCTCCAGGGACTAGAGGGGAGGTGGGAAGAGGACATGCTTTGTGTAATCCAAATTTTATTTTACTTTTATTTTTCATTCAAAGATCATTTTGCCACTGTTGTAAATGGGGAATATGTCTGTAAAATCACTAAGCTACTACTACTACTACTACTACTAAAATCACAACTAAAATCCCTTGATTTGATTTTAAAATAATTTTCATTTCAATAACGTAGTAATGCTACTACTGGTAGTAGTAGTGGCAGCAGTAGTGCAAATATATACACCATGTTACAAGGCTACATATTGTAAACAGGAAATCTAGATTGGGATTTGTACTTTTTTTGTCCGGGACATCTGTTCAAGTGTTTGTACCTCTTTCAGGCATTCTCTGGTGCAGTGTCCCTCAGACAAGTAATCCTGCATGCCAGGGGGCAGCATGTGATACAGGCTAACCCACACGCCTGTCTCGATCACCCCCGCGTCATACTGCCTCAGCTTGGGGGTGTAGAAGAGGCGCAGACCAGAGCTGTCCAGTAATCCTGTGATTAAGGGGAGATGGCGTGTCAGTAAACACAAGCGACGAGGTTGCTAAGGAATATACCCCAATCTTTGTTCTACCCACACCACTGTAAACAAACTTTTCACAATGCTCCCTTTCGTTGAGGGCGTTTCCACATTTCTATTTACATTCACTTAGCAGATGCTTTTATCCAAAGTGACTTAGAAAACGAGGAATATCGTTCAAGCTACATGGGAACAGACCCCTTTGGTCACAATAAATACTACTACCAGAGGATGAGAGTGCAGAATTTTAAGTATTAGTTTAATGTGTACGACATTTACACAATGAGCTCTAGATGAACATCATTGGTATAGTGCATCTGTAATGTGTTTCACTAGGCTGCTAGTACTACTACTACTACTACTACTACTACTACTAAAATCACAACTAAAATCCCTCACTAAAATTATTTTAAAATCATTGTCATCTCAATAACGTAGTAGTGCTACTACTGGTAGTAGTAGTAGTGGCAGCAATAGTGCAAATATACCCACCATGTTACAAGGCTACATATTGTAAACAGGAAATGATGAAAATTATGTCCTCACACTACCTTGTTGTAGTGTTGGATTATCATAGTGGACTTCCATCAGGACGAAAACTGGGTCTATCGATGTTCCAATGGAGAGACCAACATGAGATGGATAAGAAAATCCCTGCAGAGTAAAGATCAAACCAAAAGACAACAACAATGTCAGAAACAGACATTTTGTCACCTCATGGATGAATCATTCTCTCAGTGCCAGCCATGCCTCTTCTCTGGTAAGAAAGATTACAAACCTCACCACCAATTGCCCAGGCGAAGACAACAGTCTCACACGTCGTGAAGGAATCTGGCATGTTTGGATGGAAACACTCGTGTCCCACTCTCAGGTCACTCTCTCCCAGGCTGCTATTACACTGGTAGAGCAGAATGTGGTGCACCAGGTTTTCGTGTCCTCTCTGAATCAAAGGCTCAATCTGGAGGAAGACAAGCAGGAATGCTGATGGGAAAACATACAAATCAGTTTGTTCTGATCATCTCTAAGCCCCCTACTGAAAAATAAACATAAGACACACACATGCATGCACACGCACACACACACACACACACACACACACACACACACACCATTACAAACAAGAATTCTATTTTGATCCAAGGCATGGATATAAATGTGAAAGGAGTGAGAGAGGCCAACAATAAGAATAGAAAAAACTGGGATTTTTTACTACCCAAACCAACATTGGAAAGGGAAGTAAGCAATTCCGTTCTATCATGTTTTTCACTATTTATTTTTCATTTTATTTTCCTACTCAGTGGGTCTCCAGCTTCAAGTGAAATCCCAAATAAAGCCACATCCCACTGACTGAACTGTGACCTCACAGTTGGAGGCTCTCCTCCCAAACATCAGGAAGAAGGACCACAACATGGCCTCTAACCATGAGATAAATATTTAAACATTCCTCCATTTCACCCTCTTTATGATCTTGTTCTGATTGAGCGACCATCATGTTTCAAGTTCAGATCTGATAGGGATATTTGTGAGGTGGGTTTTCTTTTTTTTGTTAAAACCAAGTTGTTGTCCATGTTATTGATATTCATTTTACAAACATACCCATTGAGTAGGAAGTCTATGCAGTAAATGGTTTAGTGCAACTTTTAGGTGCCTTGAGGCTAATTTATGAGAGTAAAAGAGTATATAGTGTAAATAACAGGATACTGAAAACGCCAAATCCAGCTCAACAATGCAGATGGCTAGTGAAACACATAAATTCTGTAAATGGGCCATTCAGGGATGTTACACAGAACAGATGCCAAACACACACAGAGTCCCTTTCTCTCTTTCTTTCTCTCTCCCTCTCTCTTTCTCTCTCTCTCTGTCTTGTCCAGTTCCTGCCTTCCTCTTTCATAAACACATGCACATACACACACACCCACCCCACATCTGGTTAAGAAATGCATAGATGCCATGGCCAGAAGGAATTGGTCTGTTCCTGTTTTCTGCTTATGATATGACACTACTTTATTGGTCTGAAAAAATTGTTAACAGATTTAAAAAATAAAATTGTCCCACAGCCACATGGGCCCTGAATTAATATCATAACAACATTTCCATATTTTGAGATGGGTTAGAACATAAACCATATATAGAAAATGACAGTATGACACTAGACAACTACACACATATTTTCCTGTCCCAATTAAGTGACCATTAAACATATGGTCTGACAAATGGGAGACACAGGCTGAATCAAACCTATTTCCTGCTGTTATGATGTCATGCATAACTCTCTGTGGCAGAGTAGCAGAGACAGTTTGAGACACTGTGCAACAGCAAACACATGGACAGACACATAGAATAGAAGCAGGAGAGAGAAAGAAAGAGAAAGAGAGAGAGAGAGAGAGAGGGAGAAAGAGAGAGAGAAACCAGGGAGTCTACTGGAAAAAAAAGGAAGAATAGCCCTTTATAAATGCCTTCGCATTGGCTCAATGACAGTTTGTCACTTGAGAGAGCCTTTGTTCCGTCCTGGGGGTAGGGGTGCAATGGAGGGTGGGGTTGGACGGGTGGCTTTGGCGTGTGTGTGTGTGTGTGTGTGTGTTTCTTGATTCAGGGGGGCCCCAGGACTGGAAGGGGTCCTAGAACAGGCCAGTGATAAAAATGCAGTAAATCTGTTGGGCTTCCCAAAGCCAGATTTTTTTTAGGAGAGGCCTCCCAAGACATTTACTGTGCCATTGTTTGAGGGGTCTTGTTTACACATGAACTACAACACACGTAGTGGGAAATAAAACCTGCCATTAAACATGAGGTAATAAAGGACAACAGATTTCTATGTCGATTTCTAGTCTCTTGCAGCTGTTCTGAGATTGTGTGGATCATGTCTGCAGTTCACTTTTGTCATTTGATGAAAGATTTAAAGGAAGGAGGAGCAAATCCATCACTTTGCAAGTCTACCATTTCGTTTGACAGCCAAAACATTTGGTTGGCTACTTTCATTCGCTTAATTAAATCATATTTCAAAACGTCTTAGTGTTTCTTTTTTCTTTTTTTTTTTGGTTTGGAAACTGCCTTAATTATGCTTTGGTGACATGTAATTTAAAATCCAAACTACAGGTGGGGAATCAGATGACTGGGTGAAGGGCAGGATTGAAATCACACTTGAGGGGCTCCTGTGTAATGATAGGCTGAGACAAGCAGGCACACAGACAAATACATCAACAAAGGGCACCGACAGACAGGCTGGGGACTAGATAAGGAGCCTTTGAACACAAAAAGTCTGACTTCTCGCCTGTGACTACACACTGCATGGGTTGTGCCTTTTTATATCTCACAAAACACCTGCTCTCCTGGAAAGATTAAAGGGTGAATTTCTATGTGCTGCAGGCTAAACAACATACAATACATGAAATAGAACTGTGTGAATTTAGAAAATCATCATGATACAGCAGAAAATACATACAGTGCAATATATCAAGAACGGTTTAATGGTGTTGCTGGCAGACTTACCCTAATTATGTGATGCTTCTTCTTGACCTCTGGGATTTTGAATATCTGACACCAGTAAGTTGTGTCCCTTGAAGGCACAGGCACCTGTCTTGAGGAAACAGCACAAACAATTAACACTGACAGAATTAACATGTTGTTCAGTCATTCCCAAATAATAAGCTGCTATAAAACTCTGGATAACGTTTATTTACTCATTCATTCAGTATTCTTGGATGTTGGTGTGTTTTCACTGACTTACGTGAGCGTTTTGCAGGTCGAAATAGGCAGCCCCAGGAGGAGTGGCGGCACTGCTTCCTGGATTTAGCAGTCGCAGACTCTTCCTCCCCCGGTTCACTCCGTGGTACATAGGCCCCGAGGGCCCCACGTCCTCTTCGTGGTAAGCCCAGATCACCCGCACTGTGCTGGCCTAGACAGATGGGACAGACAGAAATACAGTGAGTGTGTAACCCTCCTCAAAGCTGGAGCAGCGGGAGTGATACAGAGGCACCAGAACAGCTTTTGCACTTGGTCAAAGGTAAAACAAACTTAGAAGTCCTCCTCTCTCCTAATTAAGTCATATTTCAAAAACCTTTTCAAAAGCTCTTCAGCTATAGCCTGGTTAGCACGCAGACCTCAATTGTAATTGAGAGTGGGTCTGGAAAAGGTTCATTGACTTACAACTTCCAGCAGGGGCGTAACTAGGAGTGAAATTAAACTTAAATTGGTGCATGAAACTTGTTTCAGAAGTGTAGCAATCTTGTAAAAAAAGGTTTTAGATATAGTTGTTTACTCAATTCGAAAGAAATACATGTCCATGCCGGATTAGTGATTGTATCTGCATGCCTTATGTTTTAGGGACATTGGAAATGGGTTTCAATGGCCTCTTGGCCAGACGGACCAGCAGAGCAAATCACAAATTTGCCAAAGGTTCATATAGGTATTCCCAGGGTACTTCAGCTATCATTTGTGAAGTAAATTTTTTAGTCAACACTGCAGTAATAAGGTTTCGTAGCTGAATATGGTATAATAAGGGGAAGACTCATGGTTTGAGTCCAATTAGCAATGCATTAAGTACACTTGTCCTATGTGCAATCACAATTTGAAGGCAGTGTCCCAAAATAGTTTAGTACAATGCCTTTAGTACTGCACCATTGCTATTTGCTATAAGAAGTACCACTAACTGACCATGTAAATGTCTGTATGAAGTTTTACAGACCTTGTGGATATACACATTTGGATTTTTATACATTTAATTGACATATACCTAGTAATCCAGTGGAACACAATAGAGCATTTAAAATGGATAGGAGACTGTACAGTGTGTGTAACTATTTCTGACATACAGTTCTAAAGCACCCCCACCTGACCCAACATAATCAAACATACCGATATCTCTTTGTCGTTAGGATCGCATGTGCTTAGGTCCCTGCTAAACGCCAGGACAGTGTGTGTGACGTTTTCCCTTCCATACTCCAGTCTGTAGCTCTGCTCCGAGTCTCTGTGGACTTTTCTGCTGGGGTCAGCAAAATAATCCTGTTGAAAGCACACAGTTAAAACACTGTACAAGTGACATATGCCAAGCCTTTGTCTAAAGACAGGTGTTTGCCTTTAAAAAATAGCAAAAAGAAACATGTCTGCTGAGAATTTGGGTGTATTTGGTTTTAAATTCTTGCAGTTGGACATGTAATGATATACATTTGTCAGGGTATCCATAGATTAACTGTTTTTCTGTTTTGATGGCTACTCTTTTTAGAGTGAGCTCTTTATTTGCACAGGGATAAAAGTGGTTTTCATCTACGGAAGTGCGCAAATTAAATGTACTAAATATAGAGCGTAAGGATGAAAAGTGGTGTCACTTTTTCCTTGAATCTTTGATGCTCAGCACAACATTGGGGTACTCAGATCTAAGGCCAGGCCTACCACAGGGGAGTTTCCTGCTAAATAATGCAGAAATACAACTTCTCTTATGAATGAGATTTGAGTCTTTCACTATGCCAACACCCAGGAACCTTCTCTGGGTTTGTGTTAGAGTAAGATCTGTTATATATTTAGCAGAGATAAACAAAGACCACTCAGATAATTTTGCCAGCAAGACCCCCAATATCTTTGGCTCTTCACTACACTGAGGACATAGATAGCATCCTGCTTCACTAAGGCTCAATATTGCTCTAAGGAGCTAGTAAGAATGTTCCTACTAATAAAAGGTGCTGGCATTCATGAGGAAAAACTGTCTCGAAAATGCCACTGACTATGCATCTACTGTACCATCTGGCACAGTAGTGAACTCACTGCAAGCAGCCAAGAGTACATATCTACAGCTGTATGTGAAATCCTCCACAGATCTGTGTTGCTCTTGAGAAAGTTAGCTTTGACTCTTGATCTAGTAGCGTAGGCCTACTCACCTGCCTAATATCGTGTGATCAAGCAAGTGTCAGAAACTGATAGTTGAACACATTTTAACATATATTTCAATAAAATATTCAAATATGTAATATTGTAATGAAAACAAGTGTTGCACGTCATGTATTTCATCTGACACAGATCATTAATTTATTTCAGTAAAACTTGAAGTAGCCTACATTTCAACTATTGATCAAACTAGGCTCCACAGTTTAGAGGCAAGGTTACTATACCTGGAGGTAAGGTCTTCCATTGAACACGCCACCAATCACTATATCCGATAATGCCATCGCGCCGTTCGAAGACAAACCAAATCCTACATATCCAGTGGTCTCAACCTCTAATTCAAAAGTTACAGTTCTATCGTCGAATTTCCATTTCATTCGGTATTTCCCATTCGCATCCAAAACGGCGGAATGTCTGTATCCACTCTCTTGGGAAGAGGTAAGACGAACTGTTGAAAAAAAGAAAGCGCCTAAAAAGGCCAATTCAAACATTCTACTGAAATATTATAGAACGAAAAACATAAACCCAAACGACGAAGAAAATAAATTCAAATATTGCAGTTTCAGACTGCATGTGTGTTGTTTCCTAGTTTGCATTGGAAACTGATGATGAGCCCACCGCGGCTATCCAGATCGGCAAGCGAGCCACTTTCCTTTTCCTCCCACAGAAACTGTCTAAACTTGTGTTCTCACTCTTTGATCTGTAGAGGCACGTCCCACACGGCTCTCGTGGTCAATTTACCTCTATCCGTGTCAGTTTGAAAGGTTTCCACTATTTTATCGCCATGTGATTTAACTGATTGGTGCCAAGCTGAACACAAAAAAGTTACACGGATTTTAAGAGGGCCTATAGGGTAATGTCGGCGTGGTGTAACAGCAATAACTGCGACTGGGGTCCATTTGAAGTTGTGTCACAGAGCCTAGCTCTTGTCAAATGGGGAAAGCATAGGAAAAACAGAGTGTCCATAAAGGCATAAGTAGCACAACATACATCACTGCAGTATTAAAAGTATAGCCTAATTAATTTCCGGCTAGTACACCACGTTCATATTATATAGTTTAGATACAAATTGATGGACTTCAAACATAATCTGCCTTTATGTATGTTATGGTTTAAGACAGAGGGAATTATTAGGTGGAATATATTGTGGCGTGCAATGGGAGGCAGAACACTTGGATATTCAGCCATATTAAATCAGAGGACTGACAATGGTTTCACTCCAGAAAATAAAGGAGCTTAAATTATACTTTTCATCACTCCATAAAGAACCATGACCTTTACATCAAGGGAAAGGTTCTTCACATTGGAAAAGGTTCTTCAAAAAGACACTTTTCATATCTGTTTGCCTTTTCTTATATGGTTTTTCAAAGAAACTATCATGGACGTGGCAGTCGTGGCCTACTGGTTAGGGCTTTGGGCTTGGAACCAAAGGGTTGCCGGTTCGATCCCCTACCAGAAGAAAAATAAATGTGGACGGGGGAAGTGGTTGAGCACTGCTCTCCCATGCCCACATCCACAGCTGAAGTGCCCTTGAGCAAGGCACCTAACCCCTCACTGCTCCCCGAGTGCCGCTGTAGCAAGGAAGCTCACTGCTCTGGGTTAGTGTGTGCCTCACTGTGTGTTCACTGTGTTCACTAATTCACGGATGGGATACATGCAGAGACCTTGTATACACAAGTATACTTGGCCTATAAACCTGATTTACATTTACATATGATCTTGAGAGTTCTTTGAAGAACTACACGTTTCTTCTATGGCATTAAGAAGAAAAATGTTGTTTTTTTCTAGTTTGTAGAGTGAAAAATGTACATTCAGGGTAAACCCACTTGCTAAAAGAATCAGGGAAACCACACAAGGTACCGTACCTCACATGTCTCATTCACACTCGCAATTGCACAGACTTATAGGGAATATTATTATGGGGGTTTTGGCTTAATATTTATAAAACCATCTGAGTTTCACTAATCATATTTTTATACAAGTGGACCTACCACTCTTGTACAATTTCATCAAGAGTGGCATTAGGTGAAATGTTACAACCTGCCCCATAGGCACATTTGTGACACTGCTTGAAAAGTTTGAATGAAATTAATTCCAAACAAATTTATCTGAATGTGTATGACATATATCATCATAGTCAGATCATATCATAACGCCTGATTCACATCAGATGCGTGGCGAGTGCATGGCAGCTGCATTGCCTCATTTTGCCGCCCATGTTAACAGGTTAGAGCTTGTACACTGCCTGCATGACACGCACGTCTCAGGTGCGGCTTGAGGTGCGCTGCAATCGCGTGCCAGCTAGAAATAGAAAAGATGCCTATTTTTCACGCAACATGCAAATGTGTTGGAAGCGTTTTCAGCCAAGAGAGACAGTGAGATGTTTTAATAGTCAGACTGGCTGCAGCAGAGACAATTCTGTTATGAATGCTCACATGAAACGCAAGGTACGTCATCGAACAGGCGCGCAACGCACGTCTGAATCTGCCGCCAATCAAAATACTAAGTGCTGATTCAGACTGAGTGTGTGGCGTGAGCGTGTCAGCTGTGTGGCGTGTCCGTTTTTATTTCGGCTCCCATGTTAGCAGGTTAGAGGTTGCACACCGCCTGCTTGACACGCACGTCTCAGGCACGGCTCGAGCTGCGCCGAAAACGTGTGCATGCTAGAGATAGGATCGACGCCTATTTTTCCGAAAGTGAAGAGATGTTTAATAGGCAGGGAGGCCGCCGCAGTGCAGCGTCAGACATTTCTGGTGTGCAAAGACAGAAAACGCCACGCATCTGACACGCAACAGACACGCCACTCACTAAGTCTGAATCAGGGATGATTGTCGTCCCTCCCATTTTTAAGCATGTTACTGTCCAACCTCTTTTAAAGAAACCCAATTTAGACCTGAGTGACCTTAAGAACAGACCAGTCTCCAAGTTACCATTTATCTCCAAGATCCTTGAAAAAGTTGTCTTCTCCTCAGCTCACCTCTTATTTGAACACTTTTAATACCAGTATCCATAAGAAATTTCAGTCTGGTTTTAGAGCTCTGCACAGTACTGAATCTGCCCTGTTGAAGGTTCTTAGTCATCCTGCTTTGTGTTTTCTTGATCTTAGGGCAGCATTTCATACAACCAACCATGAAATTTTTCTAAAACGCCTAGAGGGCAGAGTAGGCTTACAGGGTCCAGTTTTAAAATGGTTTACCTCTTACCTGAAATATAGAATGTTCTCGCTTGTTTTAGGAAACTGCTTTTCATCCTCTGCTCCCATCAATTGTGGTGTTCCCCAAGGTTCGATTTTAGACCCCTTTTTATTCTCTTTGTATATGCTTTCTCTTGGCTCAATCTTTCAAAAATACAATATTCACTACCACTACTATTCAGATGACACTCAGCTTTAAATGCCATTAACACCAGGTAGTCCTTGCTTAATAACTCACTTGTTAAACTGCTTAGATGATATCCTGGCAAGCAATTTTCTCTAACTCAATGACAGTAAAACTGGAGACCATTATCCATGCTTTTATCACATCCCTTGATTACTGTAACTCCTTATACACTGGTCTGACTCCGGTAAACATTTAAAAGCTTCAGTTGGTCCAAAATTCTGCAGCTAGACTTTTAACAGCAACTAAGAAAAGGGAGCATATCACACCTGTCCTGACTCACCTGTATTGGCGTCCAGTCAAATAGAGAATTGATTTTAAAATCTTACTTTTTGTTTTTAAAGCTCTTAATGGATTAGCCCTTTCTTACATCACAGAGCCTTTAATGAACTAAGTCCATGTTGAACAGATATCCCTCTTAGATCCCTCTTGAAAGACCCAAAACTATCACAGGAATGGAGAGCACTGGGCAACTCATTCCACCAACATAGAACCACTGAGGAAAAGAGTCTTGAATTTGACCTAACGTTTATGACTGGTGTTATTCACTTGAATGATTCGGTTGTAATAAAATAAAATCAACCAAGTCAAGCAGGTGACAGTATGAATTTGATTGTAACTTTGTTGGAGAACTTAAATGGGTTCCTTAAAGTGTAACTTTCGCCAAAATGCATCCTAGGGTGTTTTTGTGAATGTACCCGAGTCAAACACTCGTTTAAAAGCATAATTACGTCCGAAGCGCCACTTTTAAGTTGTCCGTGTTGTCGTTTTCGGGTCAAATGGCCTTTTGAATGGGAATCGTAGGGGCACTACAACCCCAAAACAGAAAAAGTTGGGACGTTGTGTAAAATGCAAATAAAAACAGAATGTCATAATATACAAGTCTTGTAAACCCATATTTAGCAGCAAAAAGGACATAGACAACATATCAAATGTTGAAAATGAAAATTTGGACTATTTCATGGAAAGCATATGTTAATTTTGAATTTGATGCCAGCAACATGTTTCAAAAAAAGTTGGGACGGGAGCATGTTTACCACTGTGCTGCTTCACCTCTTCATTTAACACAATTCTGTAAATGTTTAGGAACTGAGGAGACCATTTGCTACAGTTTTGATAATGAAATGGATATAGGATTTCAGTTGCTCAACAGTATGGGGTATTCTTAGTCATGCTTTCCATTCCATTATGCACCTAATTTGACAAATCTGGACTGCAGACAGGCCATCTTAGCACCTGGACTCTTTCTCTATGGAGAAATACTATTTAAATATGTGCAGAATTCATTTTGGCATTGTTTTCCTGAAATATTCAAGGTCGTCCCTGGAAAAGACATTGCCTGGATGGCAGTATATGTTGCTCAAAACCTGTATACATCATTCAGAATTGATTGTGCCCATGCTGTAGGAATTAATGCTCCTCCACACCGTCATAGATGTTGGGTTTCGAACTGAGCACTAACGCAAGTTGGATAGGTTGGATACTTGGATAGACCCTCTCCTCTTTAGCCCAGATGAGTCCATGATTTCCAAAAAGAATAACAAACTTTGATTGGTCTAACCACAGGACCTTTTTCCACGTTACCTCAGTCCATTTTAAAAGCTCAGGCCCAGATAAGAGGGTGATATTTTCTGTATCATGTCTCAATACAAATTTAGCTGTTACAATTTTGGCTGAGTTTTTGAATTTAGTATCAAACTGGGCACATAGACAATGGTTATCAGAGGTTTTTCTGAGCCCATACAATGACATGTCTGAAAACAGGTCTGGTGTTGATACAGTGCCACCTGAGGTCCAAAAGACCACGGCCATCCAATTTGTTTTTCAGCTATTTCCCCTGTTTGCAAAGATTTCTCTGGATTCTCTGAATGTTTTAATAATATTATGTCCTGTAAATGATGAACTCCCTAAATATGTCACAATTTCATGTTAAGAAGCATTAAAATGACATTGTTTCATCATTTGTGCACACAGGTTTACACAGAGTGATGAATACCCCTACATCTTTACATCAAAGAGACCCTGCCTCTCTGGGATGCTCTTTTTCATACCCAATCGTGTTGCCAGTTACCCTAATTAGTTGTGAAACATTCTTTCTTTTGTTTTCTTTATCATTACACAACTTTTCCAGCATTTTCAACATTTCATATGTTGTCTGTGTCCTTTTTGCAACTAAATATGAGTTTAAAAGATTTGCAGATTATTACATTCTGTTTTTATTCACATTTTACACAACGTCCCAACTTTTTCTGTTTTGGGGTTGTATTTTGATACATAATCACGTCAAAATCGCTATTTTTAAAACACTAAGAAGGCTCGACACAACATGAAACTTTGATCAAGGTATTATCAGTGTCTCTACACATGAACTTGAGCATTGAGAACATTGTTTGTGTACACAGAGTACTAAAAGAAAGGTTTTGAACAACCAACTCAACTTGGTTTTTCTGCTCGCCGCCATCTTGCCTGTCAAGGAGTGAGTTGTCCAAAAACTTTCTTTTTAGTAAACTATGTGTACACAAACAATGTTCTCAATGCTCAAGTTCATGACTTCGTGTACACAAACAATGTTTTCAATGCTCAAATTCATGACTTCGGCTCTCTATAGACCTCGACAGTCCCGCCCACAGCCGATTCCGGAAGTAAGAATCCAATACAATTTCTCCATTAACAACTGGGGTATAAGCCATAAAATCGTAACCGTCTATGGTAGACTTAAAACCAGCTATGGCATGACACTGGTTCAAAGAAAAAACAACATGTAAGCCTCTAACTCGTTGCCAGTACATCACACAGTCACACTGAATTTTGAGAATTCTACTGGGTCTAAGCTTCCCAAAGAGGTCAAGCATTTGATGATGGGCCAAAGTATGTGGGAGCAGTGCCCTCCTAAGTAGATGATGTGCAATGTTAAGAATTGAAATGTTAATTTATACTGACTGACATGAACCAAGGAGTACATTACCGTGAAGACCCGCGAGAGGGCGCTATAGGCTTGTGGAATGCAGAGCGCGCATCTTTTTTTCTCTCTCGCTCTCGGAGGTACATTTTCTCTGCTGCCGGCTTGTGCCTCCACATAGCCCAAAATGCTTGATTGCATTGCATTCTCCACATTTCTAGCTACATTTTCATGTACCACATCAGCATTTTCGTTCAGTGAATCTTTTATTAATTGTTTTACAATTACCGTCAGGCCCTCCTCGTTGACCGCCTTAGTTATCGCCCGGCTCACCTCAGCTTCGTCGCCATTCACTTCTTCGTCTGCACGTTGTTTTAAAACATGCATCTTTTTTCCATCTCGCGAGCATGCTCTACGATGCTGGGTAGAAGCTGTTTTGAAAGCACTTTTTATTCACTCTTATGCTCTCCAGTCTATGGTGTCTCAGCACACGACCAGAGCTTCTCCACCTTAACAGAGAGTGACTGGGGTGATGTGGATCCTGGAGAATGGATTTGATTTTGTTCCTGCTGCAATCTGTGTACAGGATGTATATGGAGGGGAGCTGTGTCTCTATGATCCTCATTGCTGTTTTAATAATCCTCTGGAGGGCCTTCCTCATGTTCTTGTACCAGCATAAACTAATTAAAAATAATTGAGAAGTTTGTTGGTGTATGGAACTGATTAAAGTGTGAGAGTACAGATGATTGTGGACTCTAAAGTCACAAATACATAAATAAGTAAAACAACAGGTGTCACTTGAACATTTTGACATGTGTAGTTCAAGCAACTGTAGTTTAATCACAATAGTCAAATTCATTGATCTATTGAAATGTCTTATGAGTTCAGAGGTAATGAATACTGAGACAAAACCTTACACTGAGAGTGACATCCCTCCATATAAGACCTGGTAGAGTTTGTTGTGTTGCACATTCATTGTGAGGAGGACAGGAGGTCATATAAGCACTAGGAAGGACAAGGTCATTTACTGTAAGCACTAGGAAGCAGTGAAGTTGATGATTATATGTATGCAGTACTGTTGTCATGGGATGGAAGGCAGCAAACAGAAACAAAGATATGATGTAATACTGGCATGTTTCAAAGGGATTTCAGAAATATGTTTTTAATGCATTGTGACAAAATACAAAATATGGTCCATGAACCACTTGACCATTTATCAAATTTGACTTCTGACAAAGTCAAGCTCCCAGAGGAATATTTTGCTGTTTTGTCTATGTCTATTGTTTACACATTTCAGTCAAAATAACAAACAAAAAAAAGGTTTTGAAGAATTACAATTGGGGATTGGACCTTATTATTTAAAAACAACCAACAATTATCTGTGTCAACTGATATAAAATGGTTATTGTGATGTTTTCGCCTGTCACTCAGCAGACATAAAATACAGATGACCACACAAAGAAACTAAGCAGTCTGGTAACACTGACATGCATAACACTCAGTCAATTCCTTTCATAGTAGATTAATAAGAAATTGTTTACATATAGGTTACTAGAAGCATGAAAATAATTGTTTTATTTAAATTATGCCACACTCCATTAGTAATATTATAGTTTCATTTATAAATTAATGAGTGAAAATGTTGATGTGGTAGTGTTTAGACTAACAAATGGGTCATTCCACGCCAACTCAGCCAGTGTGCCATGTACATGACACCTCTCAGATTTTGCTGAAAAACGGTGAACAGACGTTATGGGCTTCCAAAAATGGCAAAAGATGAAATGTGAAATTCCAATGTGTCAATTAGGGCCGTGGCACCCGAAATTCAAATGGACGCCACAGGCAAACCGTTTGAGATATTGACCTGAAACTTCAGATTCCTTTGTTTGGTAACATAAGGCATATATTCACCGCTTTTCAGCAAAATCTGAGAGGGGTCATGTACATGATGCCCCGACATTGGCTGTTTTCACATGGAATGACCCAAATGTGCAATCTACACATGTACAATAATCCAGCAATGAACCAAAAATCATTACATTAGAACTAGGATTAGACATTTCGGATGGATTTTTGGCAAACATCCTAGCAGAAATTCATCTCTGTTCCATACATGCTAGACACTGCCTCGCCTCATCCATTTTAAACAGGTACACAGACTTCACTACTATAAGACTAGGTTACACAACATATTTCCATATACCTCCCTAATCTGTGACAAAAGTAATGCTGGAGAGGGGTCTTTGGCCCATAGCTTTGTTTTCTGCCCTCACCTGACAGGATACTGGCAGAGCATTTTCAAAGTCTTTACTAAGGTCACTCAGCAGCGCATTGAACTAGATGCCCTTCTCATATTGTGTGGGATGTTGAATCAGTCGCTCAGACTGTTAAAGTACGAACAACAGTTCCTAATTCTAATTTCGACTATTAACAGCAAAAAAAAAAACGAAGAAAAAAAAACAGGTCCCTTCCTCAGTCATAAGAAAACCTATTTCACAAAAATATAAATTGTTTTGTCATCCACTATCTGTAAGTACATTAACTAAGGAGGAGTCAGTATTGAAAATGTTGAGCATGAAAATGAGCTTTGCACATTTTCGGAACCAGGGGTAAAAAAGAGCATAAATTATTGGATTAATCGCAGAGTTCAGATATAACAGAGGCAGAGTTCCTTCAAACACCTTCAGTGATAATGTATCTGGAATAAAAGCACTAAATGATATAGATAAGAAATAGGGCAACAAACAAGCAACAAATACAGTCACCAGAATCCCAAGTGTGGTGGCTGCTTTCCTTTTTGAAGCTTTAGGAACACCGCCTCCATACTTTCTATTCCTTGTAGCGGGGTTTCCTTTGGCAAGCCTAATGCTTTTAGAATGTTTTCTAGCTATAATAAAAATCTTCATGTAGGAAAGAAGTATGACAGAACATGGCAAGATAAAGACTAAAAAAAGGTCTATGCTTGCCCAAAGTCCATCTGCAACTACAGTGCAATTTCCAAAACACAACACATTACCAGTGCTAATTCCATTAATGTATATATAAGCCATACTGTAACCAAATGAAGTTAACCAATTGAAACAGTTAACTGTGAAAATCAGTTTGAATGTGACTTTGTTTGAGTATTGGAATGGGTTGCTTAAAGCATACAGCCGATCCACAGAAATGAAGGACACATTATAAATAGATAGAAAGGTAAAGTGAAAAGAACACAGTAGAGAGAAATAGCAAAATGTCCTGTCCATACGCATGCAGAAACTTTTAGATATAAAATATATCGGCAAAACAGTTACTCCCACCATCATGTCAGCTGTAGCAAGAGAAAGGATTAATAAATTTGTCGGTGTGTGGAGCTGCTTGAAGTGTGAGATGGAGATGACCACAAGCAAGTTCCCACAGACGGTCAGAATAATCACTGCTGCCATACATATATAAAGAAGCACAGATGAAGCCGTCAAATGAACATTTTGACATGTGTCATTCGAGCAAAGTATCAGTTCATCCACAGTGCTAAAATTCATTGGCCTTGTGAAATGTTTGAGAACAGCTGATCATGTAAATGAGAGCAAATCCCTCCATAAATGTCCTGTTGGAGACTGTTGTGCTGAAAACTGATTCTGTAGAATTGAGGAGGTGTTGCAGTGATGCAGTCTCAGAGATGCAGTAAGAGGGTGTGAAGTTGCTCATCCATTTTATGCCCTACACCAAGTCTAATAATTGATAGGTTAATGATGTCTGTTATTATGGGATTACTATGAAAACAACAGAGACTAACAACAGGCCCAGGATTTCTCACAAGGATTTTAATTGGATAGTCTGTCCATTCCAGGGATGGATTACTGCAAGGGCCTCCCAGGCCCAGGGGCGCAAGGGATCAGGGGGCCCTTAGGCCCAAGCCTTTGCATGGAATCATTGCCTCAATATCAACAAATCAGGATGCAGGCTATGAATCTGATTGAATTAAAGTATTGGCCATCCCCAAAATGCACCAGAATACAGGAAATCACATCAAACAAATAAAAAAATTCTGGGGGAGCCCCTCCCCCCCCACACACAAATGCGACAATTAGTGGGGGGCCCGTAATGCATCTTGGCCCAGGGGCCCGAAAGTTCATAATCCGCCCATGGTCCATTCGACTATCAGATGCTCAGATTCAGCAAAATTATTTGCTGACACTCTGTTAAAGGTGCTGTCAGGGATTTTACGCTACAGTACTTCAAGCCCATAACATTTTTTGTCACATTCAGCAATCATCCCCTCATGACATTACATTACATTATTTTTTTAAAAACAGGTCTACACACTCTTTACCTCCCTCTGATTTTATTATCCAACTCACTGAATGGACATTGAAAAATAATACTTTTCTGTCCCAAGACCATTTGTATATTCAGGTACGTAGAACTGCTACAGGGGCATGTTTCGCCCCAAATTATGCCAATCTTTTTCTAGGTCTATGGGAGAAGGATTTTGTCCAGGGTAATATCTACAGTGACAAGATAAAATGGTGGGGGAGGTACATTGATGATGTACTTCTGATTTGGACTGGTTCTCATGATGAATTGTTATTGTTCTATGATTTCTTGAATAATAATGATAAGAATGTAAAACTGTCTATAGAATATTCTAAAACTACAATTAACTTAAGGTCATGATAGCCAGCTCCATACCACAGGGTTTCGAGAAGAAACAGACAGAAATACTATGTTAAGAGCGGATAGTTTTCATCCAGTTTGGCTCAAAAACAATATACCTATTGGACAATTCCAACATCTAATGGCCTCCTTACACCAAACAACTTTGACAAGATTTGGAAAAGATTCTTGAAAGATTGGCGTCTTTTGAGTAAAGCTTGAATGGGGGGGGGGGGGGGGGGGGGGGGCATTAGTTAAAAGACTACAATCTTTCAAGAATCTTTCCCAAATCTTGTCAAAGTTGTTTGGTGTAAGGTGGCCATTAGACATATTTGTGATAAAAATCAAGAGTATGAAAAGCAGGCCAAAATCATGTCAAATCAATTTACACAGTGAGCTATAAAACAGAGTTAGTACAGACTGCTAACAAAAAAGCCCACTCCACCTTAAAGCTGCAGTTGGCAAGTCTGACAGATTGAGGGGACTAAAGCCCTCCTTACACTGACAGACTTTGGAAAGATTTGGAAAAGATTTTTGAAAGACTACTGTCTCAGACCCTCTCACATCTAAAGACAAGTAATAAACTTTTAAGTCACAGACTATGATTTTGCAATGACTAGGGATCTTACAGGGTCACTATTTACAAGACTGCAACTAGATTCCTTTAAATTATTACCCATCGTGCAATAGATATCAACAGGAACTGAAATGATAGCCTACTAAACTCAAATTCATATTTTCGTGTTTTTGCAGCATTGTTTCATGCGTGACATCCCTAACCGATATAGAGTTGTTCTGTCGCGTGGAAGAGCCGACTAAAGATGTATAAGAAACGAAATAACAAATTATCATATTCATGGGTTTCATCAGGTCCCTTGCTACAGCTGTCGCCTACTTTGCCCCTTCCTGTTTGGTGTTGGGAGAGAAGTCACTATTGGTTTTATATTGTTCACATCACTATTTGCATGAGCCACGACTAGAAAGACTTGCGATAATATCAAACATGTTTGATATTGTCGTAACGGCAAAACTAGAAAAAGACTGACTCCGACTGACTTAAAACCGCTAAGATTGGCACCTTACACTTAACGATCTAGTTGACGGGAGCGCGCCGCGATTCCAGTGCAACTCCCATGACTTCTGTCCGACTTTGGAAATTTAGTCGCCGACTGTGAAAACAGACCAAAATCGTACAATGTAAGGCCGCCATTAGCTGAAATTTTGAATGTTTACATGCCCCTCCCCCACTACCACCGAGCACCCTCTCATCGAGTTTGTGCTCGTTAGTGCGCACCAGACTGTACCAGACTGTGATTGACAGTCAGATCTCACACAGCCCTGCTCTGATTGGACCAGAAGAACCGGGACTGTGGATTTTTGCAAAACAAATAACAGGCTCTAGGTGGAGGTAGAACTGCGGGGTTTTTTCCTAAAACCTGCTGATTTATGTTGCTCTGTCGGAGCATAGTGTCGGTTTCGGTGAATATGATCAAAAAAACCTTGCCAACTGCAGTTTATTTTGTTACTAAATATAGCAGTCTAGCCAATCCCATAAAACGGATAATACTGTCAAATTGGAATCTATTGAAAAGTGACCCTATTCTTAGAGAAGTGTTTGGTGACCCCAAAAATTAGTTTTAGGAGGGCCTCCACCCTTTGAGACAAACTAGTACCAAGCCATCTCAGCATGAGCAAAAAGACTACTTGGCTCCACAGACAGATATTGGGTACTACAAATGTGGATTTTGCAACTATTGTTCAAACATCAAAGAGTGCAAACAGTTTGTTGATTTTAAATCTAACAAGATGTACAACATACAAGCATTCATCAATTGCAATACCACTTTTGTGGTATACCGTTTATCCTGTGCACTGTACAGTATGTGGTTTTTGTATAGGCCGAACAAAGAGGCGTCTCTAAGACAGAATGTCAGAACATAAGAATGCTATTAAAAAGGCAAATTTGGCCAAACCCAATGGCCAAACATTTTTATAATGCATGGGTGTGTTTGGGGCGTTACATCATTTAAACCAATGAGAATGACATCTGTCATTCCCTTTAACGGCACAAAGCGCAACATTAAAGAATGCATCAGTATTTTGACAGTCAACAGCACATTTGAAGGAGTCTGCTTGCAAGACCGTATGGAACAGTCATTCCACTAAACCTTTTTTGCTTTACTAAAACCTAGCATAGCCTTTACGTGTTTGCCATTGAATTCAAATAATAGACAAGTGCAAAGTGAAACTAACTTCACCATGGTGTCAGTTGAAGGGAATATTTTGTATTCATATTTTATGTGAATGGTTTAATGATTCAAGTCTTTATGACTTGAAGACTGTATAGTTCTTATGGTCATTTGTGATTGTGTACCCATGTGTACCCTGTGTGTGTGTCTTTGGTCTGTATGCAGTGTATCCATTGTTTATGCCTTTTGCCCATCACCAAGGTGTGAATGTTTGTAGAACAGCATGTGTCCAAGCCTCTGAAGGACTTCCCAGGAAAGGGGGTAGTTTTAATTAAAAGATAATAGAAGCTGACCAGACCTGATGAAGGCCTAATCCTCATCCTCCCTTTCTATTGCATATTCAAACTGGGTTGGACCTAGAGGTCACTCCTTCTTTGTGTGTAACTTTAAATATGGTCTCTGTTAGTCAGAGAAGTTAGAAGAGAATATTGAGAATCTGGTGAAACCCATGATGGGGTGACACAAACATGTACTTTTCTCCCTTGAGGGGCACTAGGCCCCTCATTGAAAAGAATAAAGCCTGGATACTGACTTGCATCGTCCTGATTGAGTCTCAAGAGAAATATGGTAGTAAAAAATATACTATCAGTTATGGAGGTTCCAACCGTGAGATAAAAACTTTGGATTTAAATTGGATTCAACGTTTTGCTGAAAGAGATTTTCAACATCGTGTTTTGACGGCACACTCTTAAGGTAAGGCAATTTATATTTTCTGGTGGTGAGATTGGGGAGTAAAAAGTCCTATATAGTTCTTGTCAGACTATCGGGCTCCAGCAGGGAGCTCTGTTGGGCGTTAGTAACAAGCTTGTTTTGTTCCTGTAAATGGCCCGTAAGTATTATTGAAAATACTTTCGTCTCTATGAGACTGGCGTTAGAACAATAGTTCTGGAAATAGCCATGTATGTTTTAGACAGAAACATATTCGGTCCTATGGACACAATCTGGAGTTTATCGGATTAAACTTTTCAGGGTAGCTGGGGTTCTGGCCACGCCTCATTTTTAAGGCTACATTTGGGGGGACTGCTTGCCTAGACTCTCACCTGAAAATGAAATTGCATAAGAGTGTTGCTGGTCATAACAGATGTATGAAACCATCTTTAGATTGTGTAACTAAGATCACAGTTTGAAGTAGCCGTACGAAGATGTTGAACTGAAAGCGTAATGTAATAGTTGGGGCATCGAATGACGCTTTCCACCGTTTAAAGTAAAAACATTGGAGTGGATACGATACTGTGTTCTTCAAATTGATAAAATACAACTAATTTGAAATTGGATTGATAATAATAACTTTTTAAATTATGGAGACTTATGATGGATGATCAAACTAGGATTCATGTCGTAATAACCTTTTTCAAGTGTGCAAACATAGCATAACCTCAAGAGAGCATGGTTAGGCCTCTTTTAAGTACGCCTGAGCTAACTAGCTGCCGCTAGAGGCGCCTCGATGTCTTTGTCTAGAGCTAACATGAGAGCACATAACGAAAATGCCTTAAACTTCTTTTGTTCCGTTTTTTTTTTAAGCAGGAAATATTCTTGCAGCCCGTTTAAAGTTGTCCTCCAGCTCCATGGAGCTGTGTGTGTCCAGTATGAATGAATGCGCGTGTGGGCCGGCCCCGTGTGTGTGAAATTTGTTTATTTCTTTATATGTGTCTGTTTCCATTTTTGTTTCAAGTCCTTCGGTTTTGAAATGTATGGGTGAGGAATTGTTGCAAGTTTATAATCTTAGCAGGATCAAGGACTTAGTATCAAGTACCTTTTCTTTTCCTGTAACTTTTATTTCCCAGCTGAAATGGATTGCTGTTTATGATGTTTTAGGCCTACTTTATTTTAAGTCTTGAACTGTTGAAATTATGTTCTTTCTTTTGTCTGTTTTCTTGGGTCAAAAGTTTTCACACCTTTTGCTATCTTATCTCACTGCCTTTGTTTTAGCACCACTGTATTCTATAACCAACCCCCCAGCTTCTCCCCCATGGACACAAAGGAACTTCACTGGGGAGATATAAACCATTGTTGATTTCAACTATTTGTCTTTCTTTATTTTGTCTTTTGGGGTTTAACATGTTAAGACAGATTTTTATTTTTGCTTGTATGCCAATGGGAAATGTTTGCTACATGTTTACGCCTTGTTTGATGTGGGCAAATGTTCAATTGAATGGATTCATACCCACAACTTGAGTTTCTTTATGTTTGAAATGACTTTTATTTGGTTATAGTTAAGAAACTATAAAAAGGGGGAGATAGATGGTATTGACTTGAAATACTTTCTTATCTAAGTTTACTGGTTTTATTGCTCAAATTGTCATTTTGTTTTAAATGCCTAATGTTTTGTTTTACTGACCCTCACTTCTAATGCAAAATCTCTTTAAAAGCTGTTTGGAGGTAAATAGCCCTGAAAACATTAGCATACATTAGCATTAGTTGACGTGTGAAACTGCAAGACACTGCTTGACTCTGTAAGACACTGCTTGACTCTGTAAGTTTCTGTTGCTTTAAAGCACCTAGGCTGTACAGATGCTTGTAGTAACTAATATCATTTCTATACTTTCTTTGATTTGATTCTCTTTGACTTTGAATTTTATTTTTGTTATTCTATTGCACCTTTTATTTCTTTATGCTACGGTTTATTTCATTTGATTTCCTTTTCAGCTTGTCCTGACTAGGAATACTTGTTGCTCAGATGATATGGTTACAGATTTCCCAATTCCATTATAGGTGCTAAGATAACAGGAGGATAATTTTATATAATCCTCATTTGAGCCTTTTCTGGCTGTGTTGCTATTTTATTTTAATTTTATTTTTTCCTTGTTCTCATTGGTTTAATTTCTGATGGTCTGTTTGCTTGCCTTAACGGCTGATATATTTTAATTTCATTAGAAAACATATGGGTTGAATTTTCATTTTTATGTTGTTTGTTTGTTGTTTTGTAATGATTTAATTCATACATTTACAAGCTTTTCTCCTAGCCACCCATCACCGGATGATAGTTGATGTCTACAAACAGACCCTTACCATGTTGATGGTTTTTAACAATGGTGATGTGTGTAAATAGCCTGTTACATTACAGGTTGAGGACTTGAACCTTGTACTTCTCAAGAACACTGTTTATTAGATTTGGACGAGATGTTTTGTTACCCGTCATAAGAAATGTTTACATTATTACTAGGAATTCTGTTCTGAGGCATCACAAGCCTCAAAGTTCATGTACTGTATTGTTTGCGTGTTTGAAGGTATAACTGAGAGGTCAAGACAGACCTGACTGCAGCTGACATCATCTTTGAAAAATGTTGAACTCCACTGAATAATAATTTCCTTATTAGTACTGGAATGAAAGCTTAAACCTTTTGCTCCAAAGCTACATGTATTTGCAAGATCTGTTTACAGACTCAGACAGTCGCAGACCCAGAAACATCCTAACGACGCATATCTCACTTCCCCCGCTGGCTTCAGAAGTGTGACGAGACACAACTTATCGAAAGGGGGAAAGCAACCAACACCTCCCCCTGGAGACCCCAGCAGACTTCAGTGTTCCTGGGAGAGCAGCATTTGGAAGTCCTGTGTAACATCCCACAAAAGGACCTTAGTCAGAACATCACGAGAAAGGTTGGTTGGTAAAATAGTGGACCTGCTGTGGGCAGAATAACCCCCAAAAACAGCAAGGATCCGAAGGTTCCAGGTAGTCGACCCTGACCTTCAGACTAGAGAATTTTTATTTTGTTGGTATACTTTAACTGGAGAAGGAAACATTGAAGAAAAAGAAGAGGAACACAGGGTGTGGGGGAACGCCCCCTATTAATAGAGCCAAGCGCCGCCCTAAGCACATTTTGCACACACATACACATACTAAACATTGTGCACCACACGAAGAATGGAAACTGGCTTTGGTTGCATTTTCTTAGCTGTTTCTATGATAGACGATGTCAGTCTTTCTACTGTTGTTATTTTTATCTGTAACCTCCTTCCACACCCTAAAAGTCCTCTGTTGTTAATAAGCTGATTCATAATTTATGTAAGCAAGTTTAGATGTTCAAGTCTTTAAGGACTTGAAAAGGGGGAATTGAAGGGAATATTTTGTATTCATATTTTATGTGAATGGTTTAATGATTCAAGTCTTTATGACTTGAAGACTGTATAGTTCTTATGGTCATTTGTGATTGTGTACCCATGTGTACCCTGTGTGTGTGTCTTTGGTCTGTATGCAGTGTATCCATTGTTTATGCCTTTTGCCCATCACCAAGGTGTGAATGTTTGTAGAACAGCATGTGTCCAAGCCTCTGAAGGACTTCCCAGGAAAGGGGGTAGTTTTAATTAAAAGATAATAGAAGCTGACCAGACCTGATGAAGGCCTAATCCTCATCCTCCCTTTCTATTGCATATTCAAACTGGGTTGGACCTAGAGGTCACTCCTTCTTTGTGTGTAACTTTAAATATGGTCTCTGTTAGTCAGAGAAGTTAGAAGAGAATATTGAGAATCTGGTGAAACCCATGATGGGGTGACACAAACATGTACTTTTCTCCCTTGAGGGGCACTAGGCCCCTCATTGAAAAGAATAAAGCCTGGATACTGACTTGCATCGTCCTGATTGAGTCTCAAGAGAAATATGGTAGTAAAAAATATACTATCACAGTCAACGACAAGACAGTTATACGCAGTAAGTTACTTTCACTATTGACTGATAATGGGCTACCCTCGAAAACATAGGCTGGAAAAAGCAACACTTACCCTAATATTTTTTGAATGACTGAATAAAACAAAGTTTATCCTGCAGAGAAGTTGCTTATATCTCGTGATAGTGCGTCTTCAGCTGTGCTCTAGCCTAATCACTTTTAACAGTCATTTGCAAATGCAATGTGAGATGTATTTCGTAATATCTTTATTCTAATTATGTTTCCCATTGTAGCCTAATCGTGTAATTTCTAATGTTTTTCAACCGCTGCGTGTTGGGGTTCTGTTCTCCCTGTTGAGACTTATTTTCTGACAATTACCGGCGGACAATACATTATCCTGCTTATTATACGGCTACTTGCCAAAACGAGAAAAGAAACTTACACAATGGGTCTTTAAAAATTATTTTGCTACCGTTTCGTGGCTTCCACTGACAAAATAAATAGTTCGCCACACAGATAGAACTTGACAGTTTCAGGTGTTGCGTGGCAACATATTACTAGCTGACTTTCACTTTCAGTGAAATTCCATTGCAATAAGCGAACGGACTTCTTGCAGAGTGATATGAAAGACGTTAAAGGTCCAGTATGTAGGAAATAATGAAAAATAAACTGTAACCATTCCAAAAATTATCACCATATGTTGTCAGAGAGTGAGGAAACACGATGAATTGAAGTAATGGCTTATGACAACATTACTCTAACCCGTGAAACCCCGTAAAACCCATGAAAAAAAAATCAGTTACGGGGCGGAATCTCTTGGAATTTTCGTTTATGTTTTGAACGATTCATTCTAGAATAGCGTATTAATAATGGGCTAGCGCGTCCTCCTATTTGGGTTGCCAAATTAGCAACGGCCAACTGTCAACAGCTGTCAGTTGTAGTCATGAACGCCTACAAGAGGCAGGCAAATTTCCAAAATTAAAACAAGAAACAAATTAAGTGGACATCGGAGGAGCTTCCTGAGATGGTAACGTCTTCGTCAAACTAAGAATATCAAGTCTGATGCAGAGCTGGCCATATTTCTCCACAACAGGTAGCCTATGCTAAACTTCATCTGCATGCTAACTTCAGCTAAATATGTTACGTTGGTTAGAAAGGTATTTTTTGTTTTCACTGTTTCCGTAATGTGTAGCTGGGTCATGGTTGGAGAAACGTTAAAGCAGCTGCAGGTCAACTAACGTTAGCTAGCTGCTAAGTCTTTATTACATCTGGCAACCCAGAAGTGGCTCGCGTCTTGTAGTCTTGAGAACGTTCACCAGTGTTTTGATTTTGGCCTACAGAATGTTCGTTAACAATCCTACAAATCGCACCTTTAATCAGAAGCACAAAACCCGTTGCCATTGACAGCGGTGATTATATTTGTTAGTGATTATATAGATTTACCAGACCTCCGAATGTTGGGAAGGCCCATGTGAATTGAACTTTCTGCATTACTCGTAAGAGCCGTGTAATAAGTAAGGGATAATGCCCGACGAGTTGAACCGTCCGACGCGAAGCGTTGCTTCCGCGAAGTCCATTTATTTCTGATAATGGACGCATCAAAGGGCATTATCCCATTTATACCATGGTCACTTACGAAATAAATAAATATGAAATCAATTATTAATACTTAAGGAGTTTTAGAGCTAAAATCGTTAGTTTTTTCAGCTGTTTACTGTTGATTCCATTGTTGCGAAGCCTGCCTCCAGGCTCAACCGTCGTCCTACTATCGTTGTTATAGTTACCATTCATAAGCATTGATATGGAACGGCGATTAAACTTTTTTTTACCAGATCTACTTTATAGATGTAGTATATCACTTTTTAAACGACACCCTTTTCAACCTAGACCATGGTATAACCTAAATGAAATAACAATAACCATAAACATATTGTAGCATCGGTGGATGTTTATGTCTAACGTTGAATGAGTGTTTCCCAGAATGCAGTGCGAGTGAATGCTAGAATGTGTAATGTCGATTATAATAGTTGTAGTTACGTTTAGCATGTTGTGTATTTGTTAGCGTGTTAGTCTCTTTGGTTGTACCTCATGTGCTTATCCTCGTGGTGATGTGTGTAGTAAACCCTTATTGTGTGTAGTATGTGCAGCTGAGACTACCCCTGTGTTGCTCTATGTAGTTGTCTGTGTCCGTATGAGTCTTCCTGTTCCAATAAATGGCCGTCCTGGCCAAAGGTGAATCTTGTCTGAGGGTGAGATCGCTACATTGGTGTCAGAAGTGGGATGGGCCCCTCCCGGGGCGCGAAGATCTACGCCAGATCAAGACGGAGAAGAAGGCCGAGGACCAGACCAACAAGATGGCGGCGAACCTCAGCAGATGTTCCAATGGTCCTTTTAAGGACTAGCCAGCTAGCCGAGCTCGCCACTTCGGAGGATGGAGGACCTGTCGGCCCGGCGCGGGACCTGTGCAGGCGACCAGCGGGACCAGCCCTGCACAGCCGACGAGAGCTGCCAGCGCTGAGGAGTTCCCGGCTCGACGCCGATGTCGATGCTGCCGTCATCCGAGGATCTCATCCATAGAGAGTGCGAACTCTCTGACGGCCTTGGAACACGACCACAGCGGCCGGGTTTACACCGCCAGCTACGGAAGAGCGTCAGCTGCCGGTCGAGAGTGTGATGGAGTCATAGCTGCTAGTTCGGGAGCTTGCGGTGCTCCAGCTAGTGACCAAGAGGGTAACGTCGACCTGTAGAGCCTTGGGAGCTATCGTTTTGTGGACTGTTGAAGTTTGAAGTGCGCACGTTCGACACAAGTCGGCGCAATGTTTTTCATGTTTTGTGTGTGAGTTCCTGTGTGTCCCGAGCCTGCTGAGAGGGTCGGGGTCTCCATTTCCCGCCACAGTGGAGCATCGTTGTGCTCGAGAGACAGCCGACAAAAGTTCTACAAGAGGGCAGCGCGAGGAGGGACCTCGACGTGGACTGCTGACCGCCTGGAGATCGGCACACTGTGGACAGGTGGCAACGGCCACGAGCTGTCACAGTAGCCAGAGGGGGCTACCGAACGTCCAGGGGTTCCAGCGTATCCGGGGGTTCGGCTTGCAGTGGGACTGTTTGCTGCTGTTTCAGGTAGCGCAGCTGCACGGCGGGAAACTGAGGGCCCAAGCGACACCACGACCCATGTCTGGCCGGTTCTGGTGCTTGTTCGGGGGAGAACTGACGTGACAGAGGCAGCCGAGAGCCCTTCCAGTCGGGATGGGTTATCGTGCAGCCGGAGGCTTTCCGGTCACTTGGACTAAGCACTGGGATTGACACCGACGCAGCCGCGAGCGGTGAGCTGAGCTGTCATTGCCGGGGACGACAATGGCTCGGGAGGGGGTTATGTAGCATCGGTGGATGTTTATGTCTAACGTTGAATGAGTGTTTCCCAGAATGCAGTGCGAGTGAATGCTAGAATGTGTAATGTCGATTATAATAGTTGTAGTTACGTTTAGCATGTTGTGTATTTGTTAGCGTGTTAGTCTCTTTGGTTGTACCTCATGTGCTTATCCTCGTGGTGATGTGTGTAGTAAACCCTTATTGTGTGTAGTATGTGCAGCTGAGACTACCCCTGTGTTGCTCTATGTAGTTGTCTGTGTCCGTATGAGTCTTCCTGTTCCAATAAATGGCCGTCCTGGCCAAAGGTGAATCTTGTCTGAGGGTGAGATCGCTACAATATACAAGCTACAACTGTTAGTCTGGAAGCAAAATTTGAGGTCAGGAAATTCGGTCTTGACTTGGTCCAATGAGAAGCCTCTATGCACGTATAAAAGCTGAGCGGACTTTATACAATGATGGACAGATGAGCAATGGTACACGAGGCTGAAGTTAGCACCACTTTCGTTTCCGTGGGGGGGGGGGGGGGGCGGGTGGTTATGTAGAGGGTGGCAGATTATGTAGTTTTTTCTTTATTTTTTGTGCTGGATCTTTTGATACATGTTGTGTTATGTTTTTTTCTATTAAATAATTTTGTTCATTTTACACTGGGGGGGGGGGTGTATGTAGAGTTGGTAGCAGATTTTGAAGTTTTTCTACAGTAAATGTATTCCCTACGGCCTACATGTCATTTTGCATCGGACTTTTCAACACATTCTGAAACTACACTCTCTCCTCTTTCCAATGACACCCCACTTGTGAAATTCTATGGTTGAAAATGCCCTTTTTTGCCCCTCTGAAAATACAGTATATATTTTGTGAAATTGCAGAATTTCAACACTTGAACAGGGACAGATATCCCATGAAGGATTTTGCAAGGGATCTTTCACCACATTCTGAAACTACACTTCCTCCCCTTTCCAATGACACCCCACTTGTGAAATTCTATGGTTGAAAATTGCATATTTAGCCCCTCTGAAAATATAATATGTATTTGTGAAATTGCAGAATTTCAGCACTTGAACAGGGACAGATAGCCCATGAAGGATTTTGCAAGGGATGTTTCACCACATTCTAAAAACTACACCTCCTCCCCTTTCCAATGACACCCCACTTGAGAAATTCTATGGTTGAAAATTGCATATTTAGCCCCTCTGAAAATATAATATGTATTTGTGAAATTGCAGAATTTCAACACTTGAACAGGGACAGATATCCCATGAAGGATTTTGCAAGGGATCTTTCACCACATTCTGAAACTACACTTCCTCCCCTTTCCAATGACACCCCACTTGTGAAATTCTATGGTTGAAAATTGCATATTTAGCCCCTCTGAAAATATAATATGTATTTGTGAAATTGCAGAATTTCAGCACTTGAACAGGGACAGATAGCCCATGAAGGATTTTGCAAGGGATGTTTCACCACATTCTAAAAACTACACCTCCTCCCCTTTCCAATGACACCCCACTTGAGAAATTCTATGGTTGAAAATTGCATATTTAGCCCCTCTGAAAATATAATATGTATTTGTGAAATTGCAGAATTTCAGCACCTGAACAGGGACAGATATCCCATGAAGGATTTTGCAAGGGATGTTTCCCCACATTCTGAAACTACACTATCTCCCCTTTCCAATGACAGCCCACTTGTGAAATTCTATGGTGGAAAATGGGATATTTAGCCCCTCTGAAAATATAATATGTAGTTGTGAAATTGCAGAATTTCAACACTTGAACAGGGACAGATAGCCCATGAAGGATTTTGCAAGGGATATTTCACCACATTCTATAACTACACTTCCTCCCCTTTCCAATGACACCCCACTTGTGAAATTCTATGGTTGAAAATGCCCTTCTTTGCCCCTCTGAAAATACAGTATATATTTTGTGAAATTGCAGAATTTCAACACTTCAACAGGGACAGATATCCCATGAAGGATTTTGCAAGGGATGTTTCACCACATTCTGAAACTACACCTCCTCCCCTTTCCAATGTCACCCCACTTGTGAAATTCTATGGTGGAAAATGGGATATTTAGCCCCTCTAAAAACAGTATATATTTTGTGAAATTGCAGAATTTCAACACTTGAACAGGGACAGATAGCCCATGAAGGATTTTGCAAGGGATGTTTCACCACATTCTAAAAACTACACCTCCTCCCCTTTCCAATGACACCCCACTTGTGAAATTCTATGGTGGAAAATTGGATATTTAGCCCCTCTAAAAACAGTATATATTTTGTGAAATTGCAGAATTTCAACACTTGAACAGGGACAGATAGCCCATGAAGGATTTTGCAAGGGATCTTTCACTACATTCTGAAACTACACCTCCTCCCCTTTCCAATGACACCCCACTTGTGAAATTCTATGGTGGAAAATGCCCTTTTTTGCCCCTCTGAAAATATAATATGTATTTGTGAAATTGCAGAATTTCAACACTTGAACAGGGACAGATAGCCCATAAAGAATTTTGCAAGGGATCTTTCACCACATTCTATAACTACACTTCCTCCCCTTTCGAATGACACCCCAATTGTGAAATTCTATGGTTGAAAATGCCCTTCTTTGCCCCTCTGAAAATACAGTATATATTTTGTGAAATTGCAGAATTTCAACACTTGAACAGGGACAGATATCCCATGAAGGATTTTGCAAGGGATGTTTCACCACATTCTGAAACTACACTTCCTCCCCTTTCCAATGACACCCCACTTGTGAAATTCTATGGTGGAAAATGGGATATTTAGCCCCTCTGAAAATATAATATGTATTTGTGAAATTGCAGATTTTCAGCACTAGAACCGCGACAGATAGCCCATGAAGGATTCTGCAAGGGATGTTTCACTACATTCTGAAACTACACCTCCTCCCCTTTCCAATGTCACCCCACTTGTGAAATTCTATGGTGGAAAATGGGATATTTAGCCCCTCTGAAAATATAATATGTATTTGTGAAATTGCAGAATTTCAACACTTGAACGGGGACAGATATCCCATGAAGGATTTTGCAAGGGATATTTCACCACATTCTGTAACTACACTTCCTCCCCTTTCCAATGACACCCCACTTGTGAAATTCTATGGTGGAAAATGGGATATTTAGCCCCTCTAAAAACAGTATATATTTTGTGAAATTGCAGAATTTCAACACTTGAACAGGGACAGATAGCCCATAAAGAATTTTGCAAGGGGTCTTTCACCACATTCTATAACTACACTCCCTCCTCTTTCCAATGACACCCCACTTGTGAAATTCTATGGTTGAAAATTGCATATTTAGCCCCTCTGAAAATATAATATGTATTTGTGAAATTGCAGAATTTCAACACTTGAACAGGGACAGGTATCCCATGAAGGATTTTGCAAGGGATGTTTCACCACATTCTGAAATTACACTATCTCCCCTTTCCAATGACACCCCACTTGTGAAATTCTATGGTGGAAAATTGCATATTTAGCCCCTCTGAAAATATAATATGTATTTGTTAAATTGCAGAATTTCAGAACTTGAACAGGGACAGATATCCCTTGAAAGATTTTGCAAGGGATGTTTCACCACATTCTGAAACTACACTTATCTCCCCTTTCCAATGACACCCCACTTGTGAAATTCTATGGTGGAAGATTGCATATTTAGCCCCTCTGAAAATATAATATGTATTTGTTAAATTGCAGAATTTCAGAACTTGAACAGGGACAGATATCCCATGAAGGATTTTGCAAGGGATCTTTCACCACATTCTGAAACTACACTTCCTCCCCTTTCCAATGACACCCCACTTGTGAAATTCTATGGAGGAAAATGCCCTTTTTTGCCCCTCTGAAAATATAATATGTATTTGTGAAATTGCAGAATTTCAACACTTGAACAGGGACAGATAGCCCATAAAGAATTTTGCAAGGGATCTTTCACCACATTCTATAACTACACTCCCTCCTCTGTCCAATGACACCCCACTTGTGAAATTCTATGGTGGAAGATTGCATATTTAGCCCCTCTGAAAATATAATATGTATTTGTTAAATTGCAGAATTTCAGAACTTGAACAGGGACAGATATCCCATGAAGGATTTTGCAAGGGATCTTTCACCACATTCTGAAACTAAACTTCCTCCCCTTTCCAATGACACCCCACTTGTGAAATTCTATGGAGGAAAATGCCCTTTTTTGCCCCTCTGAAAATATAATATGTATTTGTGAAATTGCAGAATTTCAACACTTGAACAGGGACAGATAGCCCATAAAGAATTTTGCAAGGGATCTTTCACCACATTCTATAACTACACTCCCTCCTCTGTCCAATGACACCCCACTTGTGAAATTCTATGGTTGAAAATTGCATATTTAGCCCCTCTGAAAATATAATATGTATTTGTGAAATTGCAGAATTTCAACACTTGAACGGGGACAGGTATCCCATGAAGGATTTTGCAAGGGATGTTTCACCACATTCTGAAATTACACTATCTCCCCTTTCCAATGACACCCCACTTGTGAAATTCTATGGTGGAAAATTGCATATTTAGCCCCTCTGAAAATATAATATGTATTTGTTAAATTGCAGAATTTCAGAACTTGAACAGGGACAGATATCCCATGAAAGATTTTGCAAGGGATGTTTCACCACATTCTATAACTACACTTCCTCCCCTTTCCAATGACACCCCACTTGTGAAATTCTATGGTGGAAAATGGGATATTTAGCCCCTCTAAAAACAGTATATATTTTGTGAAATTGCAGAATTTCAACACTTGAACAGGGACAGATAGCCCATAAAGAATTTTGCAAGGGGTCTTTCACCACATTCTATAACTACACTCCCTCCTCTTTCCAATGACACCCCACTTGTGAAATTCTATGGTTGAAAATTGCATATTTAGCCCCTCTGAAAATATAATATGTATTTGTGAAATTGCAGAATTTCAACACTTGAACAGGGACAGGTATCCCATGAAGGATTTTGCAAGGGATGTTTCACCACATTCTTAAATTACACTATCTCCCCTTTCCAATGACACCCCACTTGTGAAATTCTATGGTGGAAAATTGCATATTTAGCCCCTCTGAAAATATAATATGTATTTGTTAAATTGCAGAATTTCAGAACTTGAACAGGGACAGATATCCCTTGAAAGATTTTGCAAGGGATGTTTCACCACATTCTGAAACTACACTATCTCCCCTTTCCAATGACACCCCACTTGTGAAATTCTATGGTGGAAGATTGCATATTTAGCCCCTCTGAAAATATAATATGTATTTGTTAAATTGCAGAATTTCAGAACTTGAACAGGGACAGATATCCCATGAAGGATTTTGCAAGGGATCTTTCACCACATTCTGAAACTACACTTCCTCCCCTTTCCAATGACACCCCACTTGTGAAATTCTATGGAGGAAAATGCCCTTTTTTGCCCCTCTGAAAATATAATATGTATTTGTGAAATTGCAGAATTTCAACACTTGAACAGGGACAGATAGCCCATAAAGAATTTTGCAAGGGATCTTTCACCACATTCTATAACTACACTCCCTCCTCTGTCCAATGACACCCCACTTGTGAAATTCTATGGTTGAAAATTGCATATTTAGCCCCTCTGAAAATATAATATGTATTTGTGAAATTGCAGAATTTCAACACTTGAACGGGGACAGGTATCCCATGAAGGATTTTGCAAGGGATGTTTCACCACATTCTGAAATTACACTATCTCCCCTTTCCAATGACACCCCACTTGTGAAATTCTATGGTGGAAAATTGCATATTTAGCCCCTCTGAAAATATAATATGTATTTGTTAAATTGCAGAATTTCAGAACTTGAACAGGGACAGATATCCCATGAAAGATTTTGCAAGGGATGTTTCACCACATTCTGAAACTACACTATCTCCCCTTTCCAATGACACCCCACTTGTGAAATTCTATGGTGGAAAATTGCATATTTAGCCCCTCTGAAAATATAATATGTATTTGTTAAATTGCAGAATTTCAGAACTTGAACAGGGACAGATATCCCATGAAAGATTTTGCAAGGGATCTTTCACCACATTCTGAAACTACACTATCTCCCCTTTCCAATGACACCCCACTTGTGAAATTCTATGGTGGAAAATGGGATATTTAGCCCCTCTAAAAACAGTATATATTTTGTGAAATTGCAGAATTTCAACACTTGAACAGGGACAGATAGCCCATAAAGAATTTTGCAAGGGATCTTTCACCACATTCTATAACTACACTTCCTCCCCTTTCCAATGACACCCCAATTGTGAAATTCTATGGTTGAAAATGCCCTTCTTTGCCCCTCTGAAAATACAGTATATATTTTGTGAAATTGCAGAATTTCAACACTTGAACAGGGACAGATATCCCATGAAGGATTTTGCAAGGGATGTTTCACCACATTCTGAAACTACACTTCCTCCCCTTTCCAATGACACCCCACTTGTGAAATTCTATGGTGGAAAATGGGATATTTAGCCCCTCTGAAAATATAATATGTATTTGTGAAATTGCAGATTTTCAGCACTAGAACCGCGACAGATAGCCCATGAAGGATTCTGCAAGGGATGTTTCACCACATTCTGAAACTACACCTCCTCCCCTTTCCAATGTCACCCCACTTGTGAAATTCTATGGTGGAAAATGGGATATTTAGCCCCTCTGAAAATATAATATGTATTTGTGAAATTGCAGAATTTCAACACTTGAACGGGGACAGATATCCCATGAAGGATTTTGCAAGGGATATTTCACCACATTCTATAACTACACTTCCTCCCCTTTCCAATGACACCCCACTTGTGAAATTCTATGGTGGAAAATGGGATATTTAGCCCCTCTAAAAACAGTATATATTTTGTGAAATTGCAGAATTTCAACACTTGAACAGGGACAGATAGCCCATAAAGAATTTTGCAAGGGGTCTTTCACCACATTCTATAACTACACTATCTCCTCTTTCCAATGACACCCCACTTGTGAAATTCTATGGTTGAAAATTGCATATTTAGCCCCTCTGAAAATATAATATGTATTTGTGAAATTGCAGAATTTCAACACTTGAACAGGGACAGGTATCCCATGAAGGATTTTGCAAGGGATGTTTCACCACATTCTGAAATTACACTATCTCCCCTTTCCAATGACACCCCACTTGTGAAATTCTATGGTGGAAAATTGCATATTTAGCCCCTCTGAAAATATAATATGTATTTGTTAAATTGCAGAATTTCAGAACTTGAACAGGGACAGATATCCCTTGAAAGATTTTGCAAGGGATGTTTCACCACATTCTGAAACTACACTATCTCCCCTTTCCAATGACACCCCACTTGTGAAATTCTATGGTGTAAGATTGCATATTTAGCCCCTCTGAAAATATAATATGTATTTGTTAAATTGCAGAATTTCAGAACTTGAACAGGGACAGATATCCCATGAAGGATTTTGCAAGGGATCTTTCACCACATTCTGAAACTACACTTCCTCCCCTTTCCAATGACACCCCACTTGTGAAATTCTATGGAGGAAAATGCCCTTTTTTGCCCCTCTGAAAATATAATATGTATTTGTGAAATTGCAGAATTTCAACACTTGAACAGGGACAGATAGCCCATAAAGAATTTTGCAAGGGATCTTTCACCACATTCTATAACTACACTCCCTCCTCTGTCCAATGACACCCCACTTGTGAAATTCTATGGTTGAAAATTGCATATTTAGCCCCTCTGAAAATATAATATGTATTTGTGAAATTGCAGAATTTCAACACTTGAACGGGGACAGGTATCCCATGAAGGATTTTGCAAGGGATGTTTCACCACATTCTGAAATTACACTATCTCCCCTTTCCAATGACACCCCACTTGTGAAATTCTATGGTGGAAAATTGCATATTTAGCCCCTCTGAAAATATAATATGTATTTGTTAAATTGCAGAATTTCAGAACTTGAACAGGGACAGATATCCCATGAAAGATTTTGCAAGGGATGTTTCACCACATTCTGAAACTACACTATCTCCCCTTTCCAATGACACCCCACTTGTGAAATTTTATGGTGGAAAATTGCATATTTAGCCCCTCTGAAAATATAATATGTATTTGTTAAATTGCAGAATTTCAGAACTTGAACAGGGACAGATATCCCATGAAAGATTTTGCAAGGGATGTTTCACCACATTCTGAAACTACACTATCTCCCCTTTCCAATGACACCCCACTTGTGAAATTCTATGGTGGAAAATTGCATATTTAGCCCCTCTGAAAATATAATATGTATTTGTTAAATTGCAGAATTTCAGAACTTGAACAGGGACAGATATCCCATGAAAGATTTTGCAAGGGATGTTTCACCACATTCTGAAACTACACTATCTCCCCTTTCCAATGACACCCCACTTGTGAAATTCTATGGTGGAAAATTGCATATTTAGCCCCTCTGAAAATATAATATGTATTTGTTAAATTGCAGAATTTCAGAACTTGAACAGGGACAGATATCCCATGAAGGATTTTGCAAGGGATCTTTCACCACATTCTGAAACTACACTTCCTCCCCTTTCCAATGACACCCCACTTGTGAAATTCTATGGAGGAAAATTGCATATTTTGCCCCTCTGAAAATATAATATGTATTTGTGAAATTGCAGATTTTCAGCACTAGAACAGCGACTGATGTCCCATGAAGGATTTTGCAAGGGTTATTTCACCACATTCCATAACTACACTTCCTCCCCTTTCCAATGACACCCCACTTGTGAAATTCTATGGTGGAAAATGGGATATTTAGCCCCTCTAAAAATATAGTATGTATTTGTGAAATTGCAGATTTTGAACAGCGACATATAGCCCATAAAGAATTTTGCAAGGGTTATTTCACCACATTCTATAACTACACTTCCTCCCCTTTCCAATGACACCCCACTTGTGAAATTCTATGGTGGAAAATGGGATATTTAGCCCCTCTAAAAATATAGTATGTATTTGTGAAATTGCAGATTTTCAGCACTAGAACAGCGACAGATAGCCCATGAAGGATTTTGCAGGGGATGTTTCACCACATTCTGAAACTACACTATCTCCCCTTTCCAATGACACCCCACTTGTGAAATTCTATGGTGGAAAATGGGATATTTAGCCCCTCTAAAAATATAGTATGTATTTGTGAAATTGCAGATTTTCAGCACTAGAACAGCGACAGATAGCCCATGAAGGATTTTGCAGGGGATGTTTCACCACATTCTGAAACTACACTATCTCCCCTTTCCAATGACACCCCACTTGTGAAATTCTATGGTGGAAAATGCCCTTTTTTGCCCCTCTGAAAATACAATATATATTTTGTGAAATTGCAGAATTTCAGCACTAGAACAGCCATACTCATCTCAGAAAGAATTTTGCAAGGGATATTTCACCACATTCTGAAACTACACCCTCTCCTCTTTCCAATGACACCCCCTATATGAAATTCTATCGTTAAGAATGGCCCTTGAAAATAAAATGTATTTGAGAAATTTATTATTTTCAGCACTAGATTTGGTCTAGATTTCCCATTTGTCATGGGAAATTTATTTTGGCCTATTTTTCTGATTATACATTTTCAGCACTACATTTGGTCCCTATCACTTAAAAGTCATTTGCCACATTTCTGTCATTTTTGGGGCCATTAGTGTTTCTACCTTGTCTTATTGGGGGGCAAGCATTGAAGCTGCGTAGGGACCCTATAGGGCTAGTAGGATTATGCTTCTTTCTAGTGCCATGGGAGTCCATGGCAGCACATACAAATGTACATAGTAAAATGCTCAAACTTTGCATACTTATTCTAGTCAGGCCACTTATTCACTTCAGGCCACTTTTCACACCTATATGTATCCACAATTGGAGATACATATAGGAAGAAACCTTGAGTGGATACAAGACTCAAGGGCCTGACCCATCTGCCTAGGGTCAGTTACAGGGCAGTAAGGTCTGTACTGTATACATAATAAATGAATAGGTCAGTTAGGTGTACAGAATAGAACACAACAACCTGAGGTATGTTACAAAGAGTTAAAATGGTTACATAACCAGTACTATGTATGCATGAATCCTATTTAGTGTCAGGAAATTCAAATAGTCCAATGTAGGGCATGTATTGTCCATAGGGATTAGGAATTGTCATATGTCAAGTACTGGGTAGCTAGGCTGCACGGGCCAAGAATCCAGACAAGGGGACTGCAATAGGCAATGGTAAGTGTTACGGCCAGCTCGTTCCCAGACCGAAACATAAAGAGGGACACGGACAACAAGGTTCAAACCAAATATATTAATTTATTAAAGTAAAGCACAAGGTTACCAATAGCAAAATGTCTAGGGGGAAATGAATGGGAGTGGTGGCGTGCGTGTATGAGTGTATGGATGTATGGATGCAAAGAAGCTAGTGAAGTAGGCCTAAAGACAAAGAAAGAGAAAGAGATGTAGAGTTAGAAATGAGGGGAGAGAGCAAAGTGTGAGAGAATCAAAGTGAGTGCCTGCAAGAAGTAAGAAAAATGGCTAATCAGAAAGATAGGGAACCCCTAATATAGCCCCACCCTAACCATAGGTGTAATCAATGAGGGTATTAGCCCAACCAGGCCCAGCCCTGCCCGTGCACTGACAGGAGAAGGCCTGAAGGGGCACAGGGTCATCACATAGGGCAGTCATACTGTAGGGATGGGACTTCAGGTGCGATGAGGGCCAAACACAAGGATGGCTGATGACTGGTAATAGTTTCTCACAAGTGAGGTAAGAGGGAAGAAAGAGAGATAAATAGTAGGTATTACTATAAGTCATGATGGTTAGTATTAATAAGTATATCAATGGTATTATATAGTGTTATACTATAGAGACAAAAGGCAAGAGAGGGAGAGAAGAGGGAGTTGAACTTGCCTAGGAGAGAAGAGGGAGTTGAATGGCAAGACAAAGACAAGAGGTAAGAGGGGGAGTTGAGAGAGAGAAAGAAGCAGAGTTGTACGGCGTGACACATGAAAAGTCCATGACAGCGCTATGCTACAGCAGCATACCTAAGGCATGGTGAAGGGTAGTCAGTTGCCACCATGACACGCATGACTAGGGCGCCAGTCACATGAGGACACAGCAGAGGTGGTCCATTCCAATAAAAAAACTTGGAAATAGGGAGGGTGTCTGCTAATAAAATTGATGGAGAGAGTTATTTCCAGAGGAGGGGTGCGCTGTAGCAGAAAGCTCTGCCTCTACTGTTGGGATTACAAGAAGTCTAGTATTCTGTGATCGTAGCAGTCTAGGTGGGTAATATGGTACTAAAAGATCTTTATTATAGGTGCCCAGCCATTTATGGCTTTGTATGTTAGAAGTAATATTTTTAAGTCAATGAGACTTTTAACAGGTAGCCAGTGTAAAGATGCTAGGATGGGGGAATTGTGTTCATATTTTTTGTGAGTGCTTCAGTGTTGACTGACCAGTCCAGTGTATTGTACAGATGTATCCCCAGATACTTGTAAGTGCTTACCACCTCCACATTGACCCCCTCAATGGTAACTGGGAGCAGAGCGGGCTTAGACCTCCGGACATTGCACAAAGTCCTTCACCAGGCTCCTATATTCCTCCTCCTGCCCATCCCTGATACACCCCACAATTGCAGTATCGTCTGAAAATTTCTGCATGTGGCATGACTCTGTGTTGTAGCAGAAGTCAGACATGTACAGGTTGAAAAGGACTGAAGAGAGCACTGCTCCCTGTGGAGCTCCAGTGCTGTTGATCACTGTGTCGGAGAGGCAGTTCTTCAGTCTGATGAATTGTGGCCGCTCTATCAGGTAGTCCAGCGGTCCCCAACCACCGGGCCGCGGCCCGGTACCGGGCCGCAGGACATTCCTAACCAGGCCGTAGCCTACGACATGAGTTTTAAAAAAAAATGCATGCAAACTAAACTAAATTTAATATGCAATAATGTCACGTTTTTACATGGCATAGGCCTATATGCAGTTGTTTGATTGCACGCATGTTTGCATTATGCAAGGTCTATTTTCTTACATCTGTCTGTCCCGCCTTCAACACTTTTACATACAGTAATTGCCTTCAGCGGTGCGCAGCCTCAGGTCAGCTCACTTCACTTGATCAGTTCTTGGCGAACGGTAGTGTCACACGAAGTTAGCTAAACTGCTAGAATGAACAACAAAAAACAAGCATCTTTAGCAGGTCACTGGCCAGAGTTGCGAGAGCCGCTGCAGAGATTTCTTACAGAAAAAAGTCACCGTTAGCTGCACATTTTAGTGATGAGGATTACCTGTGTGACATATTCGGGTTGCTTAATGACCTCAACCTGTCACTCCAGGGGAGAATGACGACTGTCTTTAAACTGGCAGATAAAGTCGCTGCATTTAAAGTTAAGCTTGATTTGTGGGGACGACGAGTGGACCGGGGTGTATTTGTTCCAAACAGTAGTGGGGGTTTTGGCAAACCAATGAGTGGGTCCGCAACCCATGTCAATATCCCGAATAGTCCTAACTTGTCAGCGCAGGAGGAAGAGCAGTTGATCGAAATTGCAAATGACGGTGGTCTTAAGAGTGTGTATAAGGAAACCTCTCTGGCGGGTTTTTGGATCAAAACCAAAGCAGAATATCCCGAGATAGCCGTAAAAGCGCTGAAAACGTTTCCCACCACGTATCTATGCGAGGCCGGGTTTTCGGCAATGACTGCAACTAAGACCAAATTGCGCAATCGACTGGACATTTCAAACACACTGAGGGTGTCACTGTCTTCTATCACCCCAGATGGAAGCTTCTTGTTGCAGGGAAACAAGCATAGGGCTCCCACTGATTATATTCATAATGCACGTTTAGTCCCCATCTTTTTCCCGCTGTTGTTGCAGGTAGTGTGTGCTTCACCTCACTATGTGCTGAGTGTGTTTCACTAATTCACGGATTGGGATAAATGCAGAGACCAAATTTCCCTCACGGGATCAAAAGAGCATATATACTTATACCTATACTTATTTTGCGAGAGAGACACTCATGGCTTTCTCCAATGCTTCATAAGACGCATTCAAAGTTTTGACTTTCAATCCAAGGGCGACATATCGGATGCTTTCAGGACAATTTGCTTTTGTTTTAAATTATCCACCTTCATTTAAACGTGAATATGTGCTTGGTAGGCCTAATCAAAAAGACAATAATATGTGACATGCCCATGCCATCTATTGCCTGCTTAGAGGAGTTTATTGGCCGTTTTCAACACCTTTATCGTGCGAGAGGGACGCTCATGGCTTTCTCCAATGCGCCCACAGGCGTTTCACATGACGCATTTGGTACGTGTCCATAATCGCGGCAAAGCCCACCGCGGCGCACATAGCCCATGTTTTGTTCCCATATTTTGTTAAGCATGTTCACACTTATAGATGTAGCTTCAAGTTGTTCAATATTCATAGTTCATATTGTTCAATTTTCACTTCTTCAAGTTCACGTTTTTCACAAGAGATTGTTACCTTCACTGTTCCTACATAACTGGAGCTAGTTCTTTTCAAGTTATGCATACACAACACATATGGAACATGGAACCCCTGAACCCCCCCCCCCCCCCCCGGTCCGTGAAAAAAAAATAGGAATCAAACCGGTCCACGGTACATAAAAGGTTGGGGACCCCTGAGGTAGTCTGCAATCCAGGATACCAGATGAGCATCCACAATCATCTGCAGGAGTTTTTCACCCAGTCTGAGGGGTTGGATGGTGTTAAAAGCACTGGAGAAGTCAAGGAACATGATACTCACAGCACTCTTCCCCTTGTCCAGAGGAGGGGGGATGAGGGGTATTTGGTGGCTGTAGACTGGTGGCTTGTGAACAGCGTTAGTGTAGTCGCATTGTTCATGATCACGTTGTGGGGGAGGGGTGCATCAGCCTTTGATGGTGGAGGTGCATGTTCCACTGAGAGTGAGGGGTGAAGTGTGAACCGGCAGGCAAGCAAGCAAGAGCAGTGTCTGAATTGAGTTGACTTTGTACTCTGCACAATGACAATAAAGTTGAGTCCAATCTAATCTAATCTATCCCTAGTGACCAAACATCACCAACATTATTGTGTGGCGAATCCATGACCCATAGCATTGCCAAGATATGAGCTCATTTCCTGTAACTTCACCAAATATATTGTGTGTCCTCGGGATGGGGTCCTAAGTCCATATACCAAGTTTTGTTTCGGTACGCGAAAGCATTGCTCATATATGAGCCTACATCCTGTGATTATAGCGCCCCCACAGTGGTAAAAAGACTCCACATTTATTGTGTGTTCTTAGGATGGGAAAACATATAAACACAAGCTTGCAGCTTCGATGCTTGGCCCCCAATAATAGGAAATTGTACAAACACAATGGGTGCCTACACTGCTTGGTCCCGAATAATAGGAAAGCGTAAATATACAATTGGGCTTTGCTACTGGCCCCCAATAAGAAAAGGTAGAAACAGTAATGATGCTTCGCAGCTTCACTGCTTGGCCCCCAAAATGACCGAAATGTGCCAAATGACTTGAGTGATGGGGAGAAAATGTAGTGTTGAAAGCCACAATCAGAATAATAGCTTGAGGATTTTTAAATTAAAAAAGCCTATTTTCTTGGATGGAATTGCTCATGAAGGAAGTGGACACACTCAACTATTCATATACGGTGGAATTGTTTGCAACAAATCAGTCTTGACCAATAGGGACCAATTTTAGTGTATAAAAACTGCAATGAGAGAAATAGGCCATGGGAGTTCTAATCGAAAACAAAGCCATTTTATGCGATGGGGGTTTCACATGGGGGGTTGTCATTGGAAAGAAAAGCCAGTGTAGTTTCGGAATGTGTTGAAACAGCCGATGCAAAGGACATTATGGGATGTGTGTAGCTGTTCAAGTGTTGAAATTCTGCAATTTCACAAATACATATTATATGTTCTAAGGGGTGGAAAGGTCACATTTCCAGGATAGAATTTCACATGTGAGGTGTCATTGGAAAGAGGAGAGAGTGTAGTTTCAGAATGTGGTGAAAGACCCCTTGCAAAATCCTTCGTGAGACATCTGTCGCTATTCAAGTGCTGAAAATCTGCAATTTCACAAAATACATACTATATTTTCAAAGGGCCAAAAAGGCCATTTTCCACCATAGAATTTCACAAGTGGGGTGTCATTGGAAAGAGGAGAGAGTGTAGTTTAGGAATGTGGTGAAAGACTCCTTGCAAAATCCTTCGTCAGACATCTGTCGCTGTTCAAGTGCTGAAAATCTGCAATTTCCCAAATACATACTATATTTTCAGAGGGGCTAAATATGCCATTTTCCACCATAGAATTTCACAAGTGGGGTGTCATTGGAAAGAGAGAGTGTAGTTTCAGAAAGTGGTGAAAGACCCCTTGCAAAATCCTTCATGGGACATCTTTCGCTGTTCAAGTGCTGAAATTCTGCAATTTCAAAAAATATATACTGTATTTTCAGAGGGGCTAAATATGGCATTTTCCACCATAGAATTTCACAAGTGGGGTGTCATTGGAAATAGGAGAGAGTGTAGTTTCAGAATGTGGTGAAAGATCCATTGCAAAATGCATTATGGGATGCCTGTTAGATGCTATTACCAAGTCACTGAATGTTAATTAGCCTACCTTAAGTTAGAATCTTGGAAGTCACAATAAACATTGGATCTGGACATTTTTCGTTTCTATTCTGTTTATGTTATGTATTTCTGAGTGTAGCCTACACAATGCAGAGAAATAAAAGGGAGACCCAAATTCGTTTGAAGGACTGTCATTGCATTGTTATGACACATGCTGTAAAAACGTGTTGGCAATGTGAATAAGTTACACTGTTGGTTATTCAAATATAATGAATCATTATTTGATGAATAATATCCAAATAACACTATCATATACAATATGGTAGGAGGGTTAAACTCGCTAGCCAAAGGATAGGCTACAAAATGAATGAACCACTTTGTATGCAGGAAAGACAGCATCAAACCACTACAGATGGATGGCAGGTTGAGGAAACAGCATCAGGGCTTCAGGTGAGGTTCTAATTATTAGCCTATGTCAACTTGTCAATTCAGTTGGAGTCAGCAGCATTGCTGTACAATATAATGAGATGGAGTAGATTCACTTCTGTATTGTGATATTCTGTATTGCCAACAGTCTGAAATAACAAAGGAAATTGCCATTAAGGCACTGGTATCTTACAGCAAAAGAATTCCAATTACAGTTAAGCAAATACAAATATAATTTAGAGTCACATAAATTCATAGACATATTCAATCCTAAACTATGGTGCATTTCCATACTCAGTAACATAAATAAAATACTATATATATATACTATATTATATTATGACTATATAATCTGGGCAAATTTAAAATTTAAGATATGCTTAGCTTCTGTTATCTGAGAAACAAAATTGGCATCTAGTGGTCAAACATTTATTTACGTTTAAACAATTGTTTTCGTCTGCACATATTTCTTTCCAGTCGGAGATGCTAGTTTAACTTTAGAGTACTATAAATAATGAAAGAGGCTATTGTCTATTGACTTTTCAACTTCAACTTTTCAGCCGGGGGGGGGGGATTGGATGTCCCCACCAAAGCTGAGACCAAACCTACGCCCTTGGTTTAATTTAATTAATTTAATTTAATTCATTTTAATTTATTGTGCTTATAGAGCGCCAAAACATAACACATGTATCATGGCGCTTTACAGAATGTAGGCAATCAGAGAAAGAAGGAAAGAAGGAAGAAAAGAAAAGCAAGAGAGAGGCCCATGGGTAACAGGGGCGAGGTAAAACTCCCTAGAATTGGAGATATATATAGGAAGAAACCTCGAGCAGATCCACGACTCAAGGGCCTGACCCATCTGCCTAGGGTCAGTACATGACAGTAAGGTCTGTATACATAACAAATGCATATGATAGTCGGGTGTAGAGAATAAGACATGGTGCTATGGTAATTTATTATTTCTGATTTAGTGACAGAAAGTTCAATAGTCCCGCGTTGGAATTGTCCAGGGAAAGGGAGTTGTCGAGGGGCATGTGGTGGGTTGGCAGACGGGCCAGTAATCTGGGCAGAGTTGTCATAGGCTGGTGGTGGGTCGCTAGGCTTTATGGGCCAGGAGTCCAGATAGGGGGCAGTAATAGGGCAGTCGAGGATGGGACTTCAGGTGAGATGGGTGAGAGGAGGGCCAACACACGGATGGTTGATGACTGGTGATGATATATGTCACGTGGGTCTATCAGCTTGGTTTACCCGTGACCAGGCAAACAATCTAATAAGCAGCAGGGAATGTGGTAGACAGGCAAATGATACCAAGACAAAGGATTTACTCTTATTATTTTGTCTTTATTAATATGTTATGTTCTAGGCAGAAAATATTAAAACGTCACAAGTGGATTTTAGTACAATTCATGTGATGGCCGTCACAAATTCCTAAAACAGTCTTCAAGTAAAAGCAATCAAGAGTCAATACCGCAACTAGCCACTAAAAGCGCTATACTCCTTCCAGCCACCGCACCAGCACAGTGAAGCGCAGAGCAAACGATCCCGCTTCCCCAAACAGCTGACGGTCGGGTTGACCCTTTCTTTTACTGTCTATGGGTTGACCACGGCTAGCAGCTACAAGCTAGCGGCCAAAGTTCAACCACCCACCAACAACGAGCGTAGTGTGGCAGCAACAGATACAGCGGCAGGAGCGGTAGAAAGAGCCGAGCAACAGCAAGCAGAGCAAGCAGGAGTTCCGTCCCCCAACGGAGTAGGCAAGCAGGCGGCCAGTAGAACAAGCAGGAGTTCCGTCCCCCAACGGAATAGGCAAGCAGGCAGCAAGCAGAGCAGGCAGCAAGCGGGACAGCAGGGTAGCCTACCGTCCTTCCGTATGGCTCGTCCTCCGTCGGTCGAGGTTCCAGCCGCGCTGTAACACAGAAACAGCTCGGCAGTAGGCAGCACAAACAGCGGCTAGCATGAATCTAGTAAACAACACAGCTAATAGTCACTTACTAGGCCGGGCACAGACAAAGTCTGTGGCCCGGAGATGTGACGAACGCTCGACCCTCTAGTACAGCAGCCAGATATTCCGATCGCGGCCTCTCATCCGCGTTCTAGGATCAACGTGAAGGAAACGATGTTGTCACTCTGAGTTTCTCTGCCGCTGTTGCTGCTACATCCATCAATTTGATGCTGTCGCCTTCTGTGGAGCATCTCTGGTCAGGGGATAAAGTAGGAAAGCACCCTCCCCCAACACACCTGTCCCAAATCTCATTTAACCAGCCACCCGCCAGGATTGGTGGAAAGTTATGGGTCCATTATCCCTCATTATCAGTCAACATTGGGAGCACCAGGGAAGGGTAATACACAGCACACAATACAAGAACACACATGTGAATTGACACAGCACACAAATGAAAGCACAGCAAAATAATTCCTAAACAACCAAAATATTCACACATGTGACATATACCTCACAAGTGAGGTACAGTAAGGGGGAAGAAAGAGAGATGTAGAGTGGGTTAGTATTACTGAAAATCAAATGGTTAAAGGAACCGTATGTAAGAAAAATATTTCAATTAATCATAAAATGGCCCTGATATGTCACTAGACATTAAGAAATCATGTTCATTCCAAATACTTATATCACTGACAACAGTAGTCCAGCCAGGATATTGTCATTTAAAAAGTGAAGTTGCAGCCCTCAAGTGTTGTTGATGTTGTGTTTTGTCATGTCATGTTGTGTTTTGGCCTGATGCGCCACCCTCCACCTATCTAATAATCACGAAGTCAGTAGTGTTTCGCCATCCGCGTTGACAACCTCGAGTCAGGGGGGAGGGGGAGGGGATACACCGCTCTTCAGTATTTTGAAAGTGATTGCAGTACCAGTTTTGCCCACAATCTTACGAATGGTTCCTTTAATGTCAATAAGTAATCAGTAGTACTATATATTGTTACAGTATACCATGGTGGGAATAGGCAAGAGAGGGAGAGTTGAGAGAGAGAGAGAGAGAAGGGGGGAGAGGAGGGGGGGGGGGTTGTACGGCGTGACACATGAAAAGTCCATGACAGCACTATGCTAAGACATGGCGAGGGGTTGTCGACACCAGCGCAGGTATGCTCAGTGACCACCATCGCACGCGCGACTGGGGTGCCAGTCACACGAGGACTCAGCAGGGTGGTCCATTCCAAAAAACCCTGAGGTGGGTGAATTTCCACGCACCATAACTATGGGAGGCAGTAAAGAGGTATGTTTTAAGTCTAGACTTAAAAATAGGGAGGGTGTCTGCTAGTCGAATTGAGGTAGGAAGATTATTCCAGAGGAGGGGTGCGCATTAGCTGAAAGCTCTGCCTCCTACTGTAGTTTTTGAGATTCTTGGAATTACAAGAAGGCCAGTATTCTGTGATCGTAGCGGTCTGGGTGGGTTATATGGGACTAGGAGATCTTTAATATATTCTGGTGCCTGGCCATTAATGGCTTTGTATGTTAGAAGTAATATTTTGAAGTCAATGCGACTTCTAACAGTGTAGAGATGCCAGGATAGGGGAAATATGTTCATGGGGAAATATGTTCATATTTTTTAGTTCTAGTGAGTGTGCGAGCAGCTGCATTTTGTATAAGCTGTAAGCTCTTTAGACAGGTGTTATTGCAGCCAGCGTATAGAGCATTGCAATAATCAATCCTTGAGGTGACAAAAGCATGGATTAATTTCTCAGCGTCTGGTAGGGATAAAGACTTCCTTATCTTTGAAATGTTCCTTAAATGATAGAATGAAACTTTGGTAATCTGTTTTATGTGATTACTTAGTGATAGGTCTTGGTCAATTGTAACTCCTGGTTAACTTACTCCTTAGCAAACCATAACGAAACACTGCTCCACCACATCTGTAGCCACACAGCTAACTCAATGTAAGTAAGATAAACAAGTGTGGCGATACCAAGAACTGGCAAGAAGTTTAATTTAGTAGCTGACTACGACACCCTAGTATCAAAACCAGGGAACAGGTTTATGTTAATCAAAAGACTCAACAGGCTCACAGGTTCAGGCATGAGACGGAGACCGAGTTCCACAAAATGAAAAGGTTTTTATTATGACCGCCGCGCACCGAAGGTTTAGTCAGATTTTTATTTTTTATTTTTCGCATGTCCAAATTTCCGTCAAGGATTCCCGGGACACTGAAAGACCGGGGTACACGAAACTTGGTGGGCATGTAACCCCACATGGATAGCATGGAACCATCATTTTTACGTTACTATACACCAACTGGCCTGTAGGTGGCCGGAGACAGTTTTCTGTGAATATCTGGAGAACCGTAGGGCCTAGGAGGTCCACCTTTTTTTTTGTATGTTAGTCTTAAGGGGACATGTCAACCCATCCCATTACCACTTATTTCATGTATAGCGCCACCTAGTTAAAAATTAAAAAGCAAAAAATTAGGTGTTTTCATCACAATATCTCTGGCTGACATGGTCAAAACGGCACGAAAGTGAAAGTGAAGGATCATTATGACACCTTCCGAATGCATGCCAAGTTTTGTGATCTTTCGTTCATGGGGGGCCTTACAATAAAATAATTTATCTGTACATTTAGTGACCGTACACCAACAAGGATTCCTGGGATACTGAAAGACCGGGGTACACGAAACTTAGTGGGCATGTAACCCCACATGGATAGCATGGAACCATCGTTTTTCGTTTTGATCTGTAGCCCCCCCGCTGGACTGGACCCCCCGAAAGGAGGGTAGAGCAGACACAATTTTCTGTGAATATCTTGAGAACCGTAGGGCCTAGGATGACCAATTTTTTCCGTATGTTTGCCTCCAGGGGTCATGTTAACCCATTCCATGTGCACACATGTGCATAAACAGATACACACGCATACATTCACAGTAATCATACGTATGACACATACTCACACAGTAGACATATGTACGCATGCATGCACATGCACACACATACGCAGACAAACACACAAGCACGCTCACACACATAAACATAAACGTGTGCACGCACACATGCACACAATTCAAGAATTTCTCAGAATTATGAACAGGCAAGATGGGGGTGGGGTTGTATAAAATCAATTTTACATGTGAAATCTATGAACTAATCATGTTTTGGTACTTGTTGTCTAGCAGATACCAGTGAGAATTGAGTGTGGATAATGCAATTTAGTGAGACAGTTTGAATCATATAGGCCTTTCAGCGTGATTTATTTTTGTGGAAAAAATGTGCTGGACTGGGCGGCGGTCATATTTTGTACCGCTCTGCGGTACATCTAGTTAGTCTACACAATAGGCCTACTCACTGAACCACCTTGCTTATTGTCTTTGCACTTTGCTTATTGTGTGGATTCATACTGTATGATTTAAACTGGCATATCTTACATAGACAGTGTTGCAGAACTGTACATACAAGTTGGTTCAATATGGCAAACAACTCATATTATATTTTACCACGTCTGCTCGCGGACCACTTGGGATAGCTTGCGGACCACCAGTGATTCCCGGACCACACTTTGAGAAACACTGGTCTACGAATATATATGACAGTGGTCCAGTCAAATCTTTTACTGTCTATGGTCAAATCCCAGCCGAGCTATAACTGTAGCTCGACTTACCTGTGCATGTAAACATACTGACTGACAAAAAATCAGAATGAGTAATTATAACAGACGAGTAGCCCTGTGGACACACAATATTGTTGGAAAATTGAGATGTGTGAAACACTATTTGACTCAAATGGTAATCAGAAATAATTTGTTATAAAAATAAAGACTAAAATGTGTTGACTAAAACTGACTAAGACTAAGATACCTTTAGTTTTCTTTTGACTAAAACTAGACTAAAATGACGAGACTTTTAGTCGACTAAAACTTGACTAACAAAAATGATATTTGAATGACTAAATATGACAAACACTAAAAAGGACATTTCGTCACAAGACTAAATCAAAAATAGGTGACAAAATTAACACTAGAGAAGATGCATGGGTGAATCCAGAGATCCAGAGCATGAGGCTGAAAACATGCTGATCGGAATGTTCCACAGCAAGACACTGCCACAGTACAAACAGAGAGTGCTGGCATCCTTTACGGGTGAGGGTAGCTGCAGGGTTGTTGTTGCTACAACTGCGCTGGGGATGGGCCTCAATTTTCCTAATATCTCACATGTTGTCATGTACGGGGCACCAGAGGATGTGGAAGACATAGTGCAACAGGTTGGGCGGGCTGGGAGAAACTCTTTACCTTCACATGCAGTTTTGTATGCTATACAAGCATCACCAAGGGTTGATAAAACAGTGAAAGCATTGATTCATGCAGGGACACAGGGCTGTTTTAGAAAAGCCCTCTTTAGTCACTTTGAAGAGCACACCACAAGCTTGGAGCCGGGTCATCTCTGTTGCACCTACTGCCACTCGATGTGTTCATGTTCATCTGGTGTTTGTGTAGAGCCTACTCCAAAACATGAATATGTAGAACCAAATGTGTGTACTACACTTAGATCTAGAGAGGTGACTGAGGAAGACAAGACTGTGATCCGGGCCTGCTTACAGCAGTACAGGCGCACTTTAGTCCCAGACATGCCACTCATCACTAACAAGACTGTCTGTACTGGGTTTGGCACTGAACTTATCGAAGCAGCAGTCGAGCACAGTCTCTATATCTTTGACTTGGCTTATATTACAAACCACCTTCCAGTATTTAGAGTACGGCATGCAAGCGAAATTCTCCTAGTGATCAGCGAGGTTTTCGGCGATTTCGAATACACAGAGCCTATGTGAAGCTCTGTGAAGAGAGCTTCACAGAGCCTGACATTGATTTCACAGGTTATTTTGATGAGCAAGATGAGGACTTTGAAATCGAAACACAACACAGTAGCGGTTCAGAGTCAAACTAGCACCCCTCAGCAGCAGGCTAGTAGATGCTATTGTACTAATGTCCTTGAATGACTGTCACTGCAAACAATGTAAATACTTTTGTATACAAGTAACAGTAAAAAATGCAAATAAAAAAAATATTTTGCTGAAAACCTGGGTTATTTTTTCACCTTAGAATGCCATGTTTGAAATAATGACGCTAGACATAATGTTGACAGAATTTACTGTTTAAATATTTACATATTACAAATTTGAAAATTAAAAAAAAAATTATACTACAAATCAAATATATACAAAAACACAAATACTTTTGTTTACAATATTTACAATTATATGGGGTCATTCAAAACCTTTTTTAAACAGGGTGGTCTTGCCACTCCTTTAATTTGGACTTCACCCATCCCCTCAGGTTAGTGCTTTTGAGTTTGGCGAAAAGATCTCTGCTAAATTGGGGGAATGCTGAGAACTCTGCCTGGGTGATCCTTGAACAGCTCAGACTCTCTAAAAACCTCCACCAGAACTAGAATGTCCTCAGTCTGACAAGCAGCATGATGCACACCAGAGGACTTTGAGACCTGTAGTCTCCATCAAAATTTTCAGGACCCCAATTGACTTGCTGAACCTGTCTGCTGTTTGTTCGGTAAGGTTTGGACCACTGCGTTTTAAAAAGGACTTAAGAAAATTGTTAAGGTGTTCTAGATGTAGATCTAGTGAAATGTTCCTTCCCATTCCTCCCTTCCCATTCCAAAACCTATTCCACACCAGACTGTGTGCTAAGCGAGGGGAAAGTGTGTAATTGACCTGCAAGGTTAGAAGTAGTGTACTGTACGTATACTGTGTATGCCCATAGGCCTTGTAGAACATCAACGCTACAGTATACAATCGCATCAGCCTGTCTCCGTCTCCCTCCTTAACTGCATCCTGCAGGTCAGCCAAGAAGAAGCCAAAACCCAGTCTAGCCTCTGTGTGTTGCTTTTTGTGGTCTAACACTGAACTTTGCCTGTCTGTATATGGAACTGCCTTGGGAGATACTGTCAACCCATGCTCTCTTCTCTCATGGTTTTCCCTAGCCTTTCTGTACTTATATAAACGTTTGCAACCTGTGGCACGGCAAGAGAGCTTCTCTCCCTGTTGGGGCAGGTCACTGGCTGTATCTGTGACACCGCTGACAATGTCAGAAATGTCCTCAAATATGACAAATTTGTCTACAATTTGGGAGACTACACCATGCAGCCAGGTCCTTTTGTCCTCTTGTGGACCAATTAAGATGTGGTCTGGGATGAATCTGTCTGGGACATCTGTTGAGATATTAAAAAGACAGATAATGTGAGATGCATGTATAGTTAGCTGTGATGTTACATGTAGAAAATAAGAATACAAAACAATACAATTGGACCGTTCTTCTAAATGTTTTAACCAGCCCAGTGGCCTTGTTGATGGTGTCTGCCCTGAGATTGGGAGTTTGTTTGAAGTGTTATACCTGACACATTCTGTAGTCCAAAGTGCTCCATTGCCGCAGCCAAGAAGAGAGCTGCAGTGTCCTTCTGCACAAACTCCTTGTATGCATTGAATGCAGCATGTGGACCTTGTTTTGCATTGCTGCATCTGTAAGAAGATGACTTGTTATTGATGATGGTGATAGTATGTAATGGAGCAGAGTAAGTCATGATGTTGAAGTTCCAAACTGTTAATTCATGGTGGTTGGACTACATTCCTAACCTGACTCACCAGATGACCACACGCACACACACACCCTCCTGAGCTACATAACAGACATACAGACAGAATTGAATGAGTGACACGCGCACGCATGCACACACGCACGCGCACACACACACACCCTCCAGAGCTACATAAGACATACAGACAGAATTGAATGAGTGACACGCACACGCACGCACACACCCTCCTGAGTTACATAACAGACATACAGACAGAATTGAATGAGTGACACGCACACAGACACGCACGCACGCACCCTCCTCAGTTACATAAGACATACAGACAGAATTGAATGAGTGATAAAGTACCGAGCCGTAATTCATGGTGGCTGGACAACAGGACAGAGCAGAAAGAGTCGTGATGAAGTTCCGAGCCGTAATTCATGGTGGCTGGACAACAGGACAGAGCAGAAAGAGTCGTGATGAAGTTCCGAGCCGTAATTCATGGTGGCTGGACAACAGGACAGAGCAGAAAAAGTTGTGATGAAGTACCGAGCCGTAATTCATGGCGGCTGGGGTGATCAGAAAGGGAAAGGGAAAAACCTGAAAACAGTGAACAATGCAATTTTATTCAGAATGCAAACATTAAAACAAACATGTAGATATTAAACTGACAACAACTAAGAATGCCAAAGACAATGCACAAAAATAGCACTTCTATCTTAACTCATGATAGGTAAGCATACCTCAACTTATTCATATTGGCGAGGAGTGTACCATGATCCCTTGCCGAACCCTCTTTGTAAAAGACCCGATGATAGATCTAAAATGCAATTCATTTTTATAGTAGTCAACAAAGCCATTTGTCGAGGAAGGAGAAAAAAAATTGACATGATCTAAAAAAAACTTGTTTTTGTACTTAATTGAATCTGTCTTTTCATGGGGCAATCCTGAAGAAATTACACTTTGATACAATGTACAGTAGGAACTGTAAATTTGCTGTCCCCTCAAAATAATTGAACAAACAGCCATTCATCCCTAAACCACTGGCAACATAAGCACACATGGTGAGAGAATTGTCCAAATTGTGCAACTTTCAGTGTCCCGCCGGCGGGACGGTTACCCCCCTCCCCCACCTCCCCCCAACATTCTAAATCAATTGTATGCACCATATTGCTATGTAGCATAGTAATGTTATACACCATTTCAAAGCTTTGACTCTTGGGAATCCAAAAATGACATGTTTTTTCATGTACAATCTGTATAGTGCTTTACATTCTGAGATTAATCTTATTATGTCTGAATTAAATTTGATCCAAAATGCCCCCCTCCCCCCTTCCGCTTTTGGTGCTACCCTGACTTCTGGCTGCAGTGTAGCTGCAGCACAATAAGTAGATGCAACATATTGGGTACTGAAATATTCACAAAAATCCATAGAAATTAAATCTTCATGTTGTGTTATCCAATATTAGTTGTACAGATGTATAGTCTATCTTATACACACTCATTGAACCAACAAAGTAAATGCAAAAATAGAGACATTTTTGTAATCATTCCATATTTAGTGTAGTCATTCCATATCAGAACCCCTGAAGTATAATCCAAATACAAGCATGAAACCTCAAAGTGTTACCTTTCATTTGAGACCAGGATTATGCTTCTACACAAAGGGGTTCATGTGCAGTAAGCATTTGATTGTCAGTATGCATTTTGGATTACAAAAAGTCCTATGGGGAGTATCCATAGGCATTTTACAAAACGCATGGGCATACCTTGGCAAATAATAGTCTAAAGTATTCATATTTTCATTCTATATTGATCTACTTTTGCACACAACTTCACAAGACCTGGTGCTAGGGCTCAGTTGTGTTACTAAGGGATATCAAGAGACCTAGAGGGCTGAAATGTGGTCAGTTCAGAGATGCTTGTAATCCGGCAGAAAGAAAAAACTATATTCTAGCCTCTGTAACTCTTTGTGAGTACATCACATATTTATTTTGACTTTTTCCTACGAAAGCTAGAGGTTCTCAGCTTTCTATAGGAGGTCCAACATTTGATGGTAGGCCCCAGAAGAGGTGGGAACAATGCCCTTGTAAATAGGCAGAGTGCAATTTCAGGCAAAAACTTGAAATTCTTTTTCAGTTAAGCTGTTAAAGTGAACAAACAAAGCGGTGTGGTGACGTGTAGGGGCGGATGCTGATATTATGTGCCTGATGTTATTTTAGGGTACAGGTGTCCTTTAAAGGTGCGATTTGTAGGATTGTTACCAAACGTTCTGTAGGCCAAAATCAAAACACTGGTGAACGTTTGTCAAGACTACCAGACGCGAGCCTCTTCTGGGTTGCCAGATGTAATGAAGACTTAGCTAACGTTAGTTGACCTGCAGCTGCTTTAACGTTTCTCCAACCATGCTACACATTACGGAAACAGTGAAAACAAAACATACCTCTCTAACCAACGTAACATATTTAGCTGAAGTTAGCGATGCAGATGAAGTTTAGCCTAGGCTACCTGTTGTGGAGAAATATGGCCAGCTCTGCGTCAGACCTATATTCTTCATTTGACGAAGACGTCACCATCTCAGGAAGCTCCTCCGATGTCCACTTAATTTGTTTCTTGTTTTAATTTTGGAAATTTGCCTGCCTCTCGTAGGCGTTCATGACTACAACTGACAGCTGTTGACAGTTGGCCTTTGCTAATTTGGCAACCCAAATAGGAGGACGCGCTAGCCCATTGTTAATACGCTATTCTAGAATTAATCGTTCAAAACATAAACGAAAATTCCAAGAGATTCCACCCCGTAACTCATTTTTTTTCATGGGTTTTACGGGTTAGAGTAATGTTGTCAAATAAGCCATTACTTCAATTCATCGTGTTTCCTTACTCTCTGACAACATATGGTGATCATGTTTGGAATGGTTACAGTTTATTTTCCATTATTTCCTACATACTGGACCTTTAAGTATTTACAGTCCTGTCCTGATAAGGTCACTCACCTCAAAAAGGTTTTTAATTGCGTGCCAATCTTCCCACTGTATGCCGCGGCTATTTCCCTCCGTTAGTCTGTCACCACCGACTAAAATGCTCTGCGGTCCATCTGGGCCCTTTGGAACATACCTACATGACACATCAAGTAGATGTCAAAGCTTTATTAAATCAATACCCTTCCCAAGCTGAACATGTAATTCAGTTTTGGCCACCCCAGCCTACTTACTCATTCTGGAGATGCTGTAGAACATCAGCCAACTCTGTAGACTGGTTCTCATCTTTGAACAGAAGTCCAAGGGGGTGCTATGAGGAAGGAACACATGAATTGAAATAGCATTAAAGTTTGGAGTGATAGCATATACCAATTAACTACCAGGTTATATGCTTCTTTAAGTCAAAAAGTCTACAGAATGCCAAAACTCAGAATGAAGTGTAGTTCATTTAATACTTACGTGGGTCGAAGGCTCGGACATTTCTGCAGAATACTGGTGAGGGATGTGATGAACCACGATTGCTGATAGCGGCTTGAAGGCGTTTAGGTACTTGGTCAGGATTCGGCTTCCCAGGACAACATAATCGCGACGCATTTGGGCTTGGGAGTCAAGACTAGGGAGGGATTTCCCAATGTTGTAATCTGTGAGTGGTTGAGTCGGCTTGTGTCTGCTGAGATGGTTTGAAGGGACTCTGTCTTCCACAGCTATGTGGTGGATCCAGTGAATTGATTGGTTTGCCCGGTTGATAGACTGGTGGTGTGTGTGGCTGAAGAAGTCCAGATTGTCAAATATAATTGAATATGTGCATGGGGGAGTTGGCTCTGTTGGTGCTTCTTCAGGCAATATTGCTACGCCCAGATCTGCCATTTCAGTGTCTGTTATTGTACTGAAGGCTAACACAGCTGTAACATTGTCAGACCCCAGCTGCTGCTCCATCTGTAAAGGAGTAGTGGTGACACCAATAGCCTGCTGTGTGACACAACAGAAATGGAACATAGATTGTAAGTGACCTTGGGTACTTACAAAGGCGCTGTAAATGAAAGCGATTAATATTTTTACAATTATTATTATACAACATTAGAAAGATCTCAAGCAGCTGAATGGATAAACAAATTTTACAACGTTAAAAAACTGGCTTTTCTTACCTGACAAGACAAACGGCTTCATGCTATGCATGGCTTCATCCAGGTCTCCCACAGAGTCATCGAGTGTGCTTGTTCGGGTAGCTCCTTTGGCACCTTGGTTTTCCCTTCCTGGAACAGATCCACCATTGGCTGTGCTGGTGTCTTCATCTTCCTTGAGGAATATTTCATTGGCTACTTTCAGTAGCTTAAAATCCTCTCCGCATGTATTTGCCAGTTCCTTTTGCTTTCTAACAGCACTAGTGTAGTAAGTTGTTATGCCCAATTTGCTAAGTCTTTTAAAAGCTGCCTTCTTCACCCCAGCATATTGTAGGACACTATTCACATAGTATGAGAAGGCTGACAAGCGGGGTTCTCTGCCTTTTAAAGCTATAGCTGCTGCAGCACAAGCGGTATTAGCAGACTGTTTAGTGATACGTAAAAAAATCGAAAACAAAAATGGTGACAAATGCTGGAGATCTGCTTGCAAATTTTCAAATGAAAATGCCTTCAAATCTGCTGCTGATGACTTGGTCAGCATGGAATCTTTAAAGGGATTGCAGATATTCTTACACTCATCTTCTATGATTTGCAGGATGTTTTCACTGAGTGGTCCAAAGAGTTCTTTGTGTCTGGTTAGATGATTGGCAGCCACGCTCCAGTTCTTCTTTGCGATAGCTTCCACTATGCCCAGGGCCAGGTTAAGGTCATCTGGGGCCCGGGGCAGAGGCCTCCCCGAGGCCCCCCCCCCCCATTTTTTTCAATATATATTACTATTACTATTATTATCAATATACATAAGACAGAGAGAGAGAGAGAGAGGGGCAATTAAATTATGACAGATAATGTAAAAATGAAATTTGCATTTATATTGTGGAACTGTTAACCAACATACAATTGTACCAACATACAAAAAACAAGTAGGCCTAGCCTACAAACATGGGGCAATGCACAAAAAATCAACCATGAAATATTATATTACCATCAATGAATTACTAAGGCTTGAAAAAAACTGCCAGTGGTACCCAGGTCAGCCTAAAATGTGCAACTCCCGAACTCATGAAACATTGTAGCCTAGAGTTTGGTGCGCACGCACACAGCCACATCATGATACATTGTTAACACACAGCCCTAGCCAGCTACGACGTCAAATACATTGAAACACACAGTCTAGCGCACACACACAGCCCAGCCACATCAAATACAAACAAGGGGGGTGTTGGCCGATAACGGTAACGTTGTCAGGGACAGGGGTGGACGTGGACTTCACTATTTTGATCCTCGTTTTGAAAAAAGTGGACAAGGTGCCTGCAGGAATGAATGCGATGGTAAGCACACACACACCTAACTTTCAACGCTTTGATAATATTTGTCCCGGTTAGGTTCCTGCATTGGTCAGTTAAAAAGTAGTTACATAGTAGGCTAATGACATCCACATGCAATTTATTTACTACAACAACGCCTAACAACGACCTATTTATTTGGACAACTTTGTATAGCCCTATAAAGGCTAAAGTTACCTTTAGTTTTGTTCTAGCGAAGGTCACGTTCACGTATGGCTTTAAACAGCGGTAATGCTAACCGCCGTCATGCTATCCGGCAAAAGATTCTTTGGACGCCGCTATTTATGTATTTCCGGCTCCCATTGACTTACATTGAACACATGTAAACAAAACGTCAATTATGTGTTCAAACTAACGCCGCTGACTTATGAAAACAACCATTCCACTTTGATAAGAAACTACATAATTGTACAACATTTATACAACAAAAATCACAGAATTTGGATCAAGTAATGTGGAGAAATCTTATGCAAAGTGTCAACCCCTAACAATGTGCCCATTGCCCAAATTTATGGTCGACTAATGTCGAATGTCAGAGTAATGACATTGAAAAAGGTACCTTAATGATACACTTCAATTCATAAAGGTACGAAGTATAAAAAGAAAAACACAATTTATCAGATGGATTACTCATATAATTTGTAACAAAGTTACAACATTTGTAACATTTATTCGAGGGCACATCTATTCCCAGAACTATAATGGGTGTTAAATATTCCACAACCACTAGATGGGAGCATGACACAGCACATAAAGTACACCTACGTGTCGCTGCGACCTGAAGGATGGCGTGGTTGAATATCCACTTCTCCTGTACTTCGGGTCTAATAGCGGGTGAATTGTATGACCACCAGATGACGCCATTTCACTGCACCTCGGGCCTAATAGCTGCTGTAACTTCGTTTAAGTAATATAAGCCTCGAGGAGCCGACGGTTACACTTGTTTTAGGGGCGTTGTTAGCCACGCTGCAGCAAGCCGGTTAGGCTACAGAAGAAGCCCATAGGCTACAGTCGCGTGTGTTTGTGGTGATTTATTCCATGTATTAACAAAATAATAATGTAACATTAAAGAAATAGCCTACATAGATAAAAAAAAACTAAATAATTACATCAAAAAGTAAAGAAGCTTTATCATTGATATATAAGCTTACTGAAAATCAAATATAGGCCTAGCCTACAATTGTGTTCCACAGACAATATGTCCTACAGATAATAACAACAGTAAGAACATAGGTTAACCTAAGTCATGACGACACGGGGGCTTAAGTCTCATGTTGGCCTATGACTACGTAGCCTAGGCTACCAAGCACGTCTGGGTCTGCGACAGTGAAATAGCTCCAATATTAATTGTGTCGCCAATGAGTATGCTAACATGAATCTCATCAGTCACCTATAGATAAGGGTTAGGCTATAACATATGTAGGCTATAATGTAAAAATAGGGTCATATCATATAATGTTGACTTATTAAGATGGGGGAGAGAGCTGAACATATTACACTGAACTAACTGATCCGGATGTCATTGGTCGCAAGGACTGTTAATGGGTGTATCCACAATTGGGACCTTGTTACAAGTTGGTCTTTCAGCTGCTAATGCAATCAGTGGCCGTCAGAAAACATGTTAGACAACTGAGGAATGAGATGCCACACATAAAATGTACAGTCAAACAGAATGCACAAACATCAATGGGAATCCACCAAACACTGCAGGGAACCATGTTATTGTCAATCAGCACTCTGCCACGCTAAATCAGACCCTGCTTATGTTTGTGCAGAGCAGAACAGATATTTGTAGATATGATGCAGGACCTGTTAAGAGAGATTGGCAGCTCAGTCTCCCTCATAGTAGTCCCTACAGTGAACGATGTACTGTAATAGCATAGTGCTGCTGCTTCTGATGTGCAAGACAAGACAGGGTATATTCATAATGTGACAGGCAGCATGTATTTATCATTATGTTACAACCTCTGCACAACTACTATTGATGTTAGAAGAACAAAACAATACATCTTCAAATGTTCATTGCTTATTACATGTGTTATCAAAACAAAATCCTTGTCTGCTTTCTGTGTTTTTGCATGCACCTGTCAACAGGGGTGTAAAGACATATTTGTTCACCATGCACTTAGGCTGTTCTAAGTCATTGTTTGTATGTTATAGTATTTGTTGATTTCCATTTATTGCCCATTGATATTGCATTCACATTATTGTTTAGTATTGCTATTCTCCTTATTAATGTAGTGTCACCAACATTTAAAATAATATCAACTGACATTGTTATTCATAGCCATATTTATTCTGCTCTTATAAGGTAATACAGTGCACATATTTATATTTCATTTATACTACTCTAAACCACCTTCTGAAAATCAACTATAGTACTGTTTCACTGCACCATATTTCTTGACCTGTCTCACCACCTGCCTATAGGCTATTTACACCACCTTACTTACAACACTTTGAAGAGCCAAAAACAAAGCTCAGCACACCTGTTCTGTGCATCAGCAAAGTTGGAGGGTTAATTTATGAACCATCACTTCTAGCTGAAACATCACTTCTAGTAGGCTACATGTGACGTGTAGGCTAGAAGAGAAGTCTTTATTGTCCACTACTGGGGAAATTCATTGGCAACACTTTATTTTAATGTGCCGCTGTTACAGTGTACCTACCTAATTAGGTACAGTGGTACAACCTGTGTAACAACATGTACTATCAGGTACTGTACTATCATTGTACTTGCATTATGTATTTGTGGGTACCTACATAGGCTATAGTTGTTACATTGTAATACTGAGTGCTTTTACAAAACTTTGCCAATTTGCCTAAATTTTCAGAGGCAAAGAGCTGACCTGAGACCTGCTGGATGGGGTAAATCTGGTCATGATAGATTTG